>NC_140574.1:38349537-38863582 GCF_057381845.1 Rhamphochromis longiceps | reverse complement strand
GGCTGGTAGGGTGGACCTCTGCGCATAATCACATGTGTGTGCAATCAGAGCCACGTCTGGATTTCTTGGAATGTGGATTGTTTGGGGTGAGTTTATCTCTGGATGTGTGCAAATGTATGTGCATTCATGTGTGCCTGCGTGGAGATCTGAGGTTGGCTGGTAGGGTGGACCTCTGCGCATAATCACATGTGTGTGCAATCAGAGCCACGTCTGGATTTCTTGGAATGTGGATTGTTTGGGGTGAGTTTATCTCTGGATGTGTGCAAATGTATGTGCATTCATGTGTGCCTGCGTGGAGATCTGAGGTTGGCTGGTAGGGTGGACCTCTGCGCATAATCACATGTGTGTGCAATCAGAGCCACGTCTGGATTTCTTGGAATGTGGATTGTTTGGGGTGAGTTTATCTCTGGATGTGTGCAAATGTATGTGCATTCATGTGTGCCTGCGTGGAGATCTGAGGTTGGCTGGTAGGGTGGACCTCTGCGCATAATCACATGTGTGTGCAATCAGAGCCACGTCTGGATTTCTTGGAATGTGGATTGTTTGGGGTGAGTTTATCTCTGGATGTGTGCAAATGTATGTGCATTCATGTGTGCCTGCGTGGAGATCTGAGGTTGGCTGGTAGGGTGGACCTCTGCGCATAATCACATGTGTGTGCAATCAGAGCCACGTCTGGATTTCTTGGAATGTGGATTGTTTGGGGTGAGTTTATCTCTGGATGTGTGCAAATGTATGTGCATTCATGTGTGCCTGCGTGGAGATCTGAGGTTGGCTGGTAGGGTGGACCTCTGCGCATAATCACATGTGTGTGCAATCAGAGCCACGTCTGGATTTCTTGGAATGTTGATTGTTTGGGGTGAGTTTATCTCTGGATGTGTGCAAATGTATGTGCATTCATGTGTGCCTGCGTGGAGATCTGAGGTTGGCTGGTAGGGTGGACCTCTGCGCATAATCACATGTGTGTGCAATCAGAGCCACGTCTGGATTTCTTGGAATGTGGATTGTTTGGGGTGAGTTTATCTCTGGATGTGTGCAAATGTATGTGCATTCATGTGTGCCTGCGTGGAGATCTGAGGTTGGCTGGTAGGGTGGACCTCTGCGCATAATCACATGTGTGTGCAATCAGAGCCACGTCTGGATTTCTTGGAATGTGGATTGTTTGGGGTGAGTTTATCTCTGGATGTGTGCAAATGTATGTGCATTCATGTGTGCCTGCGTGGAGATCTGAGGTTGGCTGGTAGGGTGGACCTCTGCGCATAATCACATGTGTGTGCAATCAGAGGCACGTCTGGATTTCTTGGAATGTGGATTGTTTGGGGTGAGTTTATCTCTGGATGTGTGCAAATGTATGTGCATTCATGTGTGCCTGCGTGGAGATCTGAGGTTGGCTGGTAGGGTGGACCTCTGCGCATAATCACATGTGTGTGCAATCAGAGGCACGTCTGGATTTCTTGGAATGTGGATTGTTTGGGGTGAGTTTATCTCTGGATGTGTGCAAATGTATGTGCATTCATGTGTGCCTGCGTGGAGATCTGAGGTTGGCTGGTAGGGTGGACCTCTGCGCATAATCACATGTGTGTGCAATCAGAGGCACGTCTGGATTTCTTGGAATGTGGATTGTTTGGGGTGAGTTTATCTCTGGATGTGTGCAAATGTATGTGCATTCATGTGTGCCTGCGTGGAGATCTGAGGTTGGCTGGTAGGGTGGACCTCTGCGCATAATCACATGTGTGTGCAATCAGAGCCACGTCTGGATTTCTTGGAATGTGGATTGTTTGGGGTGAGTTTATCTCTGGATGTGTGCAAATGTATGTGCATTCATGTGTGCCTGCGTGGAGATCCGGGGTTGGGTGGTAGGGTGGACCTCTGCGCATAATCACATGTGTGTGCAATCAGAGCCACGTCTGGATTTCTTGGAATGTGGATTGTTTGGGGTGAGTTTATCTCTGGATGTGTGCAAATGTATGTGCATTCATGTGTGCCTGCGTGGAGATCTGAGGTTGGCTGGTAGGGTGGACCTCTGCGCATAATCACATGTGTGTGCAATCAGAGCCACGTCTGGATTTCTTGGAATGTGGATTGTTTGGGGTGAGTTTATCTCTGGATGTGTGCAAATGTATGTGCATTCATGTGTGCCTGCGTGGAGATCTGAGGTTGGCTGGTAGGGTGGACCTCTGCGCATAATCACATGTGTGTGCAATCAGAGCCACGTCTGGATTTCTTGGAATGTGGATTGTTTGGGGTGAGTTTATCTCTGGATGTGTGCAAATGTATGTGCATTCATGTGTGCCTGCGTGGAGATCTGAGGTTGGCTGGTAGGGTGGACCTCTGCGCATAATCACATGTGTGTGCAATCAGAGCCACGTCTGGATTTCTTGGAATGTGGATTGTTTGGGGTGAGTTTATCTCTGGATGTGTGCAAATGTATGTGCATTCATGTGTGCCTGCGTGGAGATCTGAGGTTGGCTGGTAGGGTGGACCTCTGCGCATAATCACATGTGTGTGCAATCAGAGCCACGTCTGGATTTCTTGGAATGTGGATTGTTTGGGGTGAGTTTATCTCTGGATGTGTGCAAATGTATGTGCATTCATGTGTGCCTGCGTGGAGATCTGAGGTTGGCTGGTAGGGTGGACCTCTGCGCATAATCACATGTGTGTGCAATCAGAGGCACGTCTGGATTTCTTGGAATGTGGATTGTTTGGGGTGAGTTTATCTCTGGATGTGTGCAAATGTATGTGCATTCATGTGTGCCTGCGTGGAGATCTGAGGTTGGCTGGTAGGGTGGACCTCTGCGCATAATCACATGTGTGTGCAATCAGAGCCACGTCTGGATTTCTTGGAATGTGGATTGTTTTGGGGTGAGTTTATCTCTGGATGTGTGCAAATGTATGTGCATTCATGTGTGCCTGCGTGGAGATCTGAGGTTGGCTGGTAGGGTGGACCTCTGCGCATAATCACATGTGTGTGCAATCAGAGGCACGTCTGGATTTCTTGGAATGTGGATTGTTTGGGGTGAGTTTATCTCTGGATGTGTGCAAATGTATGTGCATTCATGTGTGCCTGCGTGGAGATCCGGGGTTGGGTGGTAGGGTGGACCTCTGCGCATAATCACATGTGTGTGCAATCAGAGGCACGTCTGGATTTCTTGGAATGTGGATTGTTTGGGGTGAGTTTATCTCTGGATGTGTGCAAATGTATGTGCATTCATGTGTGCCTGCGTGGAGATCTGAGGTTGGCTGGTAGGGTGGACCTCTGCGCATAATCACATGTGTGTGCAATCAGAGGCACGTCTGGATTTCTTGGAATGTGGATTGTTTGGGGTGAGTTTATCTCTGGATGTGTGCAAATGTATGTGCATTCATGTGTGCCTGCGTGGAGATCTGAGGTTGGCTGGTAGGGTGGACCTCTGCGCATAATCACATGTGTGTGCAATCAGAGCCACGTCTGGATTTCTTGGAATGTGGATTGTTTGGGGTGAGTTTATCTCTGGATGTGTGCAAATGTATGTGCATTCATGTGTGCCTGCGTGGAGATCTGAGGTTGGCTGGTAGGGTGGACCTCTGCGCATAATCACATGTGTGTGCAATCAGAGCCACGTCTGGATTTCTTGGAATGTTGATTGTTTGGGGTGAGTTTATCTCTGGATGTGTGCAAATGTATGTGCATTCATGTGTGCCTGCGTGGAGATCTGAGGTTGGCTGGTAGGGTGGACCTCTGCGCATAATCACATGTGTGTGCAATCAGAGCCACGTCTGGATTTCTTGGAATGTGGATTGTTTGGGGTGAGTTTATCTCTGGATGTGTGCAAATGTATGTGCATTCATGTGTGCCTGCGTGGAGATCTGAGGTTGGCTGGTAGGGTGGACCTCTGCGCATAATCACATGTGTGTGCAATCAGAGCCACGTCTGGATTTCTTGGAATGTGGATTGTTTGGGGTGAGTTTATCTCTGGATGTGTGCAAATGTATGTGCATTCATGTGTGCCTGCGTGGAGATCTGAGGTTGGCTGGTAGGGTGGACCTCTGCGCATAATCACATGTGTGTGCAATCAGAGGCACGTCTGGATTTCTTGGAATGTGGATTGTTTGGGGTGAGTTTATCTCTGGATGTGTGCAAATGTATGTGCATTCATGTGTGCCTGCGTGGAGATCTGAGGTTGGCTGGTAGGGTGGACCTCTGCGCATAATCACATGTGTGTGCAATCAGAGGCACGTCTGGATTTCTTGGAATGTGGATTGTTTGGGGTGAGTTTATCTCTGG
This sequence comes from Rhamphochromis longiceps, assembly GCF_057381845.1. NCBI lineage: Eukaryota > Metazoa > Chordata > Actinopteri > Cichliformes > Cichlidae > Rhamphochromis > Rhamphochromis longiceps. The sequence goes on along the minus strand of NC_140574.1, from coordinate 38,859,321 downwards.
ATGTGTGCAAATGTATGTGCATTCATGTGTGCCTGCGTGGAGATCTGAGGTTGGCTGGTAGGGTGGACCTCTGCGCATAATCACATGTGTGTGCAATCAGAGGCACGTCTGGATTTCTTGGAATGTGGATTGTTTGGGGTGAGTTTATCTCTGGATGTGTGCAAATGTATGTGCATTCATGTGTGCCTGCGTGGAGATCTGAGGTTGGCTGGTAGGGTGGACCTCTGCGCATAATCACATGTGTGTGCAATCAGAGCCACGTCTGGATTTCTTGGAATGTGGATTGTTTGGGGTGAGTTTATCTCTGGATGTGTGCAAATGTATGTGCATTCATGTGTGCCTGCGTGGAGATCCGGGGTTGGGTGGTAGGGTGGACCTCTGCGCATAATCACATGTGTGTGCAATCAGAGCCACGTCTGGATTTCTTGGAATGTGGATTGTTTGGGGTGAGTTTATCTCTGGATGTGTGCAAATGTATGTGCATTCATGTGTGCCTGCGTGGAGATCTGAGGTTGGCTGGTAGGGTGGACCTCTGCGCATAATCACATGTGTGTGCAATCAGAGCCACGTCTGGATTTCTTGGAATGTGGATTGTTTGGGGTGAGTTTATCTCTGGATGTGTGCAAATGTATGTGCATTCATGTGTGCCTGCGTGGAGATCTGAGGTTGGCTGGTAGGGTGGACCTCTGCGCATAATCACATGTGTGTGCAATCAGAGCCACGTCTGGATTTCTTGGAATGTGGATTGTTTGGGGTGAGTTTATCTCTGGATGTGTGCAAATGTATGTGCATTCATGTGTGCCTGCGTGGAGATCTGAGGTTGGCTGGTAGGGTGGACCTCTGCGCATAATCACATGTGTGTGCAATCAGAGCCACGTCTGGATTTCTTGGAATGTGGATTGTTTGGGGTGAGTTTATCTCTGGATGTGTGCAAATGTATGTGCATTCATGTGTGCCTGCGTGGAGATCTGAGGTTGGCTGGTAGGGTGGACCTCTGCGCATAATCACATGTGTGTGCAATCAGAGCCACGTCTGGATTTCTTGGAATGTGGATTGTTTGGGGTGAGTTTATCTCTGGATGTGTGCAAATGTATGTGCATTCATGTGTGCCTGCGTGGAGATCTGAGGTTGGCTGGTAGGGTGGACCTCTGCGCATAATCACATGTGTGTGCAATCAGAGGCACGTCTGGATTTCTTGGAATGTGGATTGTTTGGGGTGAGTTTATCTCTGGATGTGTGCAAATGTATGTGCATTCATGTGTGCCTGCGTGGAGATCTGAGGTTGGCTGGTAGGGTGGACCTCTGCGCATAATCACATGTGTGTGCAATCAGAGGCACGTCTGGATTTCTTGGAATGTGGATTGTTTGGGGTGAGTTTATCTCTGGATGTGTGCAAATGTATGTGCATTCATGTGTGCCTGCGTGGAGATCTGAGGTTGGCTGGTAGGGTGGACCTCTGCGCATAATCACATGTGTGTGCAATCAGAGCCACGTCTGGATTTCTTGGAATGTGGATTGTTTGGGGTGAGTTTATCTCTGGATGTGTGCAAATGTATGTGCATTCATGTGTGCCTGCGTGGAGATCTGAGGTTGGCTGGTAGGGTGGACCTCTGCGCATAATCACATGTGTGTGCAATCAGAGGCACGTCTGGATTTCTTGGAATGTGGATTGTTTGGGGTGAGTTTATCTCTGGATGTGTGCAAATGTATGTGCATTCATGTGTGCCTGCGTGGAGATCCGGGGTTGGGTGGTAGGGTGGACCTCTGCGCATAATCACATGTGTGTGCAATCAGAGGCACGTCTGGATTTCTTGGAATGTGGATTGTTTGGGGTGAGTTTATCTCTGGATGTGTGCAAATGTATGTGCATTCATGTGTGCCTGCGTGGAGATCTGAGGTTGGCTGGTAGGGTGGACCTCTGCGCATAATCACATGTGTGTGCAATCAGAGGCACGTCTGGATTTCTTGGAATGTGGATTGTTTGGGGTGAGTTTATCTCTGGATGTGTGCAAATGTATGTGCATTCATGTGTGCCTGCGTGGAGATCTGAGGTTGGCTGGTAGGGTGGACCTCTGCGCATAATCACATGTGTGTGCAATCAGAGCCACGTCTGGATTTCTTGGAATGTGGATTGTTTGGGGTGAGTTTATCTCTGGATGTGTGCAAATGTATGTGCATTCATGTGTGCCTGCGTGGAGATCTGAGGTTGGCTGGTAGGGTGGACCTCTGCGCATAATCACATGTGTGTGCAATCAGAGCCACGTCTGGATTTCTTGGAATGTGGATTGTTTGGGGTGAGTTTATCTCTGGATGTGTGCAAATGTATGTGCATTCATGTGTGCCTGCGTGGAGATCTGAGGTTGGCTGGTAGGGTGGACCTCTGCGCATAATCACATGTGTGTGCAATCAGAGGCACGTCTGGATTTCTTGGAATGTGGATTGTTTGGGGTGAGTTTATCTCTGGATGTGTGCAAATGTATGTGCATTCATGTGTGCCTGCGTGGAGATCTGAGGTTGGCTGGTAGGGTGGACCTCTGCGCATAATCACATGTGTGTGCAATCAGAGGCACGTCTGGATTTCTTGGAATGTGGATTGTTTGGGGTGAGTTTATCTCTGGATGTGTGCAAATGTATGTGCATTCATGTGTGCCTGCGTGGAGATCTGAGGTTGGCTGGTAGGGTGGACCTCTGCGCATAATCACATGTGTGTGCAATCAGAGGCACGTCTGGATTTCTTGGAATGTGGATTGTTTGGGGTGAGTTTATCTCTGGATGTGTGCAAATGTATGTGCATTCATGTGTGCCTGCGTGGAGATCTGAGGTTGGCTGGTAGGGTGGACCTCTGCGCATAATCACATGTGTGTGCAATCAGAGGCACGTCTGGATTTCTTGGAATGTGGATTGTTTGGGGTGAGTTTATCTCTGGATGTGTGCAAATGTATGTGCATTCATGTGTGCCTGCGTGGAGATCTGAGGTTGGCTGGTAGGGTGGACCTCTGCGCATAATCACATGTGTGTGCAATCAGAGGCACGTCTGGATTTCTTGGAATGTGGATTGTTTGGGGTGAGTTTATCTCTGGATGTGTGCAAATGTATGTGCATTCATGTGTGCCTGCGTGGAGATCTGAGGTTGGCTGGTAGGGTGGACCTCTGCGCATAATCACATGTGTGTGCAATCAGAGGCACGTCTGGATTTCTTGGAATGTGGATTGTTTGGGGTGAGTTTATCTCTGGATGTGTGCAAATGTATGTGCATTCATGTGTGCCTGCGTGGAGATCTGAGGTTGGCTGGTAGGGTGGACCTCTGCGCATAATCACATGTGTGTGCAATCAGAGCCACGTCTGGATTTCTTGGAATGTGGATTGTTTGGGGTGAGTTTATCTCTGGATGTGTGCAAATGTATGTGCATTCATGTGTGCCTGCGTGGAGATCTGAGGTTGGCTGGTAGGGTGGACCTCTGCGCATAATCACATGTGTGTGCAATCAGAGGCACGTCTGGATTTCTTGGAATGTGGATTGTTTGGGGTGAGTTTATCTCTGGATGTGTGCAAATGTATGTGCATTCATGTGTGCCTGCGTGGAGATCTGAGGTTGGCTGGTAGGGTGGACCTCTGCGCATAATCACATGTGTGTGCAATCAGAGCCACGTCTGGATTTCTTGGAATGTGGATTGTTTGGGGTGAGTTTATCTCTGGATGTGTGCAAATGTATGTGCATTCATGTGTGCCTGCGTGGAGATCTGAGGTTGGCTGGTAGGGTGGACCTCTGCGCATAATCACATGTGTGTGCAATCAGAGGCACGTCTGGATTTCTTGGAATGTGGATTGTTTGGGGTGAGTTTATCTCTGGATGTGTGCAAATGTATGTGCATTCATGTGTGCCTGCGTGGAGATCTGAGGTTGGGTGGTAGGGTGGACCTCTGCGCATAATCACATGTGTGTGCAATCAGAGCCACGTCTGGATTTCTTGGAATGTGGATTGTTTGGGGTGAGTTTATCTCTGGATGTGTGCAAATGTATGTGCATTCATGTGTGCCTGCGTGGAGATCTGAGGTTGGGTGGTAGGGTGGACCTCTGCGCATAATCACATGTGTGTGCAATCAGAGCCACGTCTGGATTTCTTGGAATGTGGATTGTTTGGGGTGAGTTTATCTCTGGATGTGTGCAAATGTATGTGCATTCATGTGTGCCTGCGTGGAGATCTGAGGTTGGCTGGTAGGGTGGACCTCTGCGCATAATCACATGTGTGTGCAATCAGAGCCACGTCTGGATTTCTTGGAATGTTGATTGTTTGGGGTGAGTTTATCTCTGGATGTGTGCAAATGTATGTGCATTCATGTGTGCCTGCGTGGAGATCTGAGGTTGGCTGGTAGGGTGGACCTCTGCGCATAATCACATGTGTGTGCAATCAGAGCCACGTCTGGATTTCTTGGAATGTGGATTGTTTGGGGTGAGTTTATCTCTGGATGTGTGCAAATGTATGTGCATTCATGTGTGCCTGCGTGGAGATCTGAGGTTGGCTGGTAGGGTGGACCTCTGCGCATAATCACATGTGTGTGCAATCAGAGCCACGTCTGGATTTCTTGGAATGTGGATTGTTTGGGGTGAGTTTATCTCTGGATGTGTGCAAATGTATGTGCATTCATGTGTGCCTGCGTGGAGATCTGAGGTTGGCTGGTAGGGTGGACCTCTGCGCATAATCACATGTGTGTGCAATCAGAGCCACGTCTGGATTTCTTGGAATGTGGATTGTTTGGGGTGAGTTTATCTCTGGATGTGTGCAAATGTATGTGCATTCATGTGTGCCTGCGTGGAGATCTGAGGTTGGCTGGTAGGGTGGACCTCTGCGCATAATCACATGTGTGTGCAATCAGAGCCACGTCTGGATTTCTTGGAATGTGGATTGTTTGGGGTGAGTTTATCTCTGGATGTGTGCAAATGTATGTGCATTCATGTGTGCCTGCGTGGAGATCTGAGGTTGGCTGGTAGGGTGGACCTCTGCGCATAATCACATGTGTGTGCAATCAGAGCCACGTCTGGATTTCTTGGAATGTGGATTGTTTGGGGTGAGTTTATCTCTGGATGTGTGCAAATGTATGTGCATTCATGTGTGCCTGCGTGGAGATCTGAGGTTGGCTGGTAGGGTGGACCTCTGCGCATAATCACATGTGTGTGCAATCAGAGGCACGTCTGGATTTCTTGGAATGTGGATTGTTTGGGGTGAGTTTATCTCTGGATGTGTGCAAATGTATGTGCATTCATGTGTGCCTGCGTGGAGATCTGAGGTTGGCTGGTAGGGTGGACCTCTGCGCATAATCACATGTGTGTGCAATCAGAGCCACGTCTGGATTTCTTGGAATGTGGATTGTTTGGGGTGAGTTTATCTCTGGATGTGTGCAAATGTATGTGCATTCATGTGTGCCTGCGTGGAGATCTGAGGTTGGCTGGTAGGGTGGACCTCTGCGCATAATCACATGTGTGTGCAATCAGAGGCACGTCTGGATTTCTTGGAATGTGGATTGTTTGGGGTGAGTTTATCTCTGGATGTGTGCAAATGTATGTGCATTCATGTGTGCCTGCGTGGAGATCTGAGGTTGGCTGGTAGGGTGGACCTCTGCGCATAATCACATGTGTGTGCAATCAGAGGCACGTCTGGATTTCTTGGAATGTGGATTGTTTGGGGTGAGTTTATCTCTGGATGTGTGCAAATGTATGTGCATTCATGTGTGCCTGCGTGGAGATCTGAGGTTGGCTGGTAGGGTGGACCTCTGCGCATAATCACATGTGTGTGCAATCAGAGCCACGTCTGGATTTCTTGGAATGTGGATTGTTTGGGGTGAGTTTATCTCTGGATGTGTGCAAATGTATGTGCATTCATGTGTGCCTGCGTGGAGATCCGGGGTTGGGTGGTAGGGTGGACCTCTGCGCATAATCACATGTGTGTGCAATCAGAGCCACGTCTGGATTTCTTGGAATGTGGATTGTTTGGGGTGAGTTTATCTCTGGATGTGTGCAAATGTATGTGCATTCATGTGTGCCTGCGTGGAGATCTGAGGTTGGCTGGTAGGGTGGACCTCTGCGCATAATCACATGTGTGTGCAATCAGAGCCACGTCTGGATTTCTTGGAATGTGGATTGTTTGGGGTGAGTTTATCTCTGGATGTGTGCAAATGTATGTGCATTCATGTGTGCCTGCGTGGAGATCTGAGGTTGGCTGGTAGGGTGGACCTCTGCGCATAATCACATGTGTGTGCAATCAGAGCCACGTCTGGATTTCTTGGAATGTGGATTGTTTGGGGTGAGTTTATCTCTGGATGTGTGCAAATGTATGTGCATTCATGTGTGCCTGCGTGGAGATCTGAGGTTGGCTGGTAGGGTGGACCTCTGCGCATAATCACATGTGTGTGCAATCAGAGCCACGTCTGGATTTCTTGGAATGTGGATTGTTTGGGGTGAGTTTATCTCTGGATGTGTGCAAATGTATGTGCATTCATGTGTGCCTGCGTGGAGATCTGAGGTTGGCTGGTAGGGTGGACCTCTGCGCATAATCACATGTGTGTGCAATCAGAGCCACGTCTGGATTTCTTGGAATGTTGATTGTTTGGGGTGAGTTTATCTCTGGATGTGTGCAAATGTATGTGCATTCATGTGTGCCTGCGTGGAGATCTGAGGTTGGCTGGTAGGGTGGACCTCTGCGCATAATCACATGTGTGTGCAATCAGAGCCACGTCTGGATTTCTTGGAATGTGGATTGTTTGGGGTGAGTTTATCTCTGGATGTGTGCAAATGTATGTGCATTCATGTGTGCCTGCGTGGAGATCTGAGGTTGGCTGGTAGGGTGGACCTCTGCGCATAATCACATGTGTGTGCAATCAGAGCCACGTCTGGATTTCTTGGAATGTGGATTGTTTGGGGTGAGTTTATCTCTGGATGTGTGCAAATGTATGTGCATTCATGTGTGCCTGCGTGGAGATCTGAGGTTGGCTGGTAGGGTGGACCTCTGCGCATAATCACATGTGTGTGCAATCAGAGGCACGTCTGGATTTCTTGGAATGTGGATTGTTTGGGGTGAGTTTATCTCTGGATGTGTGCAAATGTATGTGCATTCATGTGTGCCTGCGTGGAGATCTGAGGTTGGCTGGTAGGGTGGACCTCTGCGCATAATCACATGTGTGTGCAATCAGAGGCACGTCTGGATTTCTTGGAATGTGGATTGTTTGGGGTGAGTTTATCTCTGGATGTGTGCAAATGTATGTGCATTCATGTGTGCCTGCGTGGAGATCTGAGGTTGGCTGGTAGGGTGGACCTCTGCGCATAATCACATGTGTGTGCAATCAGAGGCACGTCTGGATTTCTTGGAATGTGGATTGTTTGGGGTGAGTTTATCTCTGGATGTGTGCAAATGTATGTGCATTCATGTGTGCCTGCGTGGAGATCTGAGGTTGGCTGGTAGGGTGGACCTCTGCGCATAATCACATGTGTGTGCAATCAGAGCCACGTCTGGATTTCTTGGAATGTGGATTGTTTGGGGTGAGTTTATCTCTGGATGTGTGCAAATGTATGTGCATTCATGTGTGCCTGCGTGGAGATCCGGGGTTGGGTGGTAGGGTGGACCTCTGCGCATAATCACATGTGTGTGCAATCAGAGCCACGTCTGGATTTCTTGGAATGTGGATTGTTTGGGGTGAGTTTATCTCTGGATGTGTGCAAATGTATGTGCATTCATGTGTGCCTGCGTGGAGATCTGAGGTTGGCTGGTAGGGTGGACCTCTGCGCATAATCACATGTGTGTGCAATCAGAGGCACGTCTGGATTTCTTGGAATGTGGATTGTTTGGGGTGAGTTTATCTCTGGATGTGTGCAAATGTATGTGCATTCATGTGTGCCTGCGTGGAGATCTGAGGTTGGCTGGTAGGGTGGACCTCTGCGCATAATCACATGTGTGTGCAATCAGAGCCACGTCTGGATTTCTTGGAATGTGGATTGTTTGGGGTGAGTTTATCTCTGGATGTGTGCAAATGTATGTGCATTCATGTGTGCCTGCGTGGAGATCTGAGGTTGGCTGGTAGGGTGGACCTCTGCGCATAATCACATGTGTGTGCAATCAGAGCCACGTCTGGATTTCTTGGAATGTGGATTGTTTGGGGTGAGTTTATCTCTGGATGTGTGCAAATGTATGTGCATTCATGTGTGCCTGCGTGGAGATCTGAGGTTGGCTGGTAGGGTGGACCTCTGCGCATAATCACATGTGTGTGCAATCAGAGCCACGTCTGGATTTCTTGGAATGTGGATTGTTTGGGGTGAGTTTATCTCTGGATGTGTGCAAATGTATGTGCATTCATGTGTGCCTGCGTGGAGATCTGAGGTTGGCTGGTAGGGTGGACCTCTGCGCATAATCACATGTGTGTGCAATCAGAGGCACGTCTGGATTTCTTGGAATGTGGATTGTTTGGGGTGAGTTTATCTCTGGATGTGTGCAAATGTATGTGCATTCATGTGTGCCTGCGTGGAGATCTGAGGTTGGCTGGTAGGGTGGACCTCTGCGCATAATCACATGTGTGTGCAATCAGAGGCACGTCTGGATTTCTTGGAATGTGGATTGTTTGGGGTGAGTTTATCTCTGGATGTGTGCAAATGTATGTGCATTCATGTGTGCCTGCGTGGAGATCTGAGGTTGGCTGGTAGGGTGGACCTCTGCGCATAATCACATGTGTGTGCAATCAGAGCCACGTCTGGATTTCTTGGAATGTGGATTGTTTGGGGTGAGTTTATCTCTGGATGTGTGCAAATGTATGTGCATTCATGTGTGCCTGCGTGGAGATCTGAGGTTGGCTGGTAGGGTGGACCTCTGCGCATAATCACATGTGTGTGCAATCAGAGCCACGTCTGGATTTCTTGGAATGTGGATTGTTTGGGGTGAGTTTATCTCTGGATGTGTGCAAATGTATGTGCATTCATGTGTGCCTGCGTGGAGATCTGAGGTTGGCTGGTAGGGTGGACCTCTGCGCATAATCACATGTGTGTGCAATCAGAGGCACGTCTGGATTTCTTGGAATGTGGATTGTTTGGGGTGAGTTTATCTCTGGATGTGTGCAAATGTATGTGCATTCATGTGTGCCTGCGTGGAGATCTGAGGTTGGCTGGTAGGGTGGACCTCTGCGCATAATCACATGTGTGTGCAATCAGAGGCACGTCTGGATTTCTTGGAATGTGGATTGTTTGGGGTGAGTTTATCTCTGGATGTGTGCAAATGTATGTGCATTCATGTGTGCCTGCGTGGAGATCTGAGGTTGGCTGGTAGGGTGGACCTCTGCGCATAATCACATGTGTGTGCAATCAGAGCCACGTCTGGATTTCTTGGAATGTGGATTGTTTGGGGTGAGTTTATCTCTGGATGTGTGCAAATGTATGTGCATTCATGTGTGCCTGCGTGGAGATCTGAGGTTGGCTGGTAGGGTGGACCTCTGCGCATAATCACATGTGTGTGCAATCAGAGCCACGTCTGGATTTCTTGGAATGTGGATTGTTTGGGGTGAGTTTATCTCTGGATGTGTGCAAATGTATGTGCATTCATGTGTGCCTGCGTGGAGATCTGAGGTTGGCTGGTAGGGTGGACCTCTGCGCATAATCACATGTGTGTGCAATCAGAGGCACGTCTGGATTTCTTGGAATGTGGATTGTTTGGGGTGAGTTTATCTCTGGATGTGTGCAAATGTATGTGCATTCATGTGTGCCTGCGTGGAGATCTGAGGTTGGCTGGTAGGGTGGACCTCTGCGCATAATCACATGTGTGTGCAATCAGAGGCACGTCTGGATTTCTTGGAATGTGGATTGTTTGGGGTGAGTTTATCTCTGGATGTGTGCAAATGTATGTGCATTCATGTGTGCCTGCGTGGAGATCTGAGGTTGGCTGGTAGGGTGGACCTCTGCGCATAATCACATGTGTGTGCAATCAGAGGCACGTCTGGATTTCTTGGAATGTGGATTGTTTGGGGTGAGTTTATCTCTGGATGTGTGCAAATGTATGTGCATTCATGTGTGCCTGCGTGGAGATCTGAGGTTGGCTGGTAGGGTGGACCTCTGCGCATAATCACATGTGTGTGCAATCAGAGGCACGTCTGGATTTCTTGGAATGTGGATTGTTTGGGGTGAGTTTATCTCTGGATGTGTGCAAATGTATGTGCATTCATGTGTGCCTGCGTGGAGATCTGAGGTTGGCTGGTAGGGTGGACCTCTGCGCATAATCACATGTGTGTGCAATCAGAGGCACGTCTGGATTTCTTGGAATGTGGATTGTTTGGGGTGAGTTTATCTCTGGATGTGTGCAAATGTATGTGCATTCATGTGTGCCTGCGTGGAGATCTGAGGTTGGCTGGTAGGGTGGACCTCTGCGCATAATCACATGTGTGTGCAATCAGAGGCACGTCTGGATTTCTTGGAATGTGGATTGTTTGGGGTGAGTTTATCTCTGGATGTGTGCAAATGTATGTGCATTCATGTGTGCCTGCGTGGAGATCTGAGGTTGGCTGGTAGGGTGGACCTCTGCGCATAATCACATGTGTGTGCAATCAGAGGCACGTCTGGATTTCTTGGAATGTGGATTGTTTGGGGTGAGTTTATCTCTGGATGTGTGCAAATGTATGTGCATTCATGTGTGCCTGCGTGGAGATCTGAGGTTGGCTGGTAGGGTGGACCTCTGCGCATAATCACATGTGTGTGCAATCAGAGCCACGTCTGGATTTCTTGGAATGTGGATTGTTTGGGGTGAGTTTATCTCTGGATGTGTGCAAATGTATGTGCATTCATGTGTGCCTGCGTGGAGATCTGAGGTTGGCTGGTAGGGTGGACCTCTGCGCATAATCACATGTGTGTGCAATCAGAGCCACGTCTGGATTTCTTGGAATGTGGATTGTTTGGGGTGAGTTTATCTCTGGATGTGTGCAAATGTATGTGCATTCATGTGTGCCTGCGTGGAGATCTGAGGTTGGCTGGTAGGGTGGACCTCTGCGCATAATCACATGTGTGTGCAATCAGAGCCACGTCTGGATTTCTTGGAATGTGGATTGTTTGGGGTGAGTTTATCTCTGGATGTGTGCAAATGTATGTGCATTCATGTGTGCCTGCGTGGAGATCTGAGGTTGGCTGGTAGGGTGGACCTCTGCGCATAATCACATGTGTGTGCAATCAGAGGCACGTCTGGATTTCTTGGAATGTGGATTGTTTGGGGTGAGTTTATCTCTGGATGTGTGCAAATGTATGTGCATTCATGTGTGCCTGCGTGGAGATCTGAGGTTGGCTGGTAGGGTGGACCTCTGCGCATAATCACATGTGTGTGCAATCAGAGGCACGTCTGGATTTCTTGGAATGTGGATTGTTTGGGGTGAGTTTATCTCTGGATGTGTGCAAATGTATGTGCATTCATGTGTGCCTGCGTGGAGATCTGAGGTTGGCTGGTAGGGTGGACCTCTGCGCATAATCACATGTGTGTGCAATCAGAGGCACGTCTGGATTTCTTGGAATGTGGATTGTTTGGGGTGAGTTTATCTCTGGATGTGTGCAAATGTATGTGCATTCATGTGTGCCTGCGTGGAGATCCGGGGTTGGGTGGTAGGGTGGACCTCTGCGCATAATCACATGTGTGTGCAATCAGAGCCACGTCTGGATTTCTTGGAATGTGGATTGTTTGGGGTGAGTTTATCTCTGGATGTGTGCAAATGTATGTGCATTCATGTGTGCCTGCGTGGAGATCTGAGGTTGGCTGGTAGGGTGGACCTCTGCGCATAATCACATGTGTGTGCAATCAGAGCCACGTCTGGATTTCTTGGAATGTGGATTGTTTGGGGTGAGTTTATCTCTGGATGTGTGCAAATGTATGTGCATTCATGTGTGCCTGCGTGGAGATCTGAGGTTGGCTGGTAGGGTGGACCTCTGCGCATAATCACATGTGTGTGCAATCAGAGCCACGTCTGGATTTCTTGGAATGTGGATTGTTTGGGGTGAGTTTATCTCTGGATGTGTGCAAATGTATGTGCATTCATGTGTGCCTGCGTGGAGATCTGAGGTTGGCTGGTAGGGTGGACCTCTGCGCATAATCACATGTGTGTGCAATCAGAGCCACGTCTGGATTTCTTGGAATGTGGATTGTTTGGGGTGAGTTTATCTCTGGATGTGTGCAAATGTATGTGCATTCATGTGTGCCTGCGTGGAGATCTGAGGTTGGCTGGTAGGGTGGACCTCTGCGCATAATCACATGTGTGTGCAATCAGAGGCACGTCTGGATTTCTTGGAATGTGGATTGTTTGGGGTGAGTTTATCTCTGGATGTGTGCAAATGTATGTGCATTCATGTGTGCCTGCGTGGAGATCTGAGGTTGGCTGGTAGGGTGGACCTCTGCGCATAATCACATGTGTGTGCAATCAGAGGCACGTCTGGATTTCTTGGAATGTGGATTGTTTGGGGTGAGTTTATCTCTGGATGTGTGCAAATGTATGTGCATTCATGTGTGCCTGCGTGGAGATCTGAGGTTGGCTGGTAGGGTGGACCTCTGCGCATAATCACATGTGTGTGCAATCAGAGCCACGTCTGGATTTCTTGGAATGTGGATTGTTTGGGGTGAGTTTATCTCTGGATGTGTGCAAATGTATGTGCATTCATGTGTGCCTGCGTGGAGATCTGAGGTTGGCTGGTAGGGTGGACCTCTGCGCATAATCACATGTGTGTGCAATCAGAGGCACGTCTGGATTTCTTGGAATGTGGATTGTTTGGGGTGAGTTTATCTCTGGATGTGTGCAAATGTATGTGCATTCATGTGTGCCTGCGTGGAGATCTGAGGTTGGCTGGTAGGGTGGACCTCTGCGCATAATCACATGTGTGTGCAATCAGAGGCACGTCTGGATTTCTTGGAATGTGGATTGTTTGGGGTGAGTTTATCTCTGGATGTGTGCAAATGTATGTGCATTCATGTGTGCCTGCGTGGAGATCTGAGGTTGGCTGGTAGGGTGGACCTCTGCGCATAATCACATGTGTGTGCAATCAGAGCCACGTCTGGATTTCTTGGAATGTGGATTGTTTGGGGTGAGTTTATCTCTGGATGTGTGCAAATGTATGTGCATTCATGTGTGCCTGCGTGGAGATCTGAGGTTGGCTGGTAGGGTGGACCTCTGCGCATAATCACATGTGTGTGCAATCAGAGCCACGTCTGGATTTCTTGGAATGTTGATTGTTTGGGGTGAGTTTATCTCTGGATGTGTGCAAATGTATGTGCATTCATGTGTGCCTGCGTGGAGATCTGAGGTTGGCTGGTAGGGTGGACCTCTGCGCATAATCACATGTGTGTGCAATCAGAGCCACGTCTGGATTTCTTGGAATGTGGATTGTTTGGGGTGAGTTTATCTCTGGATGTGTGCAAATGTATGTGCATTCATGTGTGCCTGCGTGGAGATCCGGGGTTGGGTGGTAGGGTGGACCTCTGCGCATAATCACATGTGTGTGCAATCAGAGCCACGTCTGGATTTCTTGGAATGTGGATTGTTTGGGGTGAGTTTATCTCTGGATGTGTGCAAATGTATGTGCATTCATGTGTGCCTGCGTGGAGATCTGAGGTTGGCTGGTAGGGTGGACCTCTGCGCATAATCACATGTGTGTGCAATCAGAGCCACGTCTGGATTTCTTGGAATGTGGATTGTTTGGGGTGAGTTTATCTCTGGATGTGTGCAAATGTATGTGCATTCATGTGTGCCTGCGTGGAGATCTGAGGTTGGCTGGTAGGGTGGACCTCTGCGCATAATCACATGTGTGTGCAATCAGAGCCACGTCTGGATTTCTTGGAATGTGGATTGTTTGGGGTGAGTTTATCTCTGGATGTGTGCAAATGTATGTGCATTCATGTGTGCCTGCGTGGAGATCTGAGGTTGGCTGGTAGGGTGGACCTCTGCGCATAATCACATGTGTGTGCAATCAGAGGCACGTCTGGATTTCTTGGAATGTGGATTGTTTGGGGTGAGTTTATCTCTGGATGTGTGCAAATGTATGTGCATTCATGTGTGCCTGCGTGGAGATCTGAGGTTGGCTGGTAGGGTGGACCTCTGCGCATAATCACATGTGTGTGCAATCAGAGGCACGTCTGGATTTCTTGGAATGTGGATTGTTTGGGGTGAGTTTATCTCTGGATGTGTGCAAATGTATGTGCATTCATGTGTGCCTGCGTGGAGATCTGAGGTTGGCTGGTAGGGTGGACCTCTGCGCATAATCACATGTGTGTGCAATCAGAGGCACGTCTGGATTTCTTGGAATGTGGATTGTTTGGGGTGAGTTTATCTCTGGATGTGTGCAAATGTATGTGCATTCATGTGTGCCTGCGTGGAGATCTGAGGTTGGCTGGTAGGGTGGACCTCTGCGCATAATCACATGTGTGTGCAATCAGAGCCACGTCTGGATTTCTTGGAATGTGGATTGTTTGGGGTGAGTTTATCTCTGGATGTGTGCAAATGTATGTGCATTCATGTGTGCCTGCGTGGAGATCTGAGGTTGGCTGGTAGGGTGGACCTCTGCGCATAATCACATGTGTGTGCAATCAGAGCCACGTCTGGATTTCTTGGAATGTGGATTGTTTGGGGTGAGTTTATCTCTGGATGTGTGCAAATGTATGTGCATTCATGTGTGCCTGCGTGGAGATCTGAGGTTGGCTGGTAGGGTGGACCTCTGCGCATAATCACATGTGTGTGCAATCAGAGGCACGTCTGGATTTCTTGGAATGTGGATTGTTTGGGGTGAGTTTATCTCTGGATGTGTGCAAATGTATGTGCATTCATGTGTGCCTGCGTGGAGATCCGGGGTTGGGTGGTAGGGTGGACCTCTGCGCATAATCACATGTGTGTGCAATCAGAGCCACGTCTGGATTTCTTGGAATGTGGATTGTTTGGGGTGAGTTTATCTCTGGATGTGTGCAAATGTATGTGCATTCATGTGTGCCTGCGTGGAGATCTGAGGTTGGCTGGTAGGGTGGACCTCTGCGCATAATCACATGTGTGTGCAATCAGAGCCACGTCTGGATTTCTTGGAATGTGGATTGTTTGGGGTGAGTTTATCTCTGGATGTGTGCAAATGTATGTGCATTCATGTGTGCCTGCGTGGAGATCTGAGGTTGGCTGGTAGGGTGGACCTCTGCGCATAATCACATGTGTGTGCAATCAGAGCCACGTCTGGATTTCTTGGAATGTGGATTGTTTGGGGTGAGTTTATCTCTGGATGTGTGCAAATGTATGTGCATTCATGTGTGCCTGCGTGGAGATCTGAGGTTGGCTGGTAGGGTGGACCTCTGCGCATAATCACATGTGTGTGCAATCAGAGGCACGTCTGGATTTCTTGGAATGTGGATTGTTTGGGGTGAGTTTATCTCTGGATGTGTGCAAATGTATGTGCATTCATGTGTGCCTGCGTGGAGATCTGAGGTTGGCTGGTAGGGTGGACCTCTGCGCATAATCACATGTGTGTGCAATCAGAGCCACGTCTGGATTTCTTGGAATGTGGATTGTTTGGGGTGAGTTTATCTCTGGATGTGTGCAAATGTATGTGCATTCATGTGTGCCTGCGTGGAGATCTGAGGTTGGCTGGTAGGGTGGACCTCTGCGCATAATCACATGTGTGTGCAATCAGAGCCACGTCTGGATTTCTTGGAATGTGGATTGTTTGGGGTGAGTTTATCTCTGGATGTGTGCAAATGTATGTGCATTCATGTGTGCCTGCGTGGAGATCTGAGGTTGGCTGGTAGGGTGGACCTCTGCGCATAATCACATGTGTGTGCAATCAGAGGCACGTCTGGATTTCTTGGAATGTGGATTGTTTGGGGTGAGTTTATCTCTGGATGTGTGCAAATGTATGTGCATTCATGTGTGCCTGCGTGGAGATCTGAGGTTGGCTGGTAGGGTGGACCTCTGCGCATAATCACATGTGTGTGCAATCAGAGGCACGTCTGGATTTCTTGGAATGTGGATTGTTTGGGGTGAGTTTATCTCTGGATGTGTGCAAATGTATGTGCATTCATGTGTGCCTGCGTGGAGATCTGAGGTTGGCTGGTAGGGTGGACCTCTGCGCATAATCACATGTGTGTGCAATCAGAGCCACGTCTGGATTTCTTGGAATGTGGATTGTTTGGGGTGAGTTTATCTCTGGATGTGTGCAAATGTATGTGCATTCATGTGTGCCTGCGTGGAGATCTGAGGTTGGCTGGTAGGGTGGACCTCTGCGCATAATCACATGTGTGTGCAATCAGAGCCACGTCTGGATTTCTTGGAATGTGGATTGTTTGGGGTGAGTTTATCTCTGGATGTGTGCAAATGTATGTGCATTCATGTGTGCCTGCGTGGAGATCTGAGGTTGGCTGGTAGGGTGGACCTCTGCGCATAATCACATGTGTGTGCAATCAGAGGCACGTCTGGATTTCTTGGAATGTGGATTGTTTGGGGTGAGTTTATCTCTGGATGTGTGCAAATGTATGTGCATTCATGTGTGCCTGCGTGGAGATCTGAGGTTGGCTGGTAGGGTGGACCTCTGCGCATAATCACATGTGTGTGCAATCAGAGGCACGTCTGGATTTCTTGGAATGTGGATTGTTTGGGGTGAGTTTATCTCTGGATGTGTGCAAATGTATGTGCATTCATGTGTGCCTGCGTGGAGATCTGAGGTTGGCTGGTAGGGTGGACCTCTGCGCATAATCACATGTGTGTGCAATCAGAGCCACGTCTGGATTTCTTGGAATGTGGATTGTTTGGGGTGAGTTTATCTCTGGATGTGTGCAAATGTATGTGCATTCATGTGTGCCTGCGTGGAGATCTGAGGTTGGCTGGTAGGGTGGACCTCTGCGCATAATCACATGTGTGTGCAATCAGAGCCACGTCTGGATTTCTTGGAATGTGGATTGTTTGGGGTGAGTTTATCTCTGGATGTGTGCAAATGTATGTGCATTCATGTGTGCCTGCGTGGAGATCTGAGGTTGGCTGGTAGGGTGGACCTCTGCGCATAATCACATGTGTGTGCAATCAGAGGCACGTCTGGATTTCTTGGAATGTGGATTGTTTGGGGTGAGTTTATCTCTGGATGTGTGCAAATGTATGTGCATTCATGTGTGCCTGCGTGGAGATCTGAGGTTGGCTGGTAGGGTGGACCTCTGCGCATAATCACATGTGTGTGCAATCAGAGCCACGTCTGGATTTCTTGGAATGTGGATTGTTTGGGGTGAGTTTATCTCTGGATGTGTGCAAATGTATGTGCATTCATGTGTGCCTGCGTGGAGATCTGAGGTTGGCTGGTAGGGTGGACCTCTGCGCATAATCACATGTGTGTGCAATCAGAGCCACGTCTGGATTTCTTGGAATGTGGATTGTTTGGGGTGAGTTTATCTCTGGATGTGTGCAAATGTATGTGCATTCATGTGTGCCTGCGTGGAGATCTGAGGTTGGCTGGTAGGGTGGACCTCTGCGCATAATCACATGTGTGTGCAATCAGAGCCACGTCTGGATTTCTTGGAATGTGGATTGTTTGGGGTGAGTTTATCTCTGGATGTGTGCAAATGTATGTGCATTCATGTGTGCCTGCGTGGAGATCTGAGGTTGGCTGGTAGGGTGGACCTCTGCGCATAATCACATGTGTGTGCAATCAGAGGCACGTCTGGATTTCTTGGAATGTGGATTGTTTGGGGTGAGTTTATCTCTGGATGTGTGCAAATGTATGTGCATTCATGTGTGCCTGCGTGGAGATCTGAGGTTGGCTGGTAGGGTGGACCTCTGCGCATAATCACATGTGTGTGCAATCAGAGGCACGTCTGGATTTCTTGGAATGTGGATTGTTTGGGGTGAGTTTATCTCTGGATGTGTGCAAATGTATGTGCATTCATGTGTGCCTGCGTGGAGATCTGAGGTTGGCTGGTAGGGTGGACCTCTGCGCATAATCACATGTGTGTGCAATCAGAGGCACGTCTGGATTTCTTGGAATGTGGATTGTTTGGGGTGAGTTTATCTCTGGATGTGTGCAAATGTATGTGCATTCATGTGTGCCTGCGTGGAGATCCGGGGTTGGGTGGTAGGGTGGACCTCTGCGCATAATCACATGTGTGTGCAATCAGAGGCACGTCTGGATTTCTTGGAATGTGGATTGTTTGGGGTGAGTTTATCTCTGGATGTGTGCAAATGTATGTGCATTCATGTGTGCCTGCGTGGAGATCTGAGGTTGGCTGGTAGGGTGGACCTCTGCGCATAATCACATGTGTGTGCAATCAGAGCCACGTCTGGATTTCTTGGAATGTGGATTGTTTGGGGTGAGTTTATCTCTGGATGTGTGCAAATGTATGTGCATTCATGTGTGCCTGCGTGGAGATCTGAGGTTGGCTGGTAGGGTGGACCTCTGCGCATAATCACATGTGTGTGCAATCAGAGCCACGTCTGGATTTCTTGGAATGTGGATTGTTTGGGGTGAGTTTATCTCTGGATGTGTGCAAATGTATGTGCATTCATGTGTGCCTGCGTGGAGATCTGAGGTTGGCTGGTAGGGTGGACCTCTGCGCATAATCACATGTGTGTGCAATCAGAGCCACGTCTGGATTTCTTGGAATGTGGATTGTTTGGGGTGAGTTTATCTCTGGATGTGTGCAAATGTATGTGCATTCATGTGTGCCTGCGTGGAGATCTGAGGTTGGCTGGTAGGGTGGACCTCTGCGCATAATCACATGTGTGTGCAATCAGAGCCACGTCTGGATTTCTTGGAATGTGGATTGTTTGGGGTGAGTTTATCTCTGGATGTGTGCAAATGTATGTGCATTCATGTGTGCCTGCGTGGAGATCTGAGGTTGGCTGGTAGGGTGGACCTCTGCGCATAATCACATGTGTGTGCAATCAGAGCCACGTCTGGATTTCTTGGAATGTGGATTGTTTGGGGTGAGTTTATCTCTGGATGTGTGCAAATGTATGTGCATTCATGTGTGCCTGCGTGGAGATCTGAGGTTGGCTGGTAGGGTGGACCTCTGCGCATAATCACATGTGTGTGCAATCAGAGCCACGTCTGGATTTCTTGGAATGTGGATTGTTTGGGGTGAGTTTATCTCTGGATGTGTGCAAATGTATGTGCATTCATGTGTGCCTGCGTGGAGATCTGAGGTTGGCTGGTAGGGTGGACCTCTGCGCATAATCACATGTGTGTGCAATCAGAGCCACGTCTGGATTTCTTGGAATGTGGATTGTTTGGGGTGAGTTTATCTCTGGATGTGTGCAAATGTATGTGCATTCATGTGTGCCTGCGTGGAGATCTGAGGTTGGCTGGTAGGGTGGACCTCTGCGCATAATCACATGTGTGTGCAATCAGAGCCACGTCTGGATTTCTTGGAATGTGGATTGTTTGGGGTGAGTTTATCTCTGGATGTGTGCAAATGTATGTGCATTCATGTGTGCCTGCGTGGAGATCTGAGGTTGGCTGGTAGGGTGGACCTCTGCGCATAATCACATGTGTGTGCAATCAGAGCCACGTCTGGATTTCTTGGAATGTGGATTGTTTGGGGTGAGTTTATCTCTGGATGTGTGCAAATGTATGTGCATTCATGTGTGCCTGCGTGGAGATCTGAGGTTGGCTGGTAGGGTGGACCTCTGCGCATAATCACATGTGTGTGCAATCAGAGGCACGTCTGGATTTCTTGGAATGTGGATTGTTTGGGGTGAGTTTATCTCTGGATGTGTGCAAATGTATGTGCATTCATGTGTGCCTGCGTGGAGATCTGAGGTTGGCTGGTAGGGTGGACCTCTGCGCATAATCACATGTGTGTGCAATCAGAGGCACGTCTGGATTTCTTGGAATGTGGATTGTTTGGGGTGAGTTTATCTCTGGATGTGTGCAAATGTATGTGCATTCATGTGTGCCTGCGTGGAGATCTGAGGTTGGCTGGTAGGGTGGACCTCTGCGCATAATCACATGTGTGTGCAATCAGAGCCACGTCTGGATTTCTTGGAATGTGGATTGTTTGGGGTGAGTTTATCTCTGGATGTGTGCAAATGTATGTGCATTCATGTGTGCCTGCGTGGAGATCTGAGGTTGGCTGGTAGGGTGGACCTCTGCGCATAATCACATGTGTGTGCAATCAGAGCCACGTCTGGATTTCTTGGAATGTTGATTGTTTGGGGTGAGTTTATCTCTGGATGTGTGCAAATGTATGTGCATTCATGTGTGCCTGCGTGGAGATCTGAGGTTGGCTGGTAGGGTGGACCTCTGCGCATAATCACATGTGTGTGCAATCAGAGCCACGTCTGGATTTCTTGGAATGTGGATTGTTTGGGGTGAGTTTATCTCTGGATGTGTGCAAATGTATGTGCATTCATGTGTGCCTGCGTGGAGATCTGAGGTTGGCTGGTAGGGTGGACCTCTGCGCATAATCACATGTGTGTGCAATCAGAGCCACGTCTGGATTTCTTGGAATGTGGATTGTTTGGGGTGAGTTTATCTCTGGATGTGTGCAAATGTATGTGCATTCATGTGTGCCTGCGTGGAGATCTGAGGTTGGCTGGTAGGGTGGACCTCTGCGCATAATCACATGTGTGTGCAATCAGAGCCACGTCTGGATTTCTTGGAATGTGGATTGTTTGGGGTGAGTTTATCTCTGGATGTGTGCAAATGTATGTGCATTCATGTGTGCCTGCGTGGAGATCTGAGGTTGGCTGGTAGGGTGGACCTCTGCGCATAATCACATGTGTGTGCAATCAGAGCCACGTCTGGATTTCTTGGAATGTGGATTGTTTGGGGTGAGTTTATCTCTGGATGTGTGCAAATGTATGTGCATTCATGTGTGCCTGCGTGGAGATCTGAGGTTGGCTGGTAGGGTGGACCTCTGCGCATAATCACATGTGTGTGCAATCAGAGCCACGTCTGGATTTCTTGGAATGTGGATTGTTTGGGGTGAGTTTATCTCTGGATGTGTGCAAATGTATGTGCATTCATGTGTGCCTGCGTGGAGATCTGAGGTTGGCTGGTAGGGTGGACCTCTGCGCATAATCACATGTGTGTGCAATCAGAGGCACGTCTGGATTTCTTGGAATGTGGATTGTTTGGGGTGAGTTTATCTCTGGATGTGTGCAAATGTATGTGCATTCATGTGTGCCTGCGTGGAGATCTGAGGTTGGCTGGTAGGGTGGACCTCTGCGCATAATCACATGTGTGTGCAATCAGAGCCACGTCTGGATTTCTTGGAATGTGGATTGTTTGGGGTGAGTTTATCTCTGGATGTGTGCAAATGTATGTGCATTCATGTGTGCCTGCGTGGAGATCTGAGGTTGGCTGGTAGGGTGGACCTCTGCGCATAATCACATGTGTGTGCAATCAGAGCCACGTCTGGATTTCTTGGAATGTTGATTGTTTGGGGTGAGTTTATCTCTGGATGTGTGCAAATGTATGTGCATTCATGTGTGCCTGCGTGGAGATCTGAGGTTGGCTGGTAGGGTGGACCTCTGCGCATAATCACATGTGTGTGCAATCAGAGCCACGTCTGGATTTCTTGGAATGTGGATTGTTTGGGGTGAGTTTATCTCTGGATGTGTGCAAATGTATGTGCATTCATGTGTGCCTGCGTGGAGATCCGGGGTTGGGTGGTAGGGTGGACCTCTGCGCATAATCACATGTGTGTGCAATCAGAGCCACGTCTGGATTTCTTGGAATGTGGATTGTTTGGGGTGAGTTTATCTCTGGATGTGTGCAAATGTATGTGCATTCATGTGTGCCTGCGTGGAGATCTGAGGTTGGCTGGTAGGGTGGACCTCTGCGCATAATCACATGTGTGTGCAATCAGAGCCACGTCTGGATTTCTTGGAATGTGGATTGTTTGGGGTGAGTTTATCTCTGGATGTGTGCAAATGTATGTGCATTCATGTGTGCCTGCGTGGAGATCTGAGGTTGGCTGGTAGGGTGGACCTCTGCGCATAATCACATGTGTGTGCAATCAGAGCCACGTCTGGATTTCTTGGAATGTGGATTGGTTGGGGTGAGTTTATCTCTGGATGTGTGCAAATGTATGTGCATTCATGTGTGCCTGCGTGGAGATCTGTGGTTGGCTGGTAGGGTGGACCTCTGCGCATAATCACATGTGTGTGCAATCAGAGCCACGTCTGGATTTCTTGGAATGTGGATTGTTTGGGGTGAGTTTATCTCTGGATGTGTGCAAATGTATGTGCATTCATGTGTGCCTGCGTGGAGATCTGAGGTTGGCTGGTAGGGTGGACCTCTGCGCATAATCACATGTGTGTGCAATCAGAGCCACGTCTGGATTTCTTGGAATGTGGATTGTTTGGGGTGAGTTTATCTCTGGATGTGTGCAAATGTATGTGCATTCATGTGTGCCTGCGTGGAGATCTGAGGTTGGCTGGTAGGGTGGACCTCTGCGCATAATCACATGTGTGTGCAATCAGAGCCACGTCTGGATTTCTTGGAATGTTGATTGTTTGGGGTGAGTTTATCTCTGGATGTGTGCAAATGTATGTGCATTCATGTGTGCCTGCGTGGAGATCTGAGGTTGGCTGGTAGGGTGGACCTCTGCGCATAATCACATGTGTGTGCAATCAGAGCCACGTCTGGATTTCTTGGAATGTGGATTGTTTGGGGTGAGTTTATCTCTGGATGTGTGCAAATGTATGTGCATTCATGTGTGCCTGCGTGGAGATCTGAGGTTGGCTGGTAGGGTGGACCTCTGCGCATAATCACATGTGTGTGCAATCAGAGCCACGTCTGGATTTCTTGGAATGTGGATTGTTTGGGGTGAGTTTATCTCTGGATGTGTGCAAATGTATGTGCATTCATGTGTGCCTGCGTGGAGATCTGAGGTTGGCTGGTAGGGTGGACCTCTGCGCATAATCACATGTGTGTGCAATCAGAGGCACGTCTGGATTTCTTGGAATGTGGATTGTTTGGGGTGAGTTTATCTCTGGATGTGTGCAAATGTATGTGCATTCATGTGTGCCTGCGTGGAGATCTGAGGTTGGCTGGTAGGGTGGACCTCTGCGCATAATCACATGTGTGTGCAATCAGAGGCACGTCTGGATTTCTTGGAATGTGGATTGTTTGGGGTGAGTTTATCTCTGGATGTGTGCAAATGTATGTGCATTCATGTGTGCCTGCGTGGAGATCTGAGGTTGGCTGGTAGGGTGGACCTCTGCGCATAATCACATGTGTGTGCAATCAGAGGCACGTCTGGATTTCTTGGAATGTGGATTGTTTGGGGTGAGTTTATCTCTGGATGTGTGCAAATGTATGTGCATTCATGTGTGCCTGCGTGGAGATCTGAGGTTGGGTGGTAGGGTGGACCTCTGCGCATAATCACATGTGTGTGCAATCAGAGGCACGTCTGGATTTCTTGGAATGTGGATTGTTTGGGGTGAGTTTATCTCTGGATGTGTGCAAATGTATGTGCATTCATGTGTGCCTGCGTGGAGATCTGAGGTTGGCTGGTAGGGTGGACCTCTGCGCATAATCACATGTGTGTGCAATCAGAGGCACGTCTGGATTTCTTGGAATGTGGATTGTTTGGGGTGAGTTTATCTCTGGATGTGTGCAAATGTATGTGCATTCATGTGTGCCTGCGTGGAGATCTGAGGTTGGCTGGTAGGGTGGACCTCTGCGCATAATCACATGTGTGTGCAATCAGAGGCACGTCTGGATTTCTTGGAATGTGGATTGTTTGGGGTGACTTTATCTCTGGATGTGTGCAAATGTATGTGCATTCATGTGTGCCTGCGTGGAGATCTGAGGTTGGCTGGTAGGGTGGACCTCTGCGCATAATCACATGTGTGTGCAATCAGAGCCACGTCTGGATTTCTTGGAATGTGGATTGTTTGGGGTGAGTTTATCTCTGGATGTGTGCAAATGTATGTGCATTCATGTGTGCCTGCGTGGAGATCCGGGGTTGGGTGGTAGGGTGGACCTCTGCGCATAATCACATGTGTGTGCAATCAGAGCCACGTCTGGATTTCTTGGAATGTGGATTGTTTGGGGTGAGTTTATCTCTGGATGTGTGCAAATGTATGTGCATTCATGTGTGCCTGCGTGGAGATCTGAGGTTGGCTGGTAGGGTGGACCTCTGCGCATAATCACATGTGTGTGCAATCAGAGCCAGGTCTGGATTTCTTGGAATGTTGATTGTTTGGGGTGAGTTTATCTCTGGATGTGTGCAAATGTATGTGCATTCATGTGTGCCTGCGTGGAGATCTGAGGTTGGCTGGTAGGGTGGACCTCTGCGCATAATCACATGTGTGTGCAATCAGAGCCACGTCTGGATTTCTTGGAATGTGGATTGTTTGGGGTGAGTTTATCTCTGGATGTGTGCAAATGTATGTGCATTCATGTGTGCCTGCGTGGAGATCTGAGGTTGGCTGGTAGGGTGGACCTCTGCGCATAATCACATGTGTGTGCAATCAGAGGCACGTCTGGATTTCTTGGAATGTGGATTGTTTGGGGTGAGTTTATCTCTGGATGTGTGCAAATGTATGTGCATTCATGTGTGCCTGCGTGGAGATCTGAGGTTGGCTGGTAGGGTGGACCTCTGCGCATAATCACATGTGTGTGCAATCAGAGCCACGTCTGGATTTCTTGGAATGTGGATTGTTTGGGGTGAGTTTATCTCTGGATGTGTGCAAATGTATGTGCATTCATGTGTGCCTGCGTGGAGATCTGAGGTTGGCTGGTAGGGTGGACCTCTGCGCATAATCACATGTGTGTGCAATCAGAGGCACGTCTGGATTTCTTGGAATGTGGATTGTTTGGGGTGAGTTTATCTCTGGATGTGTGCAAATGTATGTGCATTCATGTGTGCCTGCGTGGAGATCCGGGGTTGGGTGGTAGGGTGGACCTCTGCGCATAATCACATGTGTGTGCAATCAGAGCCACGTCTGGATTTCTTGGAATGTGGATTGTTTGGGGTGAGTTTATCTCTGGATGTGTGCAAATGTATGTGCATTCATGTGTGCCTGCGTGGAGATCTGAGGTTGGCTGGTAGGGTGGACCTCTGCGCATAATCACATGTGTGTGCAATCAGAGGCACGTCTGGATTTCTTGGAATGTGGATTGTTTGGGGTGAGTTTATCTCTGGATGTGTGCAAATGTATGTGCATTCATGTGTGCCTGCGTGGAGATCTGAGGTTGGCTGGTAGGGTGGACCTCTGCGCATAATCACATGTGTGTGCAATCAGAGGCACGTCTGGATTTCTTGGAATGTGGATTGTTTGGGGTGAGTTTATCTCTGGATGTGTGCAAATGTATGTGCATTCATGTGTGCCTGCGTGGAGATCTGAGGTTGGCTGGTAGGGTGGACCTCTGCGCATAATCACATGTGTGTGCAATCAGAGGCACGTCTGGATTTCTTGGAATGTGGATTGTTTGGGGTGAGTTTATCTCTGGATGTGTGCAAATGTATGTGCATTCATGTGTGCCTGCGTGGAGATCCGGGGTTGGGTGGTAGGGTGGACCTCTGCGCATAATCACATGTGTGTGCAATCAGAGCCACGTCTGGATTTCTTGGAATGTGGATTGTTTGGGGTGAGTTTATCTCTGGATGTGTGCAAATGTATGTGCATTCATGTGTGCCTGCGTGGAGATCCGGGGTTGGGTGGTAGGGTGGACCTCTGCGCATAATCACATGTGTGTGCAATCAGAGGCACGTCTGGATTTCTTGGAATGTGGATTGTTTGGGGTGAGTTTATCTCTGGATGTGTGCAAATGTATGTGCATTCATGTGTGCCTGCGTGGAGATCTGAGGTTGGGTGGTAGGGTGGACCTCTGCGCATAATCACATGTGTGTGCAATCAGAGGCACGTCTGGATTTCTTGGAATGTGGATTGTTTGGGGTGAGTTTATCTCTGGATGTGTGCAAATGTATGTGCATTCATGTGTGCCTGCGTGGAGATCTGAGGTTGGCTGGTAGGGTGGACCTCTGCGCATAATCACATGTGTGTGCAATCAGAGGCACGTCTGGATTTCTTGGAATGTGGATTGTTTGGGGTGAGTTTATCTCTGGATGTGTGCAAATGTATGTGCATTCATGTGTGCCTGCGTGGAGATCTGAGGTTGGCTGGTAGGGTGGACCTCTGCGCATAATCACATGTGTGTGCAATCAGAGGCACGTCTGGATTTCTTGGAATGTGGATTGTTTGGGGTGACTTTATCTCTGGATGTGTGCAAATGTATGTGCATTCATGTGTGCCTGCGTGGAGATCTGAGGTTGGCTGGTAGGGTGGACCTCTGCGCATAATCACATGTGTGTGCAATCAGAGCCACGTCTGGATTTCTTGGAATGTGGATTGTTTGGGGTGAGTTTATCTCTGGATGTGTGCAAATGTATGTGCATTCATGTGTGCCTGCGTGGAGATCCGGGGTTGGGTGGTAGGGTGGACCTCTGCGCATAATCACATGTGTGTGCAATCAGAGCCACGTCTGGATTTCTTGGAATGTGGATTGTTTGGGGTGAGTTTATCTCTGGATGTGTGCAAATGTATGTGCATTCATGTGTGCCTGCGTGGAGATCTGAGGTTGGCTGGTAGGGTGGACCTCTGCGCATAATCACATGTGTGTGCAATCAGAGCCAGGTCTGGATTTCTTGGAATGTTGATTGTTTGGGGTGAGTTTATCTCTGGATGTGTGCAAATGTATGTGCATTCATGTGTGCCTGCGTGGAGATCTGAGGTTGGCTGGTAGGGTGGACCTCTGCGCATAATCACATGTGTGTGCAATCAGAGCCACGTCTGGATTTCTTGGAATGTGGATTGTTTGGGGTGAGTTTATCTCTGGATGTGTGCAAATGTATGTGCATTCATGTGTGCCTGCGTGGAGATCTGAGGTTGGCTGGTAGGGTGGACCTCTGCGCATAATCACATGTGTGTGCAATCAGAGGCACGTCTGGATTTCTTGGAATGTGGATTGTTTGGGGTGAGTTTATCTCTGGATGTGTGCAAATGTATGTGCATTCATGTGTGCCTGCGTGGAGATCTGAGGTTGGCTGGTAGGGTGGACCTCTGCGCATAATCACATGTGTGTGCAATCAGAGCCACGTCTGGATTTCTTGGAATGTGGATTGTTTGGGGTGAGTTTATCTCTGGATGTGTGCAAATGTATGTGCATTCATGTGTGCCTGCGTGGAGATCTGAGGTTGGCTGGTAGGGTGGACCTCTGCGCATAATCACATGTGTGTGCAATCAGAGGCACGTCTGGATTTCTTGGAATGTGGATTGTTTGGGGTGAGTTTATCTCTGGATGTGTGCAAATGTATGTGCATTCATGTGTGCCTGCGTGGAGATCCGGGGTTGGGTGGTAGGGTGGACCTCTGCGCATAATCACATGTGTGTGCAATCAGAGCCACGTCTGGATTTCTTGGAATGTGGATTGTTTGGGGTGAGTTTATCTCTGGATGTGTGCAAATGTATGTGCATTCATGTGTGCCTGCGTGGAGATCTGAGGTTGGCTGGTAGGGTGGACCTCTGCGCATAATCACATGTGTGTGCAATCAGAGGCACGTCTGGATTTCTTGGAATGTGGATTGTTTGGGGTGAGTTTATCTCTGGATGTGTGCAAATGTATGTGCATTCATGTGTGCCTGCGTGGAGATCTGAGGTTGGCTGGTAGGGTGGACCTCTGCGCATAATCACATGTGTGTGCAATCAGAGGCACGTCTGGATTTCTTGGAATGTGGATTGTTTGGGGTGAGTTTATCTCTGGATGTGTGCAAATGTATGTGCATTCATGTGTGCCTGCGTGGAGATCTGAGGTTGGCTGGTAGGGTGGACCTCTGCGCATAATCACATGTGTGTGCAATCAGAGCCACGTCTGGATTTCTTGGAATGTGGATTGTTTGGGGTGAGTTTATCTCTGGATGTGTGCAAATGTATGTGCATTCATGTGTGCCTGCGTGGAGATCCGGGGTTGGGTGGTAGGGTGGACCTCTGCGCATAATCACATGTGTGTGCAATCAGAGCCACGTCTGGATTTCTTGGAATGTGGATTGTTTGGGGTGAGTTTATCTCTGGATGTGTGCAAATGTATGTGCATTCATGTGTGCCTGCGTGGAGATCCGGGGTTGGGTGGTAGGGTGGACCTCTGCGCATAATCACATGTGTGTGCAATCAGAGCCACGTCTGGATTTCTTGGAATGTGGATTGTTTGGGGTGAGTTTATCTCTGGATGTGTGCAAATGTATGTGCATTCATGTGTGCCTGCGTGGAGATCTGAGGTTGGCTGGTAGGGTGGACCTCTGCGCATAATCACATGTGTGTGCAATCAGAGCCACGTCTGGATTTCTTGGAATGTGGATTGTTTGGGGTGAGTTTATCTCTGGATGTGTGCAAATGTATGTGCATTCATGTGTGCCTGCGTGGAGATCTGAGGTTGGCTGGTAGGGTGGACCTCTGCGCATAATCACATGTGTGTGCAATCAGAGGCACGTCTGGATTTCTTGGAATGTGGATTGTTTGGGGTGAGTTTATCTCTGGATGTGTGCAAATGTATGTGCATTCATGTGTGCCTGCGTGGAGATCTGAGGTTGGCTGGTAGGGTGGACCTCTGCGCATAATCACATGTGTGTGCAATCAGAGGCACGTCTGGATTTCTTGGAATGTGGATTGTTTGGGGTGAGTTTATCTCTGGATGTGTGCAAATGTATGTGCATTCATGTGTGCCTGCGTGGAGATCTGAGGTTGGCTGGTAGGGTGGACCTCTGCGCATAATCACATGTGTGTGCAATCAGAGCCACGTCTGGATTTCTTGGAATGTGGATTGTTTGGGGTGAGTTTATCTCTGGATGTGTGCAAATGTATGTGCATTCATGTGTGCCTGCGTGGAGATCTGAGGTTGGCTGGTAGGGTGGACCTCTGCGCATAATCACATGTGTGTGCAATCAGAGGCACGTCTGGATTTCTTGGAATGTGGATTGTTTGGGGTGACTTTATCTCTGGATGTGTGCAAATGTATGTGCATTCATGTGTGCCTGCGTGGAGATCTGAGGTTGGCTGGTAGGGTGGACCTCTGCGCATAATCACATGTGTGTGCAATCAGAGCCACGTCTGGATTTCTTGGAATGTGGATTGTTTGGGGTGAGTTTATCTCTGGATGTGTGCAAATGTATGTGCATTCATGTGTGCCTGCGTGGAGATCTGAGGTTGGCTGGTAGGGTGGACCTCTGCGCATAATCACATGTGTGTGCAATCAGAGCCACGTCTGGATTTCTTGGAATGTGGATTGTTTGGGGTGAGTTTATCTCTGGATGTGTGCAAATGTATGTGCATTCATGTGTGCCTGCGTGGAGATCCGGGGTTGGGTGGTAGGGTGGACCTCTGCGCATAATCACATGTGTGTGCAATCAGAGCCACGTCTGGATTTCTTGGAATGTGGATTGTTTGGGGTGAGTTTATCTCTGGATGTGTGCAAATGTATGTGCATTCATGTGTGCCTGCGTGGAGATCTGAGGTTGGCTGGTAGGGTGGACCTCTGCGCATAATCACATGTGTGTGCAATCAGAGGCACGTCTGGATTTCTTGGAATGTGGATTGTTTGGGGTGAGTTTATCTCTGGATGTGTGCAAATGTATGTGCATTCATGTGTGCCTGCGTGGAGATCTGAGGTTGGCTGGTAGGGTGGACCTCTGCGCATAATCACATGTGTGTGCAATCAGAGCCACGTCTGGATTTCTTGGAATGTGGATTGTTTGGGGTGAGTTTATCTCTGGATGTGTGCAAATGTATGTGCATTCATGTGTGCCTGCGTGGAGATCTGAGGTTGGCTGGTAGGGTGGACCTCTGCGCATAATCACATGTGTGTGCAATCAGAGCCACGTCTGGATTTCTTGGAATGTGGATTGTTTGGGGTGAGTTTATCTCTGGATGTGTGCAAATGTATGTGCATTCATGTGTGCCTGCGTGGAGATCTGAGGTTGGCTGGTAGGGTGGACCTCTGCGCATAATCACATGTGTGTGCAATCAGAGCCACGTCTGGATTTCTTGGAATGTGGATTGTTTGGGGTGAGTTTATCTCTGGATGTGTGCAAATGTATGTGCATTCATGTGTGCCTGCGTGGAGATCTGAGGTTGGCTGGTAGGGTGGACCTCTGCGCATAATCACATGTGTGTGCAATCAGAGCCACGTCTGGATTTCTTGGAATGTGGATTGTTTGGGGTGAGTTTATCTCTGGATGTGTGCAAATGTATGTGCATTCATGTGTGCCTGCGTGGAGATCTGAGGTTGGCTGGTAGGGTGGACCTCTGCGCATAATCACATGTGTGTGCAATCAGAGCCACGTCTGGATTTCTTGGAATGTGGATTGTTTGGGGTGAGTTTATCTCTGGATGTGTGCAAATGTATGTGCATTCATGTGTGCCTGCGTGGAGATCTGAGGTTGGCTGGTAGGGTGGACCTCTGCGCATAATCACATGTGTGTGCAATCAGAGCCACGTCTGGATTTCTTGGAATGTGGATTGTTTGGGGTGAGTTTATCTCTGGATGTGTGCAAATGTATGTGCATTCATGTGTGCCTGCGTGGAGATCTGAGGTTGGCTGGTAGGGTGGACCTCTGCGCATAATCACATGTGTGTGCAATCAGAGCCACGTCTGGATTTCTTGGAATGTGGATTGTTTGGGGTGAGTTTATCTCTGGATGTGTGCAAATGTATGTGCATTCATGTGTGCCTGCGTGGAGATCTGAGGTTGGCTGGTAGGGTGGACCTCTGCGCATAATCACATGTGTGTGCAATCAGAGCCACGTCTGGATTTCTTGGAATGTGGATTGTTTGGGGTGAGTTTATCTCTGGATGTGTGCAAATGTATGTGCATTCATGTGTGCCTGCGTGGAGATCTGAGGTTGGCTGGTAGGGTGGACCTCTGCGCATAATCACATGTGTGTGCAATCAGAGCCACGTCTGGATTTCTTGGAATGTGGATTGTTTGGGGTGAGTTTATCTCTGGATGTGTGCAAATGTATGTGCATTCATGTGTGCCTGCGTGGAGATCTGAGGTTGGCTGGTAGGGTGGACCTCTGCGCATAATCACATGTGTGTGCAATCAGAGCCACGTCTGGATTTCTTGGAATGTGGATTGTTTGGGGTGAGTTTATCTCTGGATGTGTGCAAATGTATGTGCATTCATGTGTGCCTGCGTGGAGATCTGAGGTTGGCTGGTAGGGTGGACCTCTGCGCATAATCACATGTGTGTGCAATCAGAGCCACGTCTGGATTTCTTGGAATGTGGATTGTTTGGGGTGAGTTTATCTCTGGATGTGTGCAAATGTATGTGCATTCATGTGTGCCTGCGTGGAGATCTGAGGTTGGCTGGTAGGGTGGACCTCTGCGCATAATCACATGTGTGTGCAATCAGAGGGACGTCTGGATTTCTTGGAATGTGGATTGTTTGGGGTGAGTTTATCTCTGGATGTGTGCAAATGTATGTGCATTCATGTGTGCCTGCGTGGAGATCTGAGGTTGGCTGGTAGGGTGGACCTCTGCGCATAATCACATGTGTGTGCAATCAGAGCCACGTCTGGATTTCTTGGAATGTGGATTGTTTGGGGTGAGTTTATCTCTGGATGTGTGCAAATGTATGTGCATTCATGTGTGCCTGCGTGGAGATCTGAGGTTGGCTGGTAGGGTGGACCTCTGCGCATAATCACATGTGTGTGCAATCAGAGGGACGTCTGGATTTCTTGGAATGTGGATTGTTTGGGGTGAGTTTATCTCTGGATGTGTGCAAATGTATGTGCATTCATGTGTGCCTGCGTGGAGATCTGAGGTTGGCTGGTAGGGTGGACCTCTGCGCATAATCACATGTGTGTGCAATCAGAGCCACGTCTGGATTTCTTGGAATGTGGATTGTTTGGGGTGAGTTTATCTCTGGATGTGTGCAAATGTATGTGCATTCATGTGTGCCTGCGTGGAGATCTGAGGTTGGCTGGTAGGGTGGACCTCTGCGCATAATCACATGTGTGTGCAATCAGAGCCACGTCTGGATTTCTTGGAATGTGGATTGTTTGGGGTGAGTTTATCTCTGGATGTGTGCAAATGTATGTGCATTCATGTGTGCCTGCGTGGAGATCTGAGGTTGGCTGGTAGGGTGGACCTCTGCGCATAATCACATGTGTGTGCAATCAGAGCCACGTCTGGATTTCTTGGAATGTGGATTGTTTGGGGTGAGTTTATCTCTGGATGTGTGCAAATGTATGTGCATTCATGTGTGCCTGCGTGGAGATCTGAGGTTGGCTGGTAGGGTGGACCTCTGCGCATAATCACATGTGTGTGCAATCAGAGCCACGTCTGGATTTCTTGGAATGTGGATTGTTTGGGGTGAGTTTATCTCTGGATGTGTGCAAATGTATGTGCATTCATGTGTGCCTGCGTGGAGATCCGGGGTTGGGTGGTAGGGTGGACCTCTGCGCATAATCACATGTGTGTGCAATCAGAGCCACGTCTGGATTTCTTGGAATGTGGATTGTTTGGGGTGAGTTTATCTCTGGATGTGTGCAAATGTATGTGCATTCATGTGTGCCTGCGTGGAGATCCGGGGTTGGGTGGTAGGGTGGACCTCTGCGCATAATCACATGTGTGTGCAATCAGAGCCACGTCTGGATTTCTTGGAATGTGGATTGTTTGGGGTGAGTTTATCTCTGGATGTGTGCAAATGTATGTGCATTCATGTGTGCCTGCGTGGAGATCTGAGGTTGGCTGGTAGGGTGGACCTCTGCGCATAATCACATGTGTGTGCAATCAGAGCCACGTCTGGATTTCTTGGAATGTGGATTGTTTGGGGTGAGTTTATCTCTGGATGTGTGCAAATGTATGTGCATTCATGTGTGCCTGCGTGGAGATCTGAGGTTGGCTGGTAGGGTGGACCTCTGCGCATAATCACATGTGTGTGCAATCAGAGGCACGTCTGGATTTCTTGGAATGTGGATTGTTTGGGGTGAGTTTATCTCTGGATGTGTGCAAATGTATGTGCATTCATGTGTGCCTGCGTGGAGATCTGAGGTTGGCTGGTAGGGTGGACCTCTGCGCATAATCACATGTGTGTGCAATCAGAGGCACGTCTGGATTTCTTGGAATGTGGATTGTTTGGGGTGAGTTTATCTCTGGATGTGTGCAAATGTATGTGCATTCATGTGTGCCTGCGTGGAGATCTGAGGTTGGCTGGTAGGGTGGACCTCTGCGCATAATCACATGTGTGTGCAATCAGAGCCACGTCTGGATTTCTTGGAATGTGGATTGTTTGGGGTGAGTTTATCTCTGGATGTGTGCAAATGTATGTGCATTCATGTGTGCCTGCGTGGAGATCTGAGGTTGGCTGGTAGGGTGGACCTCTGCGCATAATCACATGTGTGTGCAATCAGAGGCACGTCTGGATTTCTTGGAATGTGGATTGTTTGGGGTGACTTTATCTCTGGATGTGTGCAAATGTATGTGCATTCATGTGTGCCTGCGTGGAGATCTGAGGTTGGCTGGTAGGGTGGACCTCTGCGCATAATCACATGTGTGTGCAATCAGAGCCACGTCTGGATTTCTTGGAATGTGGATTGTTTGGGGTGAGTTTATCTCTGGATGTGTGCAAATGTATGTGCATTCATGTGTGCCTGCGTGGAGATCTGAGGTTGGCTGGTAGGGTGGACCTCTGCGCATAATCACATGTGTGTGCAATCAGAGCCACGTCTGGATTTCTTGGAATGTGGATTGTTTGGGGTGAGTTTATCTCTGGATGTGTGCAAATGTATGTGCATTCATGTGTGCCTGCGTGGAGATCCGGGGTTGGGTGGTAGGGTGGACCTCTGCGCATAATCACATGTGTGTGCAATCAGAGCCACGTCTGGATTTCTTGGAATGTGGATTGTTTGGGGTGAGTTTATCTCTGGATGTGTGCAAATGTATGTGCATTCATGTGTGCCTGCGTGGAGATCTGAGGTTGGCTGGTAGGGTGGACCTCTGCGCATAATCACATGTGTGTGCAATCAGAGCCACGTCTGGATTTCTTGGAATGTGGATTGTTTGGGGTGAGTTTATCTCTGGATGTGTGCAAATGTATGTGCATTCATGTGTGCCTGCGTGGAGATCTGAGGTTGGCTGGTAGGGTGGACCTCTGCGCATAATCACATGTGTGTGCAATCAGAGCCA
Source organism: Rhamphochromis longiceps (assembly GCF_057381845.1). Classification (NCBI taxonomy): domain Eukaryota; kingdom Metazoa; phylum Chordata; class Actinopteri; order Cichliformes; family Cichlidae; genus Rhamphochromis; species Rhamphochromis longiceps. The sequence continues at coordinate 38,825,182 of NC_140574.1, read as the reverse complement.
CGTCTGGATTTCTTGGAATGTGGATTGTTTGGGGTGAGTTTATCTCTGGATGTGTGCAAATGTATGTGCATTCATGTGTGCCTGCGTGGAGATCTGAGGTTGGCTGGTAGGGTGGACCTCTGCGCATAATCACATGTGTGTGCAATCAGAGCCACGTCTGGATTTCTTGGAATGTGGATTGTTTGGGGTGAGTTTATCTCTGGATGTGTGCAAATGTATGTGCATTCATGTGTGCCTGCGTGGAGATCTGAGGTTGGCTGGTAGGGTGGACCTCTGCGCATAATCACATGTGTGTGCAATCAGAGCCACGTCTGGATTTCTTGGAATGTGGATTGTTTGGGGTGAGTTTATCTCTGGATGTGTGCAAATGTATGTGCATTCATGTGTGCCTGCGTGGAGATCTGAGGTTGGCTGGTAGGGTGGACCTCTGCGCATAATCACATGTGTGTGCAATCAGAGCCACGTCTGGATTTCTTGGAATGTGGATTGTTTGGGGTGAGTTTATCTCTGGATGTGTGCAAATGTATGTGCATTCATGTGTGCCTGCGTGGAGATCTGAGGTTGGCTGGTAGGGTGGACCTCTGCGCATAATCACATGTGTGTGCAATCAGAGCCACGTCTGGATTTCTTGGAATGTGGATTGTTTGGGGTGAGTTTATCTCTGGATGTGTGCAAATGTATGTGCATTCATGTGTGCCTGCGTGGAGATCCGGGGTTGGGTGGTAGGGTGGACCTCTGCGCATAATCACATGTGTGTGCAATCAGAGCCACGTCTGGATTTCTTGGAATGTGGATTGTTTGGGGTGAGTTTATCTCTGGATGTGTGCAAATGTATGTGCATTCATGTGTGCCTGCGTGGAGATCTGAGGTTGGCTGGTAGGGTGGACCTCTGCGCATAATCACATGTGTGTGCAATCAGAGCCACGTCTGGATTTCTTGGAATGTGGATTGTTTGGGGTGAGTTTATCTCTGGATGTGTGCAAATGTATGTGCATTCATGTGTGCCTGCGTGGAGATCTGAGGTTGGCTGGTAGGGTGGACCTCTGCGCATAATCACATGTGTGTGCAATCAGAGGCACGTCTGGATTTCTTGGAATGTGGATTGTTTGGGGTGAGTTTATCTCTGGATGTGTGCAAATGTATGTGCATTCATGTGTGCCTGCGTGGAGATCTGAGGTTGGCTGGTAGGGTGGACCTCTGCGCATAATCACATGTGTGTGCAATCAGAGGCACGTCTGGATTTCTTGGAATGTGGATTGTTTGGGGTGAGTTTATCTCTGGATGTGTGCAAATGTATGTGCATTCATGTGTGCCTGCGTGGAGATCTGAGGTTGGCTGGTAGGGTGGACCTCTGCGCATAATCACATGTGTGTGCAATCAGAGCCACGTCTGGATTTCTTGGAATGTGGATTGTTTGGGGTGAGTTTATCTCTGGATGTGTGCAAATGTATGTGCATTCATGTGTGCCTGCGTGGAGATCTGAGGTTGGCTGGTAGGGTGGACCTCTGCGCATAATCACATGTGTGTGCAATCAGAGGCACGTCTGGATTTCTTGGAATGTGGATTGTTTGGGGTGACTTTATCTCTGGATGTGTGCAAATGTATGTGCATTCATGTGTGCCTGCGTGGAGATCTGAGGTTGGCTGGTAGGGTGGACCTCTGCGCATAATCACATGTGTGTGCAATCAGAGCCACGTCTGGATTTCTTGGAATGTGGATTGTTTGGGGTGAGTTTATCTCTGGATGTGTGCAAATGTATGTGCATTCATGTGTGCCTGCGTGGAGATCTGAGGTTGGCTGGTAGGGTGGACCTCTGCGCATAATCACATGTGTGTGCAATCAGAGCCACGTCTGGATTTCTTGGAATGTGGATTGTTTGGGGTGAGTTTATCTCTGGATGTGTGCAAATGTATGTGCATTCATGTGTGCCTGCGTGGAGATCCGGGGTTGGGTGGTAGGGTGGACCTCTGCGCATAATCACATGTGTGTGCAATCAGAGCCACGTCTGGATTTCTTGGAATGTGGATTGTTTGGGGTGAGTTTATCTCTGGATGTGTGCAAATGTATGTGCATTCATGTGTGCCTGCGTGGAGATCTGAGGTTGGCTGGTAGGGTGGACCTCTGCGCATAATCACATGTGTGTGCAATCAGAGGCACGTCTGGATTTCTTGGAATGTGGATTGTTTGGGGTGAGTTTATCTCTGGATGTGTGCAAATGTATGTGCATTCATGTGTGCCTGCGTGGAGATCTGAGGTTGGCTGGTAGGGTGGACCTCTGCGCATAATCACATGTGTGTGCAATCAGAGCCACGTCTGGATTTCTTGGAATGTGGATTGTTTGGGGTGAGTTTATCTCTGGATGTGTGCAAATGTATGTGCATTCATGTGTGCCTGCGTGGAGATCTGAGGTTGGCTGGTAGGGTGGACCTCTGCGCATAATCACATGTGTGTGCAATCAGAGCCACGTCTGGATTTCTTGGAATGTGGATTGTTTGGGGTGAGTTTATCTCTGGATGTGTGCAAATGTATGTGCATTCATGTGTGCCTGCGTGGAGATCTGAGGTTGGCTGGTAGGGTGGACCTCTGCGCATAATCACATGTGTGTGCAATCAGAGCCACGTCTGGATTTCTTGGAATGTGGATTGTTTGGGGTGAGTTTATCTCTGGATGTGTGCAAATGTATGTGCATTCATGTGTGCCTGCGTGGAGATCTGAGGTTGGCTGGTAGGGTGGACCTCTGCGCATAATCACATGTGTGTGCAATCAGAGCCACGTCTGGATTTCTTGGAATGTGGATTGTTTGGGGTGAGTTTATCTCTGGATGTGTGCAAATGTATGTGCATTCATGTGTGCCTGCGTGGAGATCTGAGGTTGGCTGGTAGGGTGGACCTCTGCGCATAATCACATGTGTGTGCAATCAGAGCCACGTCTGGATTTCTTGGAATGTGGATTGTTTGGGGTGAGTTTATCTCTGGATGTGTGCAAATGTATGTGCATTCATGTGTGCCTGCGTGGAGATCTGAGGTTGGCTGGTAGGGTGGACCTCTGCGCATAATCACATGTGTGTGCAATCAGAGCCACGTCTGGATTTCTTGGAATGTGGATTGTTTGGGGTGAGTTTATCTCTGGATGTGTGCAAATGTATGTGCATTCATGTGTGCCTGCGTGGAGATCTGAGGTTGGCTGGTAGGGTGGACCTCTGCGCATAATCACATGTGTGTGCAATCAGAGCCACGTCTGGATTTCTTGGAATGTGGATTGTTTGGGGTGAGTTTATCTCTGGATGTGTGCAAATGTATGTGCATTCATGTGTGCCTGCGTGGAGATCTGGGGTTGGGTGGTAGGGTGGACCTCTGCGCATAATCACATGTGTGTGCAATCACAGCCACGTCTGGATTTCTTGGAATGTGGATTGTTTGGGGTGAGTTTATCTCTGGATGTGTGCAAATGTATGTGCATTCATGTGTGCCTGCGTGGAGATCTGAGGTTGGCTGGTAGGGTGGACCTCTGCGCATAATCACATGTGTGTGCAATCAGAGCCACGTCTGGATTTCTTGGAATGTGGATTGTTTGGGGTGAGTTTATCTCTGGATGTGTGCAAATGTATGTGCATTCATGTGTGCCTGCGTGGAGATCTGAGGTTGGCTGGTAGGGTGGACCTCTGCGCATAATCACATGTGTGTGCAATCAGAGCCACGTCTGGATTTCTTGGAATGTGGATTGTTTGGGGTGAGTTTATCTCTGGATGTGTGCAAATGTATGTGCATTCATGTGTGCCTGCGTGGAGATCTGGGGTTTAGTGGTAGGGTGGACCTCTGCGCATAATCACATGTGTGTGCAATCAGAGCCACGTCTGGATTTCTTGGAATGTGGATTGTTTGGGGTGAGTTTATCTCTGGATGTGTGCAAATGTATGTGCATTCATGTGTGCCTGCGTGGAGATCTGAGGTTGGCTGGTAGGGTGGACCTCTGCGCATAATCACATGTGTGTGCAATCAGAGCCACGTCTGGATTTCTTGGAATGTGGATTGTTTGGGGTGAGTTTATCTCTGGATGTGTGCAAATGTATGTGCATTCATGTGTGCCTGCGTGGAGATCTGGGGTTGGGTGGTAGGGTGGACCTCTGCGCATAATCACATGTGTGTGCAATCAGAGCCACGTCTGGATTTCTTGGAATGTGGATTGTTTGGGGTGAGTTTATCTCTGGATGTGTGCAAATGTATGTGCATTCATGTGTGCCTGCGTGGAGATCTGAGGTTGGCTGGTAGGGTGGACCTCTGCGCATAATCACATGTGTGTGCAATCAGAGCCACGTCTGGATTTCTTGGAATGTGGATTGTTTGGGGTGAGTTTATCTCTGGATGTGTGCAAATGTATGTGCATTCATGTGTGCCTGCGTGGAGATCTGAGGTTGGCTGGTAGGGTGGACCTCTGCGCATAATCACGTGTGTGCAATCAGAGCCACGTCTGGATTTCTTGGAATGTGGATTGTTTGGGGTGAGTTTATCTCTGGATGTGTGCAAATGTATGTGCATTCATGTGTGCCTGCGTGGAGATCTGAGGTTGGCTGGTAGGGTGGACCTCTGCGCATAATCACATGTGTGTGCAATCAGAGCCACGTCTGGATTTCTTGGAATGTGGATTGTTTGGGGTGAGTTTATCTCTGGATGTGTGCAAATGTATGTGCATTCATGTGTGCCTGCGTGGAGATCTGGGGTTGGGTGGTAGGGTGGACCTCTGCGCATAATCACATGTGTGTGCAATCAGAGCCACGTCTGGATTTCTTGGAATGTGGATTGTTTGGGGTGAGTTTATCTCTGGATGTGTGCAAATGTATGTGCATTCATGTGTGCCTGCGTGGAGATCTGAGGTTGGCTGGTAGGGTGGACCTCTGCGCATAATCACATGTGTGTGCAATCAGAGCCACGTCTGGATTTCTTGGAATGTGGATTGTTTGGGGTGAGTTTATCTCTGGATGTGTGCAAATGTATGTGCATTCATGTGTGCCTGCGTGGAGATCTGAGGTTGGCTGGTAGGGTGGACCTCTGCGCATAATCACGTGTGTGCAATCAGAGCCACGTCTGGATTTCTTGGAATGTGGATTGTTTGGGGTGAGTTTATCTCTGGATGTGTGCAAATGTATGTGCATTCATGTGTGCCTGCGTGGAGATCTGAGGTTGGCTGGTAGGGTGGACCTCTGCGCATAATCACATGTGTGTGCAATCAGAGCCACGTCTGGATTTCTTGGAATGTGGATTGTTTGGGGTGAGTTTATCTCTGGATGTGTGCAAATGTATGTGCATTCATGTGTGCCTGCGTGGAGATCTGAGGTTGGCTGGTAGGGTGGACCTCTGCGCATAATCACATGTGTGTGCAATCACAGCCACGTCTGGATTTCTTGGAATGTGGATTGTTTGGGGTGAGTTTATCTCTGGATGTGTACAAATGTATGTGCATTCATGTGTGCCTGCGTGGAGATCTGAGGTTGGCTGGTAGGGTGGACCTCTGCGCATAATCACATGTGTGTGCAATCAGAGCCACGTCTGGATTTCTTGGAATGTGGATTGTTTGGGGTGAGTTTATCTCTGGATGTGTGCAAATGTATGTGCATTCATGTGTGCCTGCGTGGAGATCTGAGGTTGGCTGGTAGGGTGGACCTCTGCGCATAATCACGTGTGTGCAATCAGAGCCACGTCTGGATTTCTTGGAATGTGGATTGTTTGGGGTGAGTTTATCTCTGGATGTGTGCAAATGTATGTGCATTCATGTGTGCCTGCGTGGAGATCTGAGGTTGGCTGGTAGGGTGGACCTCTGCGCATAATCACATGTGTGTGCAATCAGAGCCACGTCTGGATTTCTTGGAATGTGGATTGTTTGGGGTGAGTTTATCTCTGGATGTGTGCAAATGTATGTGCATTCATGTGTGCCTGCGTGGAGATCTGGGGTTGGGTGGTAGGGTGGACCTCTGCGCATAATCACATGTGTGTGCAATCAGAGCCACGTCTGGATTTCTTGGAATGTGGATTGTTTGGGGTGAGTTTATCTCTGGATGTGTGCAAATGTATGTGCATTCATGTGTGCCTGCGTGGAGATCTGAGGTTGGCTGGTAGGGTGGACCTCTGCGCATAATCACATGTGTGTGCAATCAGAGCCACGTCTGGATTTCTTGGAATGTGGATTGTTTGGGGTGAGTTTATCTCTGGATGTGTGCAAATGTATGTGCATTCATGTGTGCCTGCGTGGAGATCTGAGGTTGGCTGGTAGGGTGGACCTCTGCGCATAATCACGTGTGTGCAATCAGAGCCACGTCTGGATTTCTTGGAATGTGGATTGTTTGGGGTGAGTTTATCTCTGGATGTGTGCAAATGTATGTGCATTCATGTGTGCCTGCGTGGAGATCTGAGGTTGGCTGGTAGGGTGGACCTCTGCGCATAATCACATGTGTGTGCAATCAGAGCCACGTCTGGATTTCTTGGAATGTGGATTGTTTGGGGTGAGTTTATCTCTGGATGTGTGCAAATGTATGTGCATTCATGTGTGCCTGCGTGGAGATCTGAGGTTGGCTGGTAGGGTGGACCTCTGCGCATAATCACATGTGTGTGCAATCACAGCCACGTCTGGATTTCTTGGAATGTGGATTGTTTGGGGTGAGTTTATCTCTGGATGTGTACAAATGTATGTGCATTCATGTGTGCCTGCGTGGAGATCTGAGGTTGGCTGGTAGGGTGGACCTCTGCGCATAATCACATGTGTGTGCAATCACAGCCACGTCTGGATTTCTTGGAATGTGGATTGTTTGGGGTGAGTTTATCTCTGGATGTGTGCAAATGTATGTGCATTCATGTGTGCCTGCGTGGAGATCTGAGGTTGGCTGGTAGGGTGGACCTCTGCGCATAATCACATGTGTGTGCAATCAGAGCCACGTCTGGATTTCTTGGAATGTTGATTGTTTGGGGTGAGTTTATCTCTGGATGTGTGCAAATGTATGTGCATTCATGTGTGCCTGCGTGGAGATCTGAGGTTGGCTGGTAGGGTGGACCTCTGCGCATAATCACATGTGTGTGCAATCACAGCCACGTCTGGATTTCTTGGAATGTGGATTGTTTGGGGTGAGTTTATCTCTGGATGTGTACAAATGTATGTGCATTCATGTGTGCCTGCGTGGAGATCTGAGGTTGGCTGGTAGGGTGGACCTCTGCGCATAATCACATGTGTGTGCAATCAGAGGCACGTCTGGATTTCTTGGAATGTGGATTGTTTGGGGTGAGTTTATCTCTGGATGTGTGCAAATGTATGTGCATTCATGTGTGCCTGCGTGGAGATCTGAGGTTGGCTGGTAGGGTGGACCTCTGCGCATAATCACATGTGTGTGCAATCAGAGCCACGTCTGGATTTCTTGGAATGTTGATTGTTTGGGGTGAGTTTATCTCTGGATGTGTGCAAATGTATGTGCATTCATGTGTGCCTGCGTGGAGATCTGAGGTTGGCTGGTAGGGTGGACCTCTGCGCATAATCACATGTGTGTGCAATCACAGCCACGTCTGGATTTCTTGGAATGTGGATTGTTTGGGGTGAGTTTATCTCTGGATGTGTACAAATGTATGTGCATTCATGTGTGCCTGCGTGGAGATCTGAGGTTGGCTGGTAGGGTGGACCTCTGCGCATAATCACATGTGTGTGCAATCACAGCCACGTCTGGATTTCTTGGAATGTGGATTGTTTGGGGTGAGTTTATCTCTGGATGTGTGCAAATGTATGTGCATTCATGTGTGCCTGCGTGGAGATCTGAGGTTGGCTGGTAGGGTGGACCTCTGCGCATAATCACATGTGTGTGCAATCAGAGCCACGTCTGGATTTCTTGGAATGTGGATTGTTTGGGGTGAGTTTATCTCTGGATGTGTGCAAATGTATGTGCATTCATGTGTGCCTGCGTGGAGATCTGGGGTTTGGTGGTAGGGTGGACCTCTGCGCATAATCACATGTGTGTGCAATCAGAGCCACGTCTGGATTTCTTGGAATGTGGATTGTTTGGGGTGAGTTTATCTCTGGATGTGTGCAAATGTATGTGCATTCATGTGTGCCTGCGTGGAGATCTGAGGTTGGCTGGTAGGGTGGACCTCTGCGCATAATCACATGTGTGTGCAATCAGAGCCACGTCTGGATTTCTTGGAATGTGGATTGTTTGGGGTGAGTTTATCTCTGGATGTGTGCAAATGTATGTGCATTCATGTGTGCCTGCGTGGAGATCTGAGGTTGGCTGGTAGGGTGGACCTCTGTGCATAATCACATGTGTGTGCAATCAGAGCCACGTCTGGATTTCTTGGAATGTTGATTGTTTGGGGTGAGTTTATCTCTGGATGTGTGCAAATGTATGTGCATTCATGTGTGCCTGCGTGGAGATCTGGGGTTTGGTGGTAGGGTGGACCTCTGCGCATAATCACATGTGTGTGCAATCAGAGCCACGTCTGGATTTCTTGGAATGTGGATTGTTTGGGGTGAGTTTATCTCTGGATGTGTGCAAATGTATGTGCATTCATGTGTGCCTGCGTGGAGATCTGAGGTTGGCTGGTAGGGTGGACCTCTGCGCATAATCACATGTGTGTGCAATCAGAGCCACGTCTGGATTTCTTGGAATGTGGATTGTTTGGGGTGAGTTTATCTCTGGATGTGTGCAAATGTATGTGCATTCATGTGTGCCTGCGTGGAGATCTGGGGTTGGGTGGTAGGGTGGACCTCTGCGCATAATCACATGTGTGTGCAATCAGAGCCACGTCTGGATTTCTTGGAATGTGGATTGTTTGGGGTGAGTTTATCTCTGGATGTGTGCAAATGTATGTGCATTCATGTGTGCCTGCGTGGAGATCTGAGGTTGGCTGGTAGGGTGGACCTCTGCGCATAATCACATGTGTGTGCAATCAGAGCCACGTCTGGATTTCTTGGAATGTGGATTGTTTGGGGTGAGTTTATCTCTGGATGTGTGCAAATGTATGTGCATTCATGTGTGCCTGCGTGGAGATCTGAGGTTGGCTGGTAGGGTGGACCTCTGCGCATAATCACATGTGTGTGCAATCAGAGCCACGTCTGGATTTCTTGGAATGTGGATTGTTTGGGGTGAGTTTATCTCTGGATGTGTGCAAATGTATGTGCATTCATGTGTGCCTGCGTGGAGATCTGAGGTTGGCTGGTAGGGTGGACCTCTGCGCATAATCACATGTGTGTGCAATCAGAGGCACGTCTGGATTTCTTGGAATGTGGATTGTTTGGGGTGAGTTTATCTCTGGATGTGTGCAAATGTATGTGCATTCATGTGTGCCTGCGTGGAGATCTGAGGTTGGCTGGTAGGGTGGACCTCTGCGCATAATCACATGTGTGTGCAATCAGAGGCACGTCTGGATTTCTTGGAATGTGGATTGTTTGGGGTGAGTTTATCTCTGGATGTGTGCAAATGTATGTGCATTCATGTGTGCCTGCGTGGAGATCTGAGGTTGGCTGGTAGGGTGGACCTCTGCGCATAATCACATGTGTGTGCAATCAGAGCCACGTCTGGATTTCTTGGAATGTGGATTGTTTGGGGTGAGTTTATCTCTGGATGTGTGCAAATGTATGTGCATTCATGTGTGCCTGCGTGGAGATCTGAGGTTGGCTGGTAGGGTGGACCTCTGCGCATAATCACATGTGTGTGCAATCAGAGGCACGTCTGGATTTCTTGGAATGTGGATTGTTTGGGGTGACTTTATCTCTGGATGTGTGCAAATGTATGTGCATTCATGTGTGCCTGCGTGGAGATCTGAGGTTGGCTGGTAGGGTGGACCTCTGCGCATAATCACATGTGTGTGCAATCAGAGCCACGTCTGGATTTCTTGGAATGTGGATTGTTTGGGGTGAGTTTATCTCTGGATGTGTGCAAATGTATGTGCATTCATGTGTGCCTGCGTGGAGATCTGAGGTTGGCTGGTAGGGTGGACCTCTGCGCATAATCACATGTGTGTGCAATCAGAGCCACGTCTGGATTTCTTGGAATGTGGATTGTTTGGGGTGAGTTTATCTCTGGATGTGTGCAAATGTATGTGCATTCATGTGTGCCTGCGTGGAGATCTGAGGTTGGCTGGTAGGGTGGACCTCTGCGCATAATCACATGTGTGTGCAATCAGAGGCACGTCTGGATTTCTTGGAATGTGGATTGTTTGGGGTGAGTTTATCTCTGGATGTGTGCAAATGTATGTGCATTCATGTGTGCCTGCGTGGAGATCTGAGGTTGGCTGGTAGGGTGGACCTCTGCGCATAATCACATGTGTGTGCAATCAGAGCCACGTCTGGATTTCTTGGAATGTGGATTGTTTGGGGTGAGTTTATCTCTGGATGTGTGCAAATGTATGTGCATTCATGTGTGCCTGCGTGGAGATCTGAGGTTGGCTGGTAGGGTGGACCTCTGCGCATAATCACATGTGTGTGCAATCAGAGCCACGTCTGGATTTCTTGGAATGTGGATTGTTTGGGGTGAGTTTATCTCTGGATGTGTGCAAATGTATGTGCATTCATGTGTGCCTGCGTGGAGATCTGGGGTTTGGTGGTAGGGTGGACCTCTGCGCATAATCACATGTGTGTGCAATCAGAGCCACGTCTGGATTTCTTGGAATGTGGATTGTTTGGGGTGAGTTTATCTCTGGATGTGTGCAAATGTATGTGCATTCATGTGTGCCTGCGTGGAGATCTGAGGTTGGCTGGTAGGGTGGACCTCTGCGCATAATCACATGTGTGTGCAATCAGAGCCACGTCTGGATTTCTTGGAATGTGGATTGTTTGGGGTGAGTTTATCTCTGGATGTGTGCAAATGTATGTGCATTCATGTGTGCCTGCGTGGAGATCTGAGGTTGGCTGGTAGGGTGGACCTCTGTGCATAATCACATGTGTGTGCAATCAGAGCCACGTCTGGATTTCTTGGAATGTTGATTGTTTGGGGTGAGTTTATCTCTGGATGTGTGCAAATGTATGTGCATTCATGTGTGCCTGCGTGGAGATCTGGGGTTTGGTGGTAGGGTGGACCTCTGCGCATAATCACATGTGTGTGCAATCAGAGCCACGTCTGGATTTCTTGGAATGTGGATTGTTTGGGGTGAGTTTATCTCTGGATGTGTGCAAATGTATGTGCATTCATGTGTGCCTGCGTGGAGATCTGAGGTTGGCTGGTAGGGTGGACCTCTGCGCATAATCACATGTGTGTGCAATCAGAGCCACGTCTGGATTTCTTGGAATGTGGATTGTTTGGGGTGAGTTTATCTCTGGATGTGTGCAAATGTATGTGCATTCATGTGTGCCTGCGTGGAGATCTGGGGTTGGGTGGTAGGGTGGACCTCTGCGCATAATCACATGTGTGTGCAATCAGAGCCACGTCTGGATTTCTTGGAATGTGGATTGTTTGGGGTGAGTTTATCTCTGGATGTGTGCAAATGTATGTGCATTCATGTGTGCCTGCGTGGAGATCTGAGGTTGGCTGGTAGGGTGGACCTCTGCGCATAATCACATGTGTGTGCAATCAGAGCCACGTCTGGATTTCTTGGAATGTGGATTGTTTGGGGTGAGTTTATCTCTGGATGTGTGCAAATGTATGTGCATTCATGTGTGCCTGCGTGGAGATCTGAGGTTGGCTGGTAGGGTGGACCTCTGCGCATAATCACATGTGTGTGCAATCAGAGGCACGTCTGGATTTCTTGGAATGTGGATTGTTTGGGGTGAGTTTATCTCTGGATGTGTGCAAATGTATGTGCATTCATGTGTGCCTGCGTGGAGATCTGAGGTTGGCTGGTAGGGTGGACCTCTGCGCATAATCACATGTGTGTGCAATCAGAGCCACGTCTGGATTTCTTGGAATGTGGATTGTTTGGGGTGAGTTTATCTCTGGATGTGTGCAAATGTATGTGCATTCATGTGTGCCTGCGTGGAGATCTGAGGTTGGCTGGTAGGGTGGACCTCTGCGCATAATCACATGTGTGTGCAATCAGAGCCACGTCTGGATTTCTTGGAATGTGGATTGTTTGGGGTGAGTTTATCTCTGGATGTGTGCAAATGTATGTGCATTCATGTGTGCCTGCGTGGAGATCTGAGGTTGGCTGGTAGGGTGGACCTCTGCGCATAATCACATGTGTGTGCAATCAGAGCCACGTCTGGATTTCTTGGAATGTGGATTGTTTGGGGTGAGTTTATCTCTGGATGTGTGCAAATGTATGTGCATTCATGTGTGCCTGTGTGGAGATCTGAGGTTGGCTGGTAGGGTGGACCTCTGCGCATAATCACATGTGTGTGCAATCAGAGCCACGTCTGGATTTCTTGGAATGTGGATTGTTTGGGGTGAGTTTATCTCTGGATGTGTGCAAATGTATGTGCATTCATGTGTGCCTGCGTGGAGATCTGAGGTTGGCTGGTAGGGTGGACCTCTGCGCATAATCACATGTGTGTGCAATCACAGCCACGTCTGGATTTCTTGGAATGTGGATTGTTTGGGGTGAGTTTATCTCTGGATGTGTACAAATGTATGTGCATTCATGTGTGCCTGCGTGGAGATCTGAGGTTGGCTGGTAGGGTGGACCTCTGCGCATAATCACATGTGTGTGCAATCACAGCCACGTCTGGATTTCTTGGAATGTGGATTGTTTGGGGTGAGTTTATCTCTGGATGTGTGCAAATGTATGTGCATTCATGTGTGCCTGCGTGGAGATCTGAGGTTGGCTGGTAGGGTGGACCTCTGCGCATAATCACATGTGTGTGCAATCAGAGCCACGTCTGGATTTCTTGGAATGTTGATTGTTTGGGGTGAGTTTATCTCTGGATGTGTGCAAATGTATGTGCATTCATGTGTGCCTGCGTGGAGATCTGAGGTTGGCTGGTAGGGTGGACCTCTGCGCATAATCACATGTGTGTGCAATCACAGCCACGTCTGGATTTCTTGGAATGTGGATTGTTTGGGGTGAGTTTATCTCTGGATGTGTACAAATGTATGTGCATTCATGTGTGCCTGCGTGGAGATCTGAGGTTGGCTGGTAGGGTGGACCTCTGCGCATAATCACATGTGTGTGCAATCATAGCCACGTCTGGATTTCTTGGAATGTGGATTGTTTGGGGTGAGTTTATCTCTGGATGTGTGCAAATGTATGTGCATTCATGTGTGCCTGCGTGGAGATCTGAGGTTGGCTGGTAGGGTGGACCTCTGCGCATAATCACATGTGTGTGCAATCAGAGCCACGTCTGGATTTCTTGGAATGTGGATTGTTTGGGGTGAGTTTATCTCTGGATGTGTGCAAATGTATGTGCATTCATGTGTGCCTGCGTGGAGATCTGAGGTTGGCTGGTAGGGTGGACCTCTGCGCATAATCACATGTGTGTGCAATCAGAGCCACGTCTGGATTTCTTGGAATGTGGATTGTTTGGGGTGAGTTTATCTCTGGATGTGTGCAAATGTATGTGCATTCATGTGTGCCTGCGTGGAGATCTGAGGTTGGCTGGTAGGGTGGACCTCTGCGCATAATCACATGTGTGTGCAATCAGAGCCACGTCTGGATTTCTTGGAATGTGGATTGTTTGGGGTGAGTTTATCTCTGGATGTGTGCAAATGTATGTGCATTCATGTGTGCCTGCGTGGAGATCTGAGGTTGGCTGGTAGGGTGGACCTCTGCGCATAATCACATGTGTGTGCAATCAGAGCCACGTCTGGATTTCTTGGAATGTTGATTGTTTGGGGTGAGTTTATCTCTGGATGTGTGCAAATGTATGTGCATTCATGTGTGCCTGCGTGGAGATCTGAGGTTGGCTGGTAGGGTGGACCTCTGCGCATAATCACATGTGTGTGCAATCAGAGCCACGTCTGGATTTCTTGGAATGTGGATTGTTTGGGGTGAGTTTATCTCTGGATGTGTGCAAATGTATGTGCATTCATGTGTGCCTGCGTGGAGATCTGAGGTTGGCTGGTAGGGTGGACCTCTGCGCATAATCACATGTGTGTGCAATCAGAGCCACGTCTGGATTTCTTGGAATGTGGATTGTTTGGGGTGAGTTTATCTCTGGATGTGTGCAAATGTATGTGCATTCATGTGTGCCTGCGTGGAGATCTGAGGTTGGCTGGTAGGGTGGACCTCTGCGCATAATCACATGTGTGTGCAATTAGAGCCACGTCTGGATTTCTTGGAATGTGGATTGTTTGGGGTGAGTTTATCTCTGGATGTGTGCAAATGTATGTGCATTCATGTGTGCCTGCGTGGAGATCTGAGGTTGGCTGGTAGGGTGGACCTCTGCGCATAATCACATGTGTGTGCAATCAGAGCCACGTCTGGATTTCTTGGAATGTGGATTGTTTGGGGTGAGTTTATCTCTGGATGTGTGCAAATGTATGTGCATTCATGTGTGCCTGCGTGGAGATCTGGGGTTGGGTGGTAGGGTGGACCTCTGCGCATAATCACGTGTGTGCAATCAGAGCCACGTCTGGATTTCTTGGAATGTGGATTGTTTGGGGTGAGTTTATCTCTGGATGTGTGCAAATGTATGTGCGCAAATGTATGTGCATTCATGTGTGCCTGCGTGGAGATCTGAGGTTGGCTGGTAGGGTGGACCTCTGCGCATAATCACATGTGTGTGCAATCAGAGCCACGTCTGGATTTCTTGGAATGTGGATTGTTTGGGGTGAGTTTATCTCTGGATGTGTGCAAATGTATGTGCATTCATGTGTGCCTGTGTGGAGATCTGAGGTTGGCTGGTAGGGTGGACCTCTGCGCATAATCACATGTGTGTGCAATCAGAGCCACGTCTGGATTTCTTGGAATGTGGATTGTTTGGGGTGAGTTTATCTCTGGATGTGTGCAAATGTATGTGCATTCATGTGTGCCTGCGTGGAGATCTGAGGTTGGCTGGTAGGGTGGACCTCTGCGCATAATCACATGTGTGTGCAATCACAGCCATGTCTGGATTTCTTGGAATGTGGATTGTTTGGGGTGAGTTTATCTCTGGATGTGTGCAAATGTATGTGCATTCATGTGTGCCTGCGTGGAGATCTGAGGTTGGCTGGTAGGGTGGACCTCTGCGCATAATCACATGTGTGTGCAATCAGAGCCACGTCTGGATTTCTTGGAATGTGGATTGTTTGGGGTGAGTTTATCTCTGGATGTGTGCAAATGTATGTGCATTCATGTGTGCCTGCGTGGAGATCTGAGGTTGGCTGGTAGGGTGGACCTCTGCGCATAATCACATGTGTGTGCAATCAGAGCCACGTCTGGATTTCTTGGAATGTGGATTGTTTGGGGTGAGTTTATCTCTGGATGTGTGCAAATGTATGTGCATTCATGTGTGCCTGCGTGGAGATCTGAGGTTGGCTGGTAGGGTGGACCTCTGCGCATAATCACATGTGTGTGCAATCAGAGCCACGTCTGGATTTCTTGGAATGTGGATTGTTTGGGGTGAGTTTATCTCTGGATGTGTGCAAATGTATGTGCATTCATGTGTGCCTGCGTGGAGATCTGAGGTTGGCTGGTAGGGTGGACCTCTGCGCATAATCACATGTGTGTGCAATCAGAGCCACGTCTGGATTTCTTGGAATGTTGATTGTTTGGGGTGAGTTTATCTCTGGATGTGTGCAAATGTATGTGCATTCATGTGTGCCTGCGTGGAGATCTGGGGTTTGGTGGTAGGGTGGACCTCTGCGCATAATCACATGTGTGTGCAATCAGAGCCATGTCTGGATTTCTTGGAATGTTGATTGTTTGGGGTGAGTTTATCTCTGGATGTGTGCAAATGTATGTGCATTCATGTGTGCCTGCGTGGAGATCTGAGGTTGGCTGGTAGGGTGGACCTCTGCGCATAATCACATGTGTGTGCAATCAGAGCCACGTCTGGATTTCTTGGAATGTGGATTGTTTGGGGTGAGTTTATCTCTGGATGTGTGCAAATGTATGTGCATTCATGTGTGCCTGCGTGGAGATCTGAGGTTGGCTGGTAGGGTGGACCTCTGCGCATAATCACATGTGTGTGCAATCAGAGCCACGTCTGGATTTCTTGGAATGTGGATTGTTTGGGGTGAGTTTATCTCTGGATGTGTGCAAATGTATGTGCATTCATGTGTGCCTGCGTGGAGATCTGAGGTTGGCTGATAGGGTGGACCTCTGCGCATAATCACATGTGTGTGCAATCACAGCCATGTCTGGATTTCTTGGAATGTGGATTGTTTGGGGTGAGTTTATCTCTGGATGTGTGCAAATGTATGTGCATTCATGTGTGCCTGCGTGGAGATCTGAGGTTGGCTGGTAGGGTGGACCTCTGCGCATAATCACATGTGTGTGCAATCAGAGCCACGTCTGGATTTCTTGGAATGTTGATTGTTTGGGGTGAGTTTATCTCTGGATGTGTGCAAATGTATGTGCATTCATGTGTGCCTGCGTGGAGATCTGGGGTTTGGTGGTAGGGTGGACCTCTGCGCATAATCACATGTGTGTGCAATCAGAGCCACGTCTGGATTTCTTGGAATGTGGATTGTTTGGGGTGAGTTTATCTCTGGATGTGTGCAAATGTATGTGCATTCATGTGTGCCTGCGTGGAGATCTGAGGTTGGCTGGTAGGGTGGACCTCTGCGCATAATCACATGTGTGTGCAATCAGAGCCACGTCTGGATTTCTTGGAATGTGGATTGTTTGGGGTGAGTTTATCTCTGGATGTGTGCAAATGTATGTGCATTCATGTGTGCCTGCGTGGAGATCTGAGGTTGGCTGGTAGGGTGGACCTCTGCGCATAATCACATGTGTGTGCAATCAGAGCCACGTCTGGATTTCTTGGAATGTGGATTGTTTGGGGTGAGTTTATCTCTGGATGTGTGCAAATGTATGTGCATTCATGTGTGCCTGCGTGGAGATCTGGGGTTGGGTGGTAGGGTGGACCTCTGCGCATAATCACATGTGTGTGCAATCAGAGCCACATCTGGATTTCTTGGAATGTGGATTGTTTGGGGTGAGTTTATCTCTGGATGTGTGCAAATGTATGTGCATTCATGTGTGCCTGCGTGGAGATCTGAGGTTGGCTGGTAGGGTGGACCTCTGCGCATAATCACATGTGTGTGCAATCACAGCCACGTCTGGATTTCTTGGAATGTGGATTGTTTGGGGTGAGTTTATCTCTGGATGTGTGCAAATGTATGTGCATTCATGTGTGCCTGCGTGGAGATCTGAGGTTGGCTGGTAGGGTGGACCTCTGCGCATAATCACATGTGTGTGCAATCAGAGCCACGTCTGGATTTCTTGGAATGTGGATTGTTTGGGGTGAGTTTATCTCTGGATGTGTGCAAATGTATGTGCATTCATGTGTGCCTGCGTGGAGATCTGAGGTTGGCTGGTAGGGTGGACCTCTGCGCATAATCACATGTGTGTGCAATCACAGCCACGTCTGGATTTCTTGGAATGTGGATTGTTTGGGGTGAGTTTATCTCTGGATGTGTGCAAATGTATGTGCATTCATGTGTGCCTGCGTGGAGATCTGAGGTTGGCTGGTAGGGTGGACCTCTGCGCATAATCACATGTGTGTGCAATCAGAGCCACGTCTGGATTTCTTGGAATGTGGATTGTTTGGGTTGAGTTTATCTCTGGATGTGTACAAATGTATGTGCATTCATGTGTGCCTGCGTGGAGATCTGAGGTTGGCTGGTAGGGTGGACCTCTGCGCATAATCACATGTGTGTGCAATCACAGCCACGTCTGGATTTCTTGGAATGTGGATTGTTTGGGGTGAGTTTCCCAGAGGAAAAGGGGGTGTGGAAAAACAAAGGAGCCTGGCAGGATGGACATTTGTGGAGGGGGCCAGACGGGCGCCCCGTGCTGACAGCCAAAATGGCAGAACAGAAGGTGGATGAAGCCCACGGACTCGCCCACGTGGGGATTGCCCAGATGGAGAGAAACTTGTGTCATTGGTGGCATCCTGATCTGCGAGGAATGATAAGAGAAAAAGCCAGGATGTGCTTAATCTGTGGGGCACACAAGCCTAAGCCAGCAGTAAAACCGGAAGTGGGTAAGTTTCGGCCCCCTGAGAGGCCGGGAAAGGAGATTGTTATTGATTTCACTGATATGATTGATTCCGGGCCTGGCGGTGGAAGATATTTGTTAGTGTGTGTTGATGCTCTGACCGGCTGGCCAGAGGCATGGGCTACAAAAAAGGAGGATGCTAAGACTGTCATTAAGTGTTTAATCAATCATTACATTCCCCGTCATGGGTTCTCCAAAAGAATTAGATCAGATAATGGAACCCATTTTAAAAATCAAGATTTGGCAAAAGTAGAAAAATGTTGGGCGTCCAGCATAAATTTGGAACGGTCTATCATCCTCAGTCTCAGGGAAAAGTAGAAAGAATGAACCTAAATTTGAAAAACAAATTGGCAAAAATCTGCGCGCAAACAGGGCTAAATTGGGTCGCAGCCCTGCCGGTTGCGTTGATGACCATAAGATGTTCTGCTAATTAATCCACAGGTTTTACACCATATGAGCTGCAAACAGGGAGACAGTTTCCGGCACCTTGGACGGTGGGCTCGGTTGAACGGGACAACAAGGGGAACCGGTCCCACGCAGACTACTGGAACGAGTTAAAGGCGCTTGTGTCCAATTTCGCGACGCGACGCGAAAACAGTGTGGCTGAGAGTCATCAAACGCAAGTGGAAGGAACCCCGCTGGATTGAGCCATATGAGGTATCGGCTCGGACGGCGACAGCGGTCCAACTGAAGGGGAAAGGCGACACCTGGTATCACTGGACGCAGTGCGCGGCCGCGCACGAGGGCTTGGTGGGGAAGGCTCAATCTCCACCCATCACAGGTGAAATTGAGAGGCAGAATAAACCCTCACACCTGTGCAACGGGCCGACCGGTGGTCTACCCGGAAGGTCGAAGAAAGAAGAGCAGCCTAGGAGGAGATCGCCGCGCCAACGAAAAGGAGCGGTACCACACTGAACACCTAGAACAAGAGAGAGGCTCTGATAAAGGGCTTTGAACTTTTTACTACACCATAACATTCACATACAACCATGCCATCACAACAATCAGACACTGGTGATGAAAGAAGAGTTTCAAAAGCCATCACAATGTTCAAAATTATTATGAGTTTGATGTCAATTATGTTGCTAATCATGGCTATTTGTTTTTTGATTTGTTTGTTGCAGACCGACCCGGGAAACCAGTCTGAGCACGGAGGCCATGCCAGTCCGGCGTTGTTTGATACACAAATTATATCACGCGTGATCTATAGTGATTTAAAGCTGTGGGCAAGAGTGAAGCGCGAGGTCTCTGGTAAAAAGGATGAGTGTCTCAGCACATATGGTGGTTTAGAATTAGATTATGTTATTGGCCCCACAATTTCTTTTATGTTTGATCTGTGTGATGTTGTTAATTGTAGGGCCTGGAGGGGATATAATGTGTGGCTCTGTTGGGATTATTCAGTGAGTACGCACTGTGAGAGGGGAAATCGTCCATATGACAGCTGGTGCCGTAATTGGGACCAGGTAAGGGGTTATACTGGGCAAAATTGGGAACCGTTAGAATTAGGATCAGAAAACGAGCTTAAACTACAGAGGGATTTTAGCCCCTCTGGAAACGCGTTAACCTTATCATTGGGGAATTGGCATCGCAAACAATCTATGTATTTGGTTCTGGGGGTGGAAACAGCGGGGGTTGATCCAAAAGGGTTAAGAACGCAAGAACGTAGATAGGATCAATTATGTTCACTATAATGTACTGAGACTCTCGAACCTGACCAGAGACGGCATGGAGGGGTTGGCGGAGCAGGTGGGTCCGACCTCGTTAATGGGAGTGCAGAATAGAATGGCCCTTGATATGTTGTTAGCGGAAAAAGGGGGAGTTTGTTCTATGTTTGCCGATCAGTGTTGCACCTTTATTCCAAATAACACTGCTCCAGATGAGTCGGTAACCAAGGCTCTGGAGGGCCTAAAGAGCCTTTCTGAAACTATGCATGATCACTCCGGTGTTGATAGTCCGTTGGAAGGCTGGCTGACCTCAGTGTTCGGACGGTGGAAGGGGGTTATCGCTTCGGTCATGTTTTCTTTGTCTGTTGTGGTGGGTATTATGGTTATTTGTTGTTGTTGTCTCATCCCTTGTGCCAGAAGAATGGTCAAAAGTATGTCTGTGAGGGCAGTGGACCCTGGAGTCATTACTCCAATGTCCATGATGTCAATGATGCATGTAGAACTGAATGTGTAGGCCAAGGAGGGACACAACTGTTTGTGACCTCTGGATTCTCCAGAGGTCAACAGAGGGAATTGTAGAATAAGGAGGGGATGTTTTTCTCATTATCATTTAATATTTTAATATGGCATTATTAGTTCATCAGAAGTATATAACCAGCTTTGCATTAAACATAAATTGACCTTACATTATCCTTTGCATTACAGTGATTGTTATAACTTTAGTTTGATCTTTTCCTTACAGGTACCAGAATAATAACATGATTTTCCATTGCAGATGTAACCATGATCATTCCATACACATTGCAGTTCGTTGCTTATTCTAGAGTTGTGCTCAAGTTAATTAAAGGTTAAAAGCTACAGCCAGCGCGAGTCTGGCTGATCTATGGAGGGCAAAGGCTTTGAGCTTGGAAGGCCGCACGCGCTTACACAGCACTTATAAGATGTTATTCTTGGTGATTTTGTGCTTAGTCATGTTTTAATATGTTTTAAGTAGAAATAGCTGATCCAGCAATATTCAGTTAATATTATATACTTGATTTAGAGCAATACACACTGATGGTCTTAATAAATGAGAGAGTCCTTGTAGCTGCCATGTTGTGTCTTAGCAGGGTACAGACGGTTCCAGGAGACGGGGGCAGTCAGCGTCTGCCCTCGGGAAGGAGACAATGTTATTCTTTGTGTTAAATAAAATTGTCAACATTGATTGTATTACACCTGTCACTACGCATGAAGGGGCGTTCTAATACCCTGATTTCATGAAACTATGGTGATGTGTTTTTTGAGACGAGATCTGAGACTGTCTGCATACAGTGTCCATCTCCCACGTGTGTGATCATTAAATCATCGTTTGACTCAACCCGGCCGGACCAGTATTATTATTGTGGGTTTTTGCTCTGGTGTCCATCCCCAATATTTTGAACCTTAACAAGAGTTTGAATGAAAACAACGGAATTAGAATGTACAGAACAGAATTTGAATGAAAACAACAGAATTAGAATGTACAGAACAGAGTTTGAATGAAAACAATGGAATTAGAATGTACAGAACAGAGTTTGAATGTAAACAACGGAATTAGAATGTACAGAACAGAGTTTGAATGTAAACAACGGAATTAGAATGTACAGAACAGAGTTTGAATGAAAACAAGGGAATTAGAATATACAGAACAGAGTTTGAATGAAAACAACGGAATTAGAATGTACAGAACAGACTTTGAATGAAAACAACAGAATTAGAATGTACAGAACAGAGTTTGAATGAAAAAAAAAACAGAATTAGAATGTACAGAACAGAGTTTGAATGAAAACAATGGAATTAGAATAAAAAAAACTGAATTGAAATGTACAGAACAGAGTTTGAATGAAAACAACGGAATTAGAATGTACAGAACAGAGTTTGAATGAAAACAACGGAATTAGAATGTACAGAACAGAGTTTGAATGAAAAAAACAGAATTAGAATGTACAGAACAGAGTTTGAATGAAAACAAGGGAATTAGAACATACAGAACAGAGTTTGAATGAAAAAAACTGAATTAGAATGTACAGAACAGAATTTGAATGAAAAAAACAGAATTAGAATGTACAGAACAGAGTTTGAATGAAAACAACGGAATTAGAATGTACAGAACAGACTTTGAATGAAAACAACAGAATTAGAATATACAGAAAAGAGTTTGAATGAAAAACGGAAGTAGAATGAAAACAATGGAAAACAATGAAAACTATATACCCCCCGACGCTAATGCTAGGTTGGCCATGAAAGAACTTTCTGCAGCCATTAACAAACACCAGAATAAACACCCCGAGGCTGCTTTTATTGTTGCTGGCGACTTCAACCACACCAACTTAAAGACAGTCCTCCCCAGATTCCACCAACATGTCTCCTGCCACACCAGAGGAGACAAGACTTTAGACCATGTGTATTCCAACCTGGCTGGAGCCTACAAAGCCACACCCCTCCCCCACACTGGACAATCGGACCATCTCTCCCTGTTCCTCACACCTCGGTATTCACCACTCATCCAACGTGTGAAACCTGCTGTGAGGACAATTAAAGTGTGGCCAGAGGGGACAGACGCAGTGCTCCAGGACAGATTTAAAAACACAGACTGGAATATATTCACCCACACAGACCTGGACCAGTATGCCTCATCTGTACTGGATTACATCTCCAAAACCACAGACAGTGTCACCACCCAGAAACGGATCACCATGTACCCGGGATGTTCGTCTCCTCCTGAAGGCCCGCAACACTGCCTTTAGGTCAGGAGATGCACACGCCTACAGTACAGCCAGGGCTAATCTAAAGAAGGGCATCAAAAAAGCCAAACACCATTACAAAAAGAAGGTAGAAGAACACTTCTCCAACTCCAACCCCCGACGCATGTGGCAAGGACTCCAGACCATCACAGACTACAGGACCACCAAACCCTCCCCCGCATCCTCTGATGTCTCCTTCCTCAACGAGCTCAACAACTTTTATGCTCGTTTTGAGCGAGGGAACCCCACAACCACAACCAAAGCAGACATGACGCCAGACCACCAACCTATGACTCTCTCCCCCACCGATGTAGGAGCGGTGCTGAGCAGGATCAATGTCCACAAGGCTGCAGGCCCTGATGGCATCCCCGGGCGTGTTCTCAGAGCGTGTTCTGGGGAGCTTGCAGGAGTGCTCACAGACATATTCAATCTGTCCTTGGCCCACGCTGTGGTACCGGCCTGCTTCAAATCCACCTCCATCGTCCCGATACCCAAAAACTCCAACCCATCTTGCCTCAATGATTACCGCCCAGTAGCACTCACCCCCATCATCACTAAGTGCTTAGAGCGACTGGTCCTAGCACACTTCAAATCCTGTCTCCCCCCCACCCTGGACCCCCACCAATTCGCATACCGCCGGAACAGGAGCACAGAGGATGCAGTCTCCATCGCAATGCACTCTGTCCTCTCACACCTGGACAACAACAACACCTACGCCAGAATGCTGTTTATAGACTTCAGTTCAGCATTCAATACAATCCACCCCTCACAACTCATCAGGAAACTGACAGACCTGGGTATCAGTTCCCTCATCTGCAAATGGTTACTGGACTTCCTGACCAACCGCCCCCAACATGTCCGGCTGGATAACCGCTGCTCATCTACCATCACAATGAACACCGGTGTACCACAAGGCTGTGTGATGAGCCCTTTCCTCTACTCCCTCTTCACCCACGACTGCAGACCTGCTGATGGTTCCAACACCATCATTAAGTTTGCAGATGACACCACGGTGATTGGCCTCATCAGTGACAACGATGAGGCTGCCTACAGGGAGGAGGTGGATCGTCTGGCTGAGTGGTGTGACAGAAACAACCTGCTGCTTAACACCGAGAAGACCAAGGAGCTCATCGTGGACTACAGGAGGAATGCTGACCCACATCCACCCATCCACATTAAGGGGACGGCTGTGGAGCGTGTGAGCAGCTTCAAGTTCCTGGGAGTCCACATCTCCGAGGATCTCACCTGGACGACCAACTGCTCCAAGCTGGTCAAGAAGGCTCACCAGCGCCTCTTCTTCTTGAGGACTCTGAGGAAGAACCACCTGTCCTCAGACATCCTGGTGAACTTCTATCGCTGCACCATCGAGAGCATCCTGACCAACTGTATAACAGTCTGGTACGGGAACTGCTCTGCCTCGGACCGGAAGGCGTTGCAGAGGGTCGTGAAAACTGCCCAGCGCATCGCCAGAGCACCACTTCCTGCCATAAAAGACATCTACAGGAAGCGGTGTCTGAAAAGGGCTGGGAAAATCATCAAAGACCCCAGTCACCCATCACATGGACTCTTCACCCTCCTGCCCTCTGGGAGGCGCCACAGGAGCCTCCGGACTAAGACCACCAGGTACCGGAACAGCTTCTTCCCCACAGCTGTCAGACTCCTGAACTCTGCCTCCTGACATCTGACCCACGTTAAACTCATGGACTGAACATACACACACCCACAATGGACAACTGTACCCTCAAACACAATAATAACATGGACTGAACCACCACTCACAACCACTAGCACTTTATATAGCCTCTGTAGAAACTATCTACACCCTCACTTATCTTAACTGCACTACTGTATAGCTCTGTGTAAATAATCATTCTGTACATTCGATAATCTTTAATCCTACAACTGTTTACAACTTGCATAGTTCCCATTTCTGTATAGCTGTATATCCCAGATTCTGTAAAGTTATTTATTTCATTTCATATTCTGTATAGTTTTTCATATTTATATCCTGTTCATATCCTGTACATAGCTTGTACTCACTACAGCCTGTACATACTTATAGTTATAGAATATTCACAACATACTTCATACCGTGTACATTATAACATACCATAATAGACCCATTTCTGTAATATACTCACATATCTATATTATTGCTAATATATATTGTAATATATCTATATCACTAAAGCACTTCTGGATGGATGCAAACTGCATTTCGTTGCCCTGTACCTGTGCATGTGCAATGACAATAAAGTTGAATTCTATTCTATTCTATTCTAAAACAGAGTTTGAATAAAAACAATGGAATTTGAATCAAAACAACAGAATAGAAATGTACAGAACAGAGTTTGAATGAAAAAAACGGAATTAGAATGTACAAAACAGAGTTTGAATGTAAACAACGGAATTAGAATGTACAGAACAGAGTTTGAATAAAAACAAGGGAATTAGAATATACAGAACAGAGTTTGAATGAAAACAACGGAATTAGAATGTACAGAACAGAGTTTGAATGAAAAAAACGGAATTAGAATGTACAGAACAGAGTTTGAATGAAAACAACGGAATTAGAATGTACAGAACAGACTTTGAATGAAAACAACAGAATTAGAATATACAGAACAGAGTTTGAATGAAAAACGGAAGTAGAATGTACAAAACAGAGTTTGAATAAAAAGAATGGAATTTGAATCAAAACAACAGAATAGAAATGTACAGAACAGAGTTTGAATGAAAAAAACGGAATTAGAATGTACAGAACAGAGTTTGAATGAAAACAATGGAATTAGAATAAAAAAAACTGAATTGAAATGTACAGAACAGAGTTTGAATGACAACAACGGAATTAGAATGTATTAATAGTCCATTGTTTTCATTCAAATTCCATTGTTTTGATTCAAATTCAGTTCAATGGAAAAACAATGGAATTTGAATCAAAACAACAGAATTAGAATGAACAGAACTGAATTTGAATGAAAACAATGGAATTTGAATGAAAACAACGGAATTAGAATGTACAGAACAGAGTTTGAATGAAAAAAACAGAATTAGAATGTACAGAACAGAGTTTGAATGAAAACAATGGAATTAGAATAAAAAAACTGAATTGAAATGTACAGAACAGAGTTTGAATGACAACAACGGAATTAGAATGTATTAATAGTCCATTGTTTTCATTCAAATTCCATTGATTTGATTCAAATTCAGTTCAATGGAAAAACAATGGAATTTGAATCAAAACAACAGAATTAGAATGAACAGAACTGAATTTGAATCAAAACAATGGAATTTGAATGAAAACAACGGAATTAGAATGTACAGAACAGAATTTGAATGAAAACAACAGAATTAGAATGTACAGAACAGACTTTGAATGAAAACAACGGAATTAAAATGTACAGAACAGAGTTTGAATGAAAACAACGGAATTAGAATGTACAGAACAGAGTTTGAATGATATCAAAGGAATTAGAATGTACAAAACAGAGTTTGAATAAAAACAATGGAATTTGAATCAAATCAACAGAATTAGAATATACAGAAAAGAGTTTGAATGAAAAACGGAAGTAGAATGTACAGATCAGTGTTTGAATGAAAAAAACGGAATTAGAATGTACAGAATAGAGTTTGAATGAAAACAACGGAATTAGAATGTACAGAACAGAGTTTGAATGAAAACAACATTCCGGAACCTTGGTACATTCCAGAATTCTGAACATTCCGGAACCTTGGTGCATTCCGGAACTCTGAACATTCCGGAATTCTGAACATTCCGGAGCCTTGGTGCATTGCGGAACTCTGAACATTCCGGAACCTTGGTGCAATCCGGAACTCTTAACATTCCGGAACCTTGGTGCATTCCGGAACTCTGAACATTCCGGAACTCTGAACATTCCGGAACCTTGGTACATTCCGGAATTCCGAACATTCCGGAACCTTGGTGCATTCCGGAACTCTGAACATTCCGGAACTCTGAACATTCCGGAATTCCGAACATTCCGGAACCTTGGTGCATTCCGGAACTCTGAACATTCCGGAACCTTGGTGCATTCCGGAACTCTGAACATTCCGGAATTCCGAACATTCCGGAACCTTGGTACATTCCGGAACTCTGAACATTCCGGAACCTTGGTACATTCCAGAATTCCGAACATTCCGGAACCTTGGTGCATTCCGGAACTCTGAACATTCTGGAATTCCGAACATTCCGGAACCTTGGTGCATTCCGGAACTCTGAACATTCCGGAACCTTGGTACATTCCGGAATTCTGAACATTCCGGAACCTTGGTGCATTCCGGAACTCTGAACATTCCGGAACCTTGGTACATTCCGGAACTCTGAACATTCCGGAACCTTGATGCATTCCGGAACTCTGAACATTCCGGAACCTTGGTGCATTCCGGAATTCCGAACATTCCGGAACCTTGGTGCATTCCGGAACTCTGAATTCCGGAACCTTGGTGCATTCCGGAACTCTGAACATTCCGGAATTCCGAAAATTCCGGAACCTTGGTGCATTCCGGAACTCTGAACATTCCGGAATTCCGAACATTCCGGAACCTTGGTGCATTCCGGAACTCTGAATTCCGGAACCTTGGTGCATTCCGGAACTCTGAACATTCCGGAATTCCGAAAATTCCGGAACCTTGGTGCATTCCGGAACTCTGAATTCCGGAACCTTGGTGCATTCTGGAACTCTGAACATTCCGGAATTCCGAACATTCCGGAACCTTGGTGCATTCCGGAACTCTGAACATTCCGGAATTCCGAACATTACGGAACCTTGGTGCATTCCGGAACTCTGAACATTCCGGAACCTTGGTACATTCCGGAATTCCGAACATTCCGGAACCTTGGTGCATTCCGGAACTCTGAATTCCGGAACCTTGGTGCATTCTGGAACTCTGAACATTCCGGAACCTTGGTGCATTCCGGAAATCTGAACATTCCGGAACCTTGGTACATTCCGGAACTCTGAACATTCCGGAATTCTGAACATTCCGGAATTCCGAACATTCCGGAACCTTGGTGCATTCCGGAACACTGAACATTCCGGAACTCTGAACATTCCGGAATTCCGAACATTCCGGAACCTTGGTGCATTCCGGAACTCTGAACATTCCGGAACCTTGGTACATTCCGGAATTCCGAACATTCCGGAACCTTGGTGCATTCCGGAACTCTGAACATTCCGGAACCTTGGTGCATTCCGGAACTCTGAATTCCGGAACCTTGGTGCATTCTGGAACTCTGAACATTCCGGAATTCCGAACATTCCGGAACCTTGGTACATTCCGGAATTCCGAACATTCCGGAACCTTGGTACATTCCGGAACTCTGAACATTCCGGAACCTTGGTGCATTCTGGATCTCTGAACATTCCGGAATTCCGAACATTCCGGAACCTTGGTGCATTCCGGAACTCTGAACATTCCGGAACCTTGGTACATTCCGGAATTCCGAACATTCCGGAACCTTGGTACATTCCGGAATTCCGAACATTCCGGAACCTTGGTGCATTCCGGAACTCTGAACATTCCGGAATCTGAACATTCCGGAATTCCGAACATTCCGGAACCTTTGTGCATTCCGGAACCTTGGTGCATTCCGGAACTCCGAACATTCCGGAATTCCGAACATTCCGGAACCTTGGTGCATTCCGGAACTCTGAACATTCCGGAATTCCGAACATTCCGGAACCTTGGTGCATTCCAGAACTCTGAACATTCCGGAACTCTGAACATTCCGGAACCTTGCTGCATTCCGGAACTCTGAATTCCGGAACCTTGGTGCATTCCGGAACTCTGAATTCCGGAACCTTGGTGCATTCCGGAACTCTGAACATTCCGGAACTCTGAACATTCTGGAATTCCGAACATTCCGGAACCTTGGTGCATTCCGGAACTCTGAACACTCTGGAATTCCGAACATTCCGGAACCTTGGTGCATTCCAGAACTCTGAACATTCCGGAACTCTGAACATTCCGGAATTCCGAAAATTCCGGAACCTTGCTGCATTCCGGAACTCTGAATTCCGGAACCTTGGTGCATTCCGAAACTCTGAATTCCGGAACCTTGGTGCATTCCGGAACTCTGAACATTCCGGAACCTTGGTGCATTCCGGAACTCTGAACATTCCGGAACTCTGAACATTCCGGAATTCCGAACATTCCGGAACCTTGCTGCATTCCGGAACTCTGAATTCCGGAACACTGAACATTCTGGAATTCCGAACATTCCGGAACCTTGGTGCATTCCGGAACTCTGAACATTCCGGAACTCTGAACATTCCGGAACCTTGGTGCATTCCGGAACTCTGAACATTCCGGAACTCTGAACATTCCGGAACCTTTGTGCATTCCGGAACTCTGAACATTCCGGAATTCCGAACAATCCGGAACCTTGGTGCATTCCGGAACCTTGGTGCATTCCGGAACTCTGAACATTCCGGAACTCTGAACATTCCGGAATTCCGAACATTCCGGAATTCTGAATTCCGGAACCTTGGTGCATTCCGGAACCAAGGTTCCGGAATTCAGAGTTCCGGAATGCACAAAGGTTCTGGAATGTTCAGAGTTCCGGAATGCACCAAGGTTCCGGAATGTTCGGAATTCCGGAATGTTCGGAATTCCGGAATGTACCAATGTTCCGGAATGTTCAGAGTTCCGGAATGCACAAAGGTTCCGGAATGTTCGGAATTCCGGAATGTTCAGAGTTCCGGAATGCACCAAGGTTCCGGAATGCACAAAGGTTCCGGAATGTTCGGAATTCCGGAATGTTTGGAATTCCGGAATGTACCAAGGTTCCGGAATGTTCGGAATTCCGGAATGTTCAGAGATCCAGAATGCACCAAGGTTCCGGAATGTTCAGAGTTCCGGAATGTTCAGAGTTCCGGAATGCACCAAGGTTCCGGAATGTTCGGAATTCCGGAATGTTCAGAGTTCCGGAATGTTCAGAGTTCCGGAATGCACAAAGGTTCCGGAATGTTCGGAATTCCGGAATGTTCAGAGTTCCGGAATGCACCAAGGTTCCGGAATGCACAAAGGTTCCGGAATGTTCGGAATTCCGGAATGTTTGGAATTCCGGAATGTACCAAGGTTCCGGAATGTTCGGAATTCCGGAATGCACAAAGGTTCCGGAATGTTCGGAATTCCGGAATGTACCAAGGTTCCGGAATGTTCAGAGTTCCGGAATGCACAAAGGTTCTGGAATGTTCAGAGTTCCGGAATGCACCAATGTTCCGGAATGTTCAGAGTTCCGGAATGTTTGGAGTTCCGGAATGCACCAAGGTTCCGGAATGTTCGGAATTCCGGAATGTTCAGAGTTCCGGAATGCACCAAGGTTCCGGAATGTTCGGAATTCCGGAATGTTCAGAGTTCCGGAATGTTCAGAGTTCCGGAATGCACCAAGGTTCCGGAATGTTCGGAATTCCGGAATGTTCAGAGTTCCGGAATGTTTGGAGTTCCGGAATGCACCAAGGTTCCGGAATGTTCAGAGTTCCGGAATGCACAAAGGTTCCGGAATGCACCAAGGTTCCAGAATGCACCAAGGTTCCGGAATGTTCGGAATTCCGGAATGTTCAGAGTTCCGGAATACACCAAGGTTCCGGAATGCACCAAGGTTCCGGAATGCACAAAGGTTCCGGAATGTTCGGAATTCCGGAATGTTTGGAATTCCGGAATGTACCAAGGTTCCGGAATGTTCGGAATTCCGAAATGCACAAAGGTTCCGGAATGTTCGGAATTCCGGAATGTACCAAGGTTCCGGAATGTTCAGAGTTCCGGAATGCACAAAGGTTCTGGAATGTTCAGAGTTCCGGAATGCACCAATGTTCCGGAATGTTCAGAGTTCCGGAATGTTTGGAGTTCCGGAATGCACCAAGGTTCCGGAATGTTCGGAATTCCGGAATGTTCAGAGTTCCGGAATGCACCAAGGTTCCGGAATGTTCGGAATTCCGGAATGTTCAGAGTTCCGGAATGCACCAAGGTTCCGGAATGTTCGGAATTCCGGAATGTTCAGAGTTCCGGAATGTTCGGAATTCCGGAATGTTCAGAGTTCCGGAATGTTTGGAGTTCCGGAATGCACCAAGGTTCCGGAATGTTCAGAGTTCCGGAATGCACAAAGGTTCCGGAATGCACCAAGGTTCCAGAATGCACCAAGGTTCCGGAATGTTCGGAATTCCGGAATGTTCAGAGTTCCGGAATACACCAAGGTTCCGGAATGCACCAAGGTTCCGGAATGTTCGGAATTCCGGAATGTACCAAGGTTCCGGAATGTTGAGAGTTCCGGAACCTTGTGAATAACTTGGAAATCTTAGCTCAAACAGCTGCAAAACCTGTTTGCCCAGCACGGAGACCTTGAGTTCTATAAGATAAAGCCATAAACATGTGTATCCGAGTCTTCTATCAAAAGTTACAGCTATTCATATGAAGTTGTACAAAATAGCTTTCTTTCGCCAAGACAGTGCATTTCCCACTGTTACATGCATTTGAATGGGGAACTCGACCGAAACAAAGTATAGGTTTTCATTATGTGAATAACTTGGAAATCTTAGCTCAAACAGCTGCAAAACCTGTTTGCCCAGCACGGAGACCTTGAGTTCTATAAGATAAAGCCATAAACATGTGTATCCGAGTCTTCTATCAAAAGTTACAGCTATTTATATGAAGTTGTACAAAATAGCTTTCTTTCGCCAAGACAGTGCGTTTCTCACTGTTACATGCATTTGAATGGGGAACTCGACCGAAACAAAGTATAGGTTTTCATTATGTGAATAACTTGGAAATCTTAGCTCAAACAGCTGCAAAACCTGTTTTCCCAGCACGGGAACCTTGAGCTCTATAAGATAAAGCCATAAACATGTGTATCCGAGTCTTCTATCAAAAGTTACAGCTATTTATATGAAGTTGTACAAAAACGCTTTCTTTCGCCAAGACAGTGCGTTTCTCACTGTTACATGCATTTGAATGGGGAACTCCACCGAAACAAAGTATAGGTTTTCATTATGTGAATAACTTGGAAATCTTAGCTCAAACAGCTGCAAAACCTGTTTTCCCAGCACGGAGACCTTGAGTTCTATAAGATAAAGCCATAAACATGTTTGTCTGAGTCTTCTATCAAAAGTTACAGCTATTTATATGAAGTTATACAAAAACGTTTTCTTTCGCCAAGACAGTGCGTTTCTCACTGTTACATGCATTTGAATGGGGAACTCCACCGAAACAAAGTATAGGTTTTCATTATGTGAATAACTTGGAAATCTTAGCTCAAACAGCTGCAAAACCTGTTTTCCCAGCACGGGAACCTTGAGTTCTATAAGATAAAGCCATAAACATGTTTGTCTGAGTCTTCTATCAAAAGTTACAGCTATTTATATGAAGTTGTACAAAAACGCTTTCTTTCGCCAAGACAGTGCGTTTCTCACTGTTACATGCATTTGAATGGGGAACTCCACCGAAACAAAGTATAGGTTTTCATTATGTGAATAACTTGGAAATCTTAGCTCAAACAGCTGCAAAACCTGTTTTCCCAGCACGGAGACCTTGAGTTCTATAAGATAAAGCCATAAACATGTTTGTCTGAGTCTTCTATCAAAAGTTACAGCTATTTATATGAAGTTGTACAAAAACGCTTTCTTTCGCCAAGACAGTGCGTTTCTCACTGTTACATGCATTTGAATGGGGAACTCCACCGAAACAAAGTATAGGTTTTCATTATGTGAATAACTTGGAAATCTTAGCTCAAACAGCTGCAAAACCTGTTTGCCCAGCACGGAGACCTTGAGTTCTATAAGATAAAGCCATAAACATGTGTATCCGAGTCTTCTATCAAAAGTTACAGCTATTTATATGAAGTTGTACAAAAACGCTTTCTTTCGCCAAGACAGTGCGTTTCTCACTGTTACATGCATTTGAATGGGGAACTCGACCGAAACAAAGTATAAGTTTTCATTATGTGAATAACTTGGAAATCTTAGCTCAAACAGCTGCAAAACCTGTTTTCCCAGCACGGGAACCTTGAGCTCTATAAGATAAAGCCATAAACATGTGTATCCGAGTCTTCTATTAAAAGTTACAGCTATTTATATGAAGTTGTACAAAAACGCTTTCTTTCGCCAAGACAGTGCGTTTCTCACTGTTACATGCATTTGAATGGGGAACTCGACCGAAACAAAGTATAGGTTTTCATTATGTGAATAACTTGGAAATCTTAGCTCAAACAGCTGCAAAACCTGTTTTCCCAGCACGGGAACCTTGAGCTCTATAAGATAAAGCCATAAACATGTGTATCCGAGTCTTCTATCAAAAGTTACAGCTATTTATATGAAGTTGTACAAAAACGCTTTCTTTCGCCAAGACAGTGCGTTTCTCACTGTTACATGCATTTGAATGGGGAACTCCACCGAAACAAAGTATAGGTTTTCATTATGTGAATAACTTGGAAATCTTAGCTCAAACAGCTGCAAAACCTGTTTTCCCAGCACGGAGACCTTGAGTTCTATAAGATAAAGCCATAAACATGTTTGTCTGAGTCTTCTATCAAAAGTTACAGCTATTTATATGAAGTTATACAAAAACGTTTTCTTTCGCCAAGACAGTGCGTTTCTCACTGTTACATGCATTTGAATGGGGAACTCCACCGAAACAAAGTATAGGTTTTCATTATGTGAATAACTTGGAAATCTTAGCTCAAACAGCTGCAAAACCTGTTTTCCCAGCACGGGAACCTTGAGTTCTATAAGATAAAGCCATAAACATGTTTGTCTGAGTCTTCTATCAAAAGTTACAGCTATTTATATGAAGTTGTACAAAAACGCTTTCTTTTGCCAAGACAGTGCGTTTCTCACTGTTACATGCATTTGAATGGGGAACTCCACCGAAACAAAGTATAGGTTTTCATTATGTGAATAACTTGGAAATCTTAGCTCAAACAGCTGCAAAACCTGTTTTCCCAGCACGGAGACCTTGAGTTCTATAATATAAGGCCATAAACATGTTTGTCTGAGTCTTCTATCAAAAGTTACAGCTATTTCTATGAAGTTGTACAAAAACGTTTTCTTTCGCCAAGACAGTGCGTTTCTCACTGTTACATGCATTTGAATGGGGAACTCCACCGAAACAAAGTATAGGTTTTCATTATGTGAATAACTTGGAAATCTTAGCTCAAACAGCTGCAAAACCTGTTTTCCCAGCACGGGAACCTTGAGTTCTATAAGATAAAGCCATAAACATGTTTGTCTGAGTCTTCTATCAAAAGTTACAGCTATTTATATGAAGTTGTACAAAAACGCTTTCTTTCGCCAAGACAGTGCGTTTCTCACTGTTACATGCATTTGAATGGGGAACTCCACCGAAACAAAGTATAGGTTTTCATTATGTGAATAACTTGGAAATCTTAGCTCAAACAGCTGCAAAACCTGTTTTCCCAGCACGGAGACCTTGAGTTCTATAAGATAAAGCCATAAACATGTTTGTCTGAGTCTTCTATCAAAAGTTACAGCTATTTATATGAAGTTGTACAAAAACGCTTTCTTTCGCCAAGACAGTGCGTTTCTCACTGTTACATGCATTTGAATGGGGAACTCCACCGAAACAAAGTATAGGTTTTCATTATGTGAATAACTTGGAAATCTTAGCTCAAACAGCTGCAAAACCTGTTTTCCCAGCACGGAGACCTTGAGTTCTATAAGATAAAGCCATAAACATGTTTGTCTGAGTCTTCTATCAAAAGTTACAGCTATTTATATGAAGTTGTACAAAAACGCTTTCTTTCGCCAAGACAGTGCGTTTCTCACTGTTACATGCATTTGAATGGGGAACTCCACCGAAACAAAGTATAGGTTTTCATTATGTGAATAACTTGGAAATCTTAGCTCAAACAGCTGCAAAACCTGTTTGCCCAGCACGGAGACCTTGAGTTCTATAAGATAAAGCCATAAACATGTGTATCCGAGTCTTCTATCAAAAGTTACAGCTATTTATATGAAGTTGTACAAAAACGCTTTCTTTCGCCAAGACAGTGCGTTTCTCACTGTTACATGCATTTGAATGGGGAACTCGACCGAAACAAAGTATAGGTTTTCATTATGTGAATAACTTGGAAATCTTAGCTCAAACAGCTGCAAAACCTGTTTGCCCAGTACGGGAACCTTGAGTTCTATAAGATAAAGCCATAAACATGTGTATCCGAGTCTTCTATCAAAAGTTACAGCTATTTATATGAAGTTGTACAAAAACGCTTTCTTTCGCCAAGACAGTGCGTTTCTCACTGTTACATGCATTTGAATGGGGAACTCGACCGAAACAAAGTATAAGTTTTCATTATGTGAATAACTTGGAAATCTTAGCTCAAACAGCTGCAAAACCTGTTTTCCCAGCACGGAGACCTTGAGTTCTATAATATAAGGCCATAAACATGTTTGTCTGAGTCTTCTATCAAAAGTTACAGCTATTTCTATGAAGTTGTACAAAAACGTTTTCTTTCGCCAAGACAGTGCGTTTCTAACTGTTACATGCATTTGAATGGGGAACTCCACCGAAACAAAGTATAGGTTTCATTATGTGAATAACTTGGAAATCTTAGCTCAAACAGCTGCAAAACCTGTTTTCCCAGCACGGAGACCTTGAGTTCTATAAGATAAAGCCATAAACATGTTTGTCTGAGTCTTCTATCAAAAGTTACAGCTATTTATATGAAGTTGTACAAAAACGCTTTCTTTCGCCAAGACAGTGCGTTTCTCACTGTTACATGCATTTGAATGGGGAACTCCACCGAAACAAAGTATAGGTTTTCATTATGTGAATAACTTGGAAATCTTAGCTCAAACAGCTGCAAAACCTGTTTGCCCAGCACGGAGACCTTGAGTTCTATAATATAAGGCCATAAACATGTTTGTCTGAGTCTTCTATCAAAAGTTACAGCTATTTCTATGAAGTTGTACAAAAACGTTTTCTTTCGCCAAGACAGTGCGTTTCTCACTGTTACATGCATTTGAATGGGGAACTCCACCGAAACAAAGTATAGGTTTTCATTATGTGAATAACTTGGAAATCTTAGCTCAAACAGCTGCAAAACCTGTTTTCCCAGCACGGGAACCTTGAGTTCTATAAGATAAAGCCATAAACATGTTTGTCTGAGTCTTCTATCAAAAGTTACAGCTATTTATATGAAGTTGTACAAAAACGCTTTCTTTCGCCAAGACAGTGCGTTTCTCACTGTTACATGCATTTGAATGGGGAACTCCACCGAAACAAAGTATAGGTTTTCATTATGTGAATAACTTGGAAATCTTAGCTCAAACAGCTGCAAAACCTGTTTTCCCAGCACGGAGACCTTGAGTTCTATAAGATAAAGCCATAAACATGTTTGTCTGAGTCTTCTATCAAAAGTTACAGCTATTTATATGAAGTTGTACAAAAACGCTTTCTTTCGCCAAGACAGTGCGTTTCTCACTGTTACATGCATTTGAATGGGGAACTCCACCGAAACAAAGTATAGGTTTTCATTATGTGAATAACTTGGAAATCTTAGCTCAAACAGCTGCAAAACCTGTTTGCCCAGCACGGAGACCTTGAGTTCTATAAGATAAAGCCATAAACATGTGTATCCGAGTCTTCTATCAAAAGTTACAGCTATTTATATGAAGTTGTACAAAAACGCTTTCTTTCGCCAAGACAGTGCGTTTCTCACTGTTACATGCATTTGAATGGGGAACTCGACCGAAACAAAGTATAAGTTTTCATTATGTGAATAACTTGGAAATCTTAGCTCAAACAGCTGCAAAACCTGTTTTCCCAGCACGGAGACCTTGAGTTCTATAATATAAGGCCATAAACATGTTTGTCTGAGTCTTCTATCAAAAGTTACAGCTATTTCTATGAAGTTGTACAAAAACGTTTTCTTTCGCCAAGACAGTGCGTTTCTCACTGTTACATGCATTTGAATGGGGAACTCCACCGAAACAAAGTATAGGTTTTCATTATGTGAATAACTTGGAAATCTTAGCTCAAACAGCTGCAAAACCTGTTTTCCCAGCACGGAGACCTTGAGTTCTATAAGATAAAGCCATAAACATGTTTGTCTGAGTCTTCTATCAAAAGTTACAGCTATTTATATGAAGTTGTACAAAAACGCTTTCTTTCGCCAAGACAGTGCGTTTCTCACTGTTACATGCATTTGAATGGGGAACTCCACCGAAACAAAGTATAGGTTTTCATTATGTGAATAACTTGGAAATCTTAGCTCAAACAGCTGCAAAACCTGTTTGCCCAGCACGGAGACCTTGAGTTCTATAAGATAAAGCCATAAACATGTGTATCCGAGTCTTCTATTAAAAGTTACAGCTATTTATATGAAGTTGTACAAAAACGCTTTCTTTCGCCAAGACAGTGCGTTTCTCACTGTTACATGCATTTGAATGGGGAACTCGACCGAAACAAAGTATAGGTTTTCATTATGTGAATAACTTGGAAATCTTAGCTCAAACAGCTGCAAAACCTGTTTGCCCAGTACGGGAACCTTGAGTTCTATAAGATAAAGCCATAAACATGTGTATCCGAGTCTTCTATCAAAAGTTACAGCTATTTATATGAAGTTGTACAAAAACACTTTCTTTCGCCAAGACAGTGCGTTTCTCACTGTTACATGCATTTGAATGGGGAACTCGACCGAAACAAAGTATAAGTTTTCATTATGTGAATAACTTGGAAATCTTAGCTCAAACAGCTGCAAAACCTGTTTTCCCAGCACGGGAACCTTGAGCTCTATAAGATAAAGCCATAAACATGTGTATCCGAGTCTTCTATCAAAAGTTACAGCTATTTATATGAAGTTGTACAAAAACGCTTTCTTTCGCCAAGACAGTGCGTTTCTCACTGTTACATGCATTTGAATGGGGAACTCGACCGAAAAAAAGTATGTTTTCATTATGTGAATAACTTGGAAATCTTAGCTCAAACAGCTGCAAAACCTGTTTTCCCAGCACGGAGACCTTGAGTTCTATAATATAAGGCCATAAACATGTTTGTCTGAGTCTTCTATCAAAAGTTACAGCTATTTCTATGAAGTTGTACAAAAACGTTTTCTTTCGCCAAGACAGTGCGTTTCTCACTGTTACATGCATTTGAATGGGGAACTCCACCGAAACAAAGTATAGGTTTTCATTATGTGAATAACTTGGAAATCTTAGCTCAAACAGCTGCAAAACCTGTTTGCCCAGCACGGAGACCTTGAGTTCTATAAGATAAAGCCATAAACATGTGTATCCGAGTCTTCTATCAAAAGTTACAGCTATTTATATGAAGTTGTACAAAAACGCTTTCTTTCGCCAAGACAGTGCGTTTCTCACTGTTACATGCATTTGAATGGGGAACTCGACCGAAACAAAGTATAGGTTTTCATTATGTGAATAACTTGGAAATCTTAGCTCAAACAGCTGCAAAACCTGTTTGCCCAGTACGGGAACCTTGAGTTCTATAAGATAAAGCCATAAACATGTGTATCCGAGTCTTCTATCAAAAGTTACAGCTATTTATATGAAGTTGTACAAAAACGCTTTCTTTCGCCAAGACAGTGCGTTTCTCACTGTTACATGCATTTGAATGGGGAACTCGACCGAAACAAAGTATAAGTTTTCATTATGTGAATAACTTGGAAATCTTAGCTCAAACAGCTGCAAAACCTGTTTTCCCAGCACGGGAACCTTGAGCTCTATAAGATAAAGCCATAAACATGTGTATCCGAGTCTTCTATCAAAAGTTACAGCTATTTATATGAAGTTGTACAAAAACGCTTTCTTTCGCCAAGACAGTGCGTTTCTCACTGTTACATGCATTTGAATGGGGAACTCGACCGAAACAAAGTATAAGTTTTCATTATGTGAATAACTTGGAAATCTTAGCTCAAACAGCTGCAAAACCTGTTTTCCCAGCACGGAGACCTTGAGTTCTATAATATAAGGCCATAAACATGTTTGTCTGAGTCTTCTATCAAAAGTTACAGCTATTTCTATGAAGTTGTACAAAAACGTTTTCTTTCGCCAAGACAGTGCGTTTCTCACTGTTACATGCATTTGAATGGGGAACTCGACCGAAACAAAGTATAGGTTTTCATTATGTGAATAACTTGGAAATCTTAGCTCAAACAGCTGCAAAACCTGTTTGCCCAGCACGGAGACCTTGAGTTCTATAAGATAAAGCCATAAACATGTGTATCCGAGTCTTCTATCAAAAGTTACAGCTATTTATATGAAGTTGTACAAAAACGCTTTCTTTCGCCAAGACAGTGCGTTTCTCACTGTTACATGCATTTGAATGGGGAACTCGACCGAAACAAAGTATAGGTTTTCATTATGTGAATAACTTGGAAATCTGAGCTCAAACAGCTGCAAAACCTGTTTGCCCAGTACGGGAACCTTGAGTTCTATAAGATAAAGCCATAAACATGTGTATCCGAGTCTTCTATCAAAAGTTACAGCTATTTATATGAAGTTGTACAAAAACGCTTTCTTTCGCCAAGACAGTGCGTTTCTCACTGTTACATGCATTTGAATGGGGAACTCCACCGAAACAAAGTATAAGTTTTCATTATGTGAATAACTTGGAAATCTTAGCTCAAACAGCTGCAAAACCTGTTTTCCCAGCACGGAGACCTTGAGTTCTATAATATAAGGCCATAAACATGTTTGTCTGAGTCTTCTATCAAAAGTTACAGCTATTTCTATGAAGTTGTACAAAAACGTTTTCTTTCGCCAAGACAGTGCGTTTCTCACTGTTACATGCATTTGAATGGGGAACTCGACCGAAACAAAGTATAAGTTTTCATTATGTGAATAACTTGGAAATCTTAGCTCAAACAGCTGCAAAACCTGTTTTCCCAGCACTGGAACCTTGAGTTCTATAAGATAAAGCCATAAACATGTGTATCCGAGTCTTCTATCAAAAGTTACAGCTATTCATATGAAGTTGTACAAAATAGCTTTCTTTCGCCAAGACAGTGCGTTTCTCACTGTTACATGCATTTGAATGGGGAACTCGACCGAAACAAAGTATAGGTTTTCATTATTTGAATAACTTGGAAATCTTAGCTCAAACAGCTGCAAAACCTGTTTGCCCAGTACGGGAACCTTGAGTTCTATAAGATAAAGCCATAAACATGTGTATCCAAGTCTTCTATCAAAAGTTACAGCTATTTATATGAAGTTGTACAAAAACGCTTTCTTTCGCCAAGACAGTGCGTTTCTCACTGTTACATGCATTTTGAATGGGGAACTCGACCGAAACAAAGTATAAGTTTTCATTATGTGAATAACTTGGAAATCTTAGCTCAAACAGCTGCAAAACCTGTTTGCCCAGCACGGAGACCTTGAGTTCTATAAGATAAAGCCATAAACATGTGTATCCGAGTCTTCTATCAAAAGTTACAGCTATTTATATGAAGTTGTACAAAAACGCTTTCTTTCGCCAAGACAGTGCGTTTCTTACTGTTACATGCATTTTGAATGGGGAACTCGACCGAAACAAAGTATAAGTTTTCATTATGTGAATAACTTGGAAATCTTAGCTCAAACAGCTGCAAAACCTGTTTTCCCAGCACGGGAACCTTGAGCTCTATAAGATAAAGCCATAAACATGTGTATCCGAGTCTTCTATCAAAAGTTACAGCTATTTATATGAAGTTGTACAAAAACGCTTTCTTTCGCCAAGACAGTGCGTTTCTCACTGTTACATGCATTTGAATGGGGAACTCGACCGAAAAAAAGTATAAGTTTTCATTATGTGAATAACTTGGAAATCTTAGCTCAAACAGCTGCAAAACCTGTTTTCCCAGCACGGAGACCTTGAGTTCTATAATATAAGGCCATAAACATGTTTGTCTGAGTCTTCTATCAAAAGTTACAGCTATTTCTATGAAGTTGTACAAAAACTTTTTCTTTCGCCAAGACAGTGCGTTTCTCACTGTTACATGCATTTGAATGGGGAACTCGACCGAAACAAAGTATAGGTTTTCATTATGTGAATAACTTGGAAATCTTAGCTCAAACAGCTGCAAAACCTGTTTGCCCAGTACGGGAACCTTGAGTTCTATAAGATAAAGCCATAAACATGTGTATCCGAGTCTTCTATCAAAAGTTACAGCTATTTATATGAAGTTGTACAAAAACGCTTTCTTTCGCCAAGACAGTGCGTTTCTCACTGTTACATGCATTTTGAATGGGGAACTCGACCGAAACAAAGTATAAGTTTTCATTATGTGAATAACTTGGAAATCTTAGCTCAAACAGCTGCAAAACCTGTTTGCCCAGCACGGAGACCTTGAGTTCTATAAGATAAAGCCATAAACATGTGTATCCGAGTCTTCTATCAAAAGTTACAGCTATTTATATGAAGTTGTACAAAAACGCTTTCTTTCGCCAAGACAGTGCGTTTCTCACTGTTACATGCATTTGAATGGGGAACTCGACCGAAAAAAAGTATAAGTTTTCATTATGTGAATAACTTGGAAATCTTAGCTCAAACAGCTGCAAAACCTGTTTTCCCAGCACGGAGACCTTGAGTTCTATAATATAAGGCCATAAACATGTTTGTCTGAGTCTTCTATCAAAAGTTACAGCTATTTCTATGAAGTTGTACAAAAACTTTTTCTTTCGCCAAGACAGTGCGTTTCTCACTGTTACATGCATTTGAATGGGGAACTCGACCGAAACAAAGTATAGGTTTTCATTATGTGAATAACTTGGAAATCTTAGCTCAAACAGCTGCAAAACCTGTTTGCCCAGTACGGGAACCTTGAGTTCTATAAGATAAAGCCATAAACATGTGTATCCGAGTCTTCTATCAAAAGTTACAGCTATTTATATGAAGTTGTACAAAAACGCTTTCTTTCGCCAAGACAGTGCGTTTCTCACTGTTACATGCATTTTGAATGGGGAACTCGACCGAAACAAAGTATAAGTTTTCATTATGTGAATAACTTGGAAATCTTAGCTCAAACAGCTGCAAAACCTGTTTGCCCAGCACGGAGACCTTGAGTTCTATAAGATAAAGCCATAAACATGTGTATCCGAGTCTTCTATCAAAAGTTACAGCTATTTATATGAAGTTGTACAAAAACGCTTTCTTTCGCCAAGACAGTGCGTTTCTTACTGTTACATGCATTTTGAATGGGGAACTCGACCGAAACAAAGTATAAGTTTTCATTATGTGAATAACTTGGAAATCTTAGCTCAAACAGCTGCAAAACCTGTTTTCCCAGCACGGGAACCTTGAGCTCTATAAGATAAAGCCATAAACATGTGTATCCGAGTCTTCTATCAAAAGTTACAGCTATTTATATGAAGTTGTACAAAAACGCTTTCTTTCGCCAAGACAGTGCGTTTCTCACTGTTACATGCATTTGAATGGGGAACTCGACCGAAAAAAAGTATAAGTTTTCATTATGTGAATAACTTGGAAATCTTAGCTCAAACAGCTGCAAAACCTGTTTTCCCAGCACGGAGACCTTGAGTTCTATAATATAAGGCCATAAACATGTTTGTCTGAGTCTTCTATCAAAAGTTACAGCTATTTCTATGAAGTTGTACAAAAACTTTTTCTTTCGCCAAGACAGTGCGTTTCTCACTGTTACATGCATTTGAATGGGGAACTCGACCGAAACAAAGTATAGGTTTTCATTATGTGAATAACTTGGAAATCTTAGCTCAAACAGCTGCAAAACCTGTTTTCCCAGCACGGAGACCTTGAGTTCTATAAGATAAAGCCATAAACATGTTTGTCTGAGTCTTCTATCAAAAGTTACAGCTATTTCTATGAAGTTATACAAAAACGCTTTCTTTCGCCAAGACAGTGCGTTTCTCACTGTTACATGCATTTGAATGGGGAACTCGACCGAAACAAAGTATAGGTTTTCATTATGTGAATAACTTGGAAATCTTAGCTCAAACAGCTGCAAAACCTGTTTTCCCAGCACGGAGACCTTGAGTTCTATAAGATAAAGCCATAAACATGTGTATCCGAGTCTTCTATCAAAAGTTACAGCTATTTATATGAAGTTGTACAAAAACGCTTTCTTTCGCCAAGACAGTGCGTTTCTCACTGTTACATGCATTTGAATGGGGAACTCCACCGAAACAAAGTATAGGTTTTCATTATGTGAATAACTTGGAAATCTTAGCTCAAACAGCTGCAAAACCTGTTTTCCCAGCACTGGAACCTTGAGTTCTATAATATAAGGCCATAAACATGTTTGTCTGAGTCTTCTATCAAAAGTTACAGCTATTTCTATGAAGTTGTACAAAAACTTTTTCTTTCGCCAAGACAGTGCGTTTCTCGCTGTTACATGCATTTGAATGGGGAACTCCACCGAAACAAAGTATAGGTTTTCATTATGTGAATAACTTGGAAATCTTAGCTCAAACAGCTGCAAAACCTGTTTTCCCAGCACGGAGACCTTGAGTTCTATAAGATAAAGCCATAAACATGTTTGTCTGAGTCTTCTATCAAAAGTTACAGCTATTTATATGAAGTTATACAAAAACGCTTTCTTTCGCCAAGACAGTGCGTTTCTCACTGTTACATGCATTTGAATGGGGAACTCCACCGAAACAAAGTATAGGTTTTCATTATGTGAATAACTTGGAAATCTTAGCTCAAACAGCTGCAAAACCTGTTTTCCCAGCACGGAGACCTTGAGTTCTATAAGATAAAGCCATAAACATGTTTGTCTGAGTCTTCTATCAAAAGTTACAGCTATTTATATGAAGTTGTACAAAAACGCTTTCTTTCGCCAAGACAGTGCGTTTCTCACTGTTACATGCATGTGAATGGGGAACTCCACCGAAACAAAGTATAGGTTTTCATTATGTGAATAACTTGGAAATCTTAGCTCAAACAGCTGCAAAACCTGTTTTCCCAGC
The DNA here is from genome assembly GCF_057381845.1 of Rhamphochromis longiceps. Taxonomy (NCBI): domain Eukaryota; kingdom Metazoa; phylum Chordata; class Actinopteri; order Cichliformes; family Cichlidae; genus Rhamphochromis; species Rhamphochromis longiceps. The sequence continues at coordinate 38,781,800 of NC_140574.1, read as the reverse complement.
ACGGAGACCTTGAGTTCTATAAGATAAAGCCATAAACATGTTTGTCTGAGTCTTCTATAAAAAGTTACAGCTATTTATATGAAGTTGTACAAAAACGCTTTCTTTCGCCAAGACAGTGCGTTTCTCACTGTTACATGCATTTGAATGGGGAACTCCACCGAAACAAAGTATAGGTTTTCATTATGTGAATAACTTGGAAATCTTAGCTCAAACAGCTGCAAAACCTGTTTTCCCAGCACTGGAACCTTGAGTTCTATAATATAAGGCCATAAACATGTTTGTCTGAGTCTTCTATCAAAAGTTACAGCTATTTCTATGAAGTTGTACAAAAACGTTTTCTTTCGCCAAGACAGTGCGTTTCTCACTGTTACATGCATTTGAATGGGGAACTCCACCGAAACAAAGTATAAGTTTTCATTATGTGAATAACTTGGAAATCTTAGCTCAAACAGCTGCAAAACCTGTTTTCCCAGCACTGGAACCTTGAGTTCTATAAGATAAAGCCATAAACATGTGTATCCGAGTCTTCTATCAAAAGTTACAGCTATTCATATGAAGTTGTACAAAATAGCTTTCTTTCGCCAAGACAGTGCGTTTCTCACTGTTACATGCATTTGAATGGGGAACTCGACCGAAACAAAGTATAGGTTTTCATTATTTGAATAACTTGGAAATCTTAGCTCAAACAGCTGCAAAACCTGTTTGCCCAGTACGGGAACCTTGAGTTCTATAAGATAAAGCCATAAACATGTGTATCCGAGTCTTCTATCAAAAGTTACAGCTATTTATATGAAGTTGTACAAAAACGCTTTCTTTCGCCAAGACAGTGCGTTTCTCACTGTTACATGCATTTTGAATGGGGAACTCGACCGAAACAAAGTATAAGTTTTCATTATGTGAATAACTTGGAAATCTTAGCTCAAACAGCTGCAAAACCTGTTTGCCCAGCACGGAGACCTTGAGTTCTATAAGATAAAGCCATAAACATGTGTATCCGAGTCTTCTATCAAAAGTTACAGCTATTTATATGAAGTTGTACAAAAACGCTTTCTTTCGCCAAGACAGTGTGTTTCTCACTGTTACATGCATTTTGAATGGGGAACTCGACCGAAACAAAGTATAAGTTTTCATTATGTGAATAACTTGGAAATCTTAGCTCAAACAGCTGCAAAACCTGTTTTCCCAGCACTGGAACCTTGAGTTCTATAAGATAAAGCCATAAACATGTGTATCCGAGTCTTCTATCAAAAGTTACAGCTATTCATATGAAGTTGTACAAAATAGCTTTCTTTCGCCAAGACAGTGCGTTTCTCACTGTTACATGCATTTGAATGGGGAACTCGACCGAAACAAAGTATAAGTTTTCATTATGTGAATAACTTGGAAATCTTAGCTCAAACAGCTGCAAAACCTGTTTTCCCAGCACGGAGACCTTGAGTTCTATAATATAAGGCCATAAACATGTTTGTCTGAGTCTTCTATCAAAAGTTACAGCTATTTCTATGAAGTTGTACAAAAACTTTTTCTTTCGCCAAGACAGTGCGTTTCTCACTGTTACATGCATTTGAATGGGGAACTCGACCGAAACAAAGTATAGGTTTTCATTATGTGAATAACTTGGAAATCTTAGCTCAAACAGCTGCAAAACCTGTTTTCCCAGCACGGAGACCTTGAGTTCTATAAGATAAAGCCATAAACATGTTTGTCTGAGTCTTCTATCAAAAGTTACAGCTATTTCTATGAAGTTATACAAAAACGCTTTCTTTCGCCAAGACAGTGCGTTTCTCACTGTTACATGCATTTGAATGGGGAACTCGACCGAAACAAAGTATAGGTTTTCATTATGTGAATAACTTGGAAATCTTAGCTCAAACAGCTGCAAAACCTGTTTTCCCAGCACGGAGACCTTGAGTTCTATAAGATAAAGCCATAAACATGTGTATCCGAGTCTTCTATCAAAAGTTACAGCTATTTATATGAAGTTGTACAAAAACGCTTTCTTTCGCCAAGACAGTGCGTTTCTCACTGTTACATGCATTTGAATGGGGAACTCCACCGAAACAAAGTATAGGTTTTCATTATGTGAATAACTTGGAAATCTTAGCTCAAACAGCTGCAAAACCTGTTTTCCCAGCACGGAGACCTTGAGTTCTATAAGATAAAGCCATAAACATGTTTGTCTGAGTCTTCTATCAAAAGTTACAGCTATTTATATGAAGTTATACAAAAACGCTTTCTTTCGCCAAGACAGTGCGTTTCTCACTGTTACATGCATTTGAATGGGGAACTCGACCGAAACAAAGTATAGGTTTTCATTATGTGAATAACTTGGAAATCTTAGCTCAAACAGCTGCAAAACCTGTTTTCCCAGCACGGAGACCTTGAGTTCTATAAGATAAAGCCATAAACATGTTTGTCTGAGTCTTCTATCAAAAGTTACAGCTATTTATATGAAGTTGTACAAAAACGCTTTCTTTCGCCAAGACAGTGCGTTTCTCACTGTTACATGCATTTGAATGGGGAACTCCACCGAAACAAAGTATAGGTTTTCATTATGTGAATAACTTGGAAATCTTAGCTCAAACAGCTGCAAAACCTGTTTTCCCAGCACGGAGACCTTGAGTTCTATAAGATAAAGCCATAAACATGTTTGTCTGAGTCTTCTATCAAAAGTTACAGCTATTTATATGAAGTTGTACAAAAACGCTTTCTTTCGCCAAGACAGTGCGTTTCTCACTGTTACATGCATTTGAATGGGGAACTCCACCGAAACAAAGTATAGGTTTTCATTATGTGAATAACTTGGAAATCTTAGCTCAAACAGCTGCAAAACCTGTTTTCCCAGCACTGGAACCTTGAGTTCTATAATATAAGGCCATAAACATGTTTGTCTGAGTCTTCTATCAAAAGTTACAGCTATTTCTATGAAGTTGTACAAAAACGTTTTCTTTCGCCAAGACAGTGCGTTTCTCACTGTTACATGCATTTGAATGGGGAACTCGACCGAAACAAAGTATAAGTTTTCATTATGTGAATAACTTGGAAATCTTAGCTCAAACAGCTGCAAAACCTGTTTTCCCAGCACTGGAACCTTGAGTTCTATAAGATAAAGCCATAAACATGTGTATCCGAGTCTTCTATCAAAAGTTACAGCTATTCATATGAAGTTGTACAAAATAGCTTTCTTTCGCCAAGACAGTGCGTTTCTCACTGTTACATGCATTTGAATGGGGAACTCGACCGAAACAAAGTATAGGTTTTCATTATTTGAATAACTTGGAAATCTTAGCTCAAACAACTGCAAAACCTGTTTGCCCAGTACGGGAACCTTGAGTTCTATAAGATAAAGCCATAAACATGTGTATCCGAGTCTTCTATCAAAAGTTACAGCTATTTATATGAAGTTGTACAAAAACGCTTTCTTTCGCCAAGACAGTGCGTTTCTCACTGTTACATGCATTTTGAATGGGGAACTCGACCGAAACAAAGTATAAGTTTTCATTATGTGAATAACTTGGAAATCTTAGCTCAAACAGCTGCAAAACCTGTTTGCCCAGCACGGAGACCTTGAGTTCTATAAGATAAAGCCATAAACATGTGTATCCGAGTCTTCTATCAAAAGTTACAGCTATTTATATGAAGTTGTACAAAAACGCTTTCTTTCGCCAAGACAGTGCGTTTCTCACTGTTACATGCATTTTGAATGGGGAACTCGACCGAAACAAAGTATAAGTTTTCATTATGTGAATAACTTGGAAATCTTAGCTCAAACAGCTGCAAAACCTGTTTTCCCAGCACTGGAACCTTGAGTTCTATAAGATAAAGCCATAAACATGTGTATCCGAGTCTTCTATCAAAAGTTACAGCTATTCATATGAAGTTGTACAAAATAGCTTTCTTTCGCCAAGACAGTGCGTTTCTCACTGTTACATGCATTTGAATGGGGAACTCGACCGAAACAAAGTATAAGTTTTCATTATGTGAATAACTTGGAAATCTTAGCTCAAACAGCTGCAAAACCTGTTTTCCCAGCACGGAGACCTTGAGTTCTATAATATAAGGCCATAAACATGTTTGTCTGAGTCTTCTATCAAAAGTTACAGCTATTTCTATGAAGTTGTACAAAAACTTTTTCTTTCGCCAAGACAGTGCGTTTCTCACTGTTACATGCATTTGAATGGGGAACTCGACCGAAACAAAGTATAGGTTTTCATTATGTGAATAACTTGGAAATCTTAGCTCAAACAGCTGCAAAACCTGTTTTCCCAGCACGGAGACCTTGAGTTCTATAAGATAAAGCCATAAACATGTTTGTCTGAGTCTTCTATCAAAAGTTACAGCTATTTATATGAAGTTATACAAAAACGCTTTCTTTCGCCAAGACAGTGCGTTTCTCACTGTTACATGCATTTGAATGGGGAACTCCACCGAAACAAAGTATAGGTTTTCATTATGTGAATAACTTGGAAATCTTAGCTCAAACAGCTGCAAAACCTGTTTTCCCAGCACTGGAACCTTGAGTTCTATAATATAAGGCCATAAACATGTTTGTCTGAGTCTTCTATCAAAAGTTACAGCTATTTCTATGAAGTTGTACAAAAACGCTTTCTTTCGCCAAGACAGTGCGTTTCTCGCTGTTACATGCATTTGAATGGGGAACTCCACCGAAACAAAGTATAGGTTTTCATTATGTGAATAACTTGGAAATCTTAGCTCAAACAGCTGCAAAACCTGTTTTCCCAGCACGGAGACCTTGAGTTCTATAAGATAAAGCCATAAACATGTTTGTCTGAGTCTTCTATCAAAAGTTACAGCTATTTATATGAAGTTATACAAAAACGCTTTCTTTCGCCAAGACAGTGCGTTTCTCACTGTTACATGCATTTGAATGGGGAACTCCACCGAAACAAAGTATAGGTTTTCATTATGTGAATAACTTGGAAATCTTAGCTCAAACAGCTGCAAAACCTGTTTTCCCAGCACGGAGACCTTGAGTTCTATAAGATAAAGCCATAAACATGTTTGTCTGAGTCTTCTATCAAAAGTTACAGCTATTTATATGAAGTTGTACAAAAACGCTTTCTTTCGCCAAGACAGTGCGTTTCTCACTGTTACATGCATTTGAATGGGGAACTCGACCGAAACAAAGTATAGGTTTTCATTATGTGAATAACTTGGAAATCTTAGCTCAAACAGCTGCAAAACCTGTTTTCCCAGCACGGAGACCTTGAGTTCTATAAGATAAAGCCATAAACATGTTTGTCTGAGTCTTCTATCAAAAGTTACAGCTATTTATATGAAGTTGTACAAAAACGCTTTCTTTCGCCAAGACAGTGCGTTTCTCACTGTTACATGCATTTGAATGGGGAACTCCACCGAAACAAAGTATAGGTTTTCATTATGTGAATAACTTGGAAATCTTAGCTCAAACAGCTGCAAAACCTGTTTTCCCAGCACTGGAACCTTGAGTTCTATAATATAAGGCCATAAACATGTTTGTCTGAGTCTTCTATCAAAAGTTACAGCTATTTCTATGAAGTTGTACAAAAACTTTTTCTTTCGCCAAGACAGTGCGTTTCTCACTGTTACATGCATTTCAATGGGGAACTCGACCGAAACAAAGTATAGGTTTTCATTATGTGAATAACTTGGAAATCTTAGCTCAAACAGCTGCAAAACCTGTTTTCCCAGCACGGAGACCTTGAGTTCTATAAGATAAAGCCATAAACATGTTTGTCTGAGTCTTCTATCAAAAGTTACAGCTATTTATATGAAGTTATACAAAAACGCTTTCTTTCGCCAAGACAGTGCGTTTCTCACTGTTACATGCATTTTGAATGGGGAACTCGACCGAAACAAAGTATAAGTTTTCATTATGTGAATAACTTGGAAATCTTAGCTCAAACAGCTGCAAAACCTGTTTGCCCAGCACGGAGACCTTGAGTTCTATAAGATAAAGCCATAAACATGTGTATCCGAGTCTTCTATCAAAAGTTACAGCTATTTATATGAAGTTGTACAAAAACGCTTTCTTTCGCCAAGACAGTGCGTTTCTCACTGTTACATGCATTTTGAATGGGGAACTCGACCGAAACAAAGTATAAGTTTTCATTATGTGAATAACTTGGAAATCTTAGCTCAAACAGCTGCAAAACCTGTTTTCCCAGCACTGGAACCTTGAGTTCTATAAGATAAAGCCATAAACATGTGTATCCGAGTCTTCTATCAAAAGTTACAGCTATTCATATGAAGTTGTACAAAATAGCTTTCTTTCGCCAAGACAGTGCGTTTCTCACTGTTACATGCATTTGAATGGGGAACTCCACCGAAACAAAGTATAAGTTTTCATTATGTGAATAACTTGGAAATCTTAGCTCAAACAGCTGCAAAACCTGTTTTCCCAGCACGGAGACCTTGAGTTCTATAATATAAGGCCATAAACATGTTTGTCTGAGTCTTCTATCAAAAGTTACAGCTATTTCTATGAAGTTGTACAAAAACTTTTTCTTTCGCCAAGACAGTGCGTTTCTCACTGTTACATGCATTTGAATGGGGAACTCGACCGAAACAAAGTATAGGTTTTCATTATGTGAATAACTTGGAAATCTTAGCTCAAACAGCTGCAAAACCTGTTTTCCCAGCACGGAGACCTTGAGTTCTATAAGATAAAGCCATAAACATGTTTGTCTGAGTCTTCTATCAAAAGTTACAGCTATTTATATGAAGTTATACAAAAACGCTTTCTTTCGCCAAGACAGTGCGTTTCTCACTGTTACATGCATTTGAATGGGGAACTCCACCGAAACAAAGTATAGGTTTTCATTATGTGAATAACTTGGAAATCTTAGCTCAAACAGCTGCAAAACCTGTTTTCCCAGCACGGAGACCTTGAGTTCTATAAGATAAAGCCATAAACATGTGTATCCGAGTCTTCTATCAAAAGTTACAGCTATTTATATGAAGTTGTACAAAAACGCTTTCTTTCGCCAAGACAGTGCGTTTCTCACTGTTACATGCATTTGAATGGGGAACTCCACCGAAACAAAGTATAGGTTTTCATTATGTGAATAACTTGGAAATCTTAGCTCAAACAGCTGCAAAACCTGTTTTCCCAGCACTGGAACCTTGAGTTCTATAATATAAGGCCATAAACATGTTTGTCTGAGTCTTCTATCAAAAGTTACAGCTATTTCTATGAAGTTGTACAAAAACTTTTTCTTTCGCCAAGACAGTGCGTTTCTCGCTGTTACATGCATTTGAATGGGGAACTCCACCGAAACAAAGTATAGGTTTTCATTATGTGAATAACTTGGAAATCTTAGCTCAAACAGCTGCAAAACCTGTTTTCCCAGCACGGAGACCTTGAGTTCTATAAGATAAAGCCATAAACATGTTTGTCTGAGTCTTCTATCAAAAGTTACAGCTATTTATATGAAGTTATACAAAAACGCTTTCTTTCGCCAAGACAGTGCGTTTCTCACTGTTACATGCATTTGAATGGGGAACTCCACCGAAACAAAGTATAGGTTTTCATTATGTGAATAACTTGGAAATCTTAGCTCAAACAGCTGCAAAACCTGTTTTCCCAGCACGGAGACCTTGAGTTCTATAAGATAAAGCCATAAACATGTTTGTCTGAGTCTTCTATCAAAAGTTACAGCTATTTATATGAAGTTGTACAAAAACGCTTTCTTTCGCCAAGACAGTGCGTTTCTCACTGTTACATGCATTTGAATGGGGAACTCGACCGAAACAAAGTATAGGTTTTCATTATGTGAATAACTTGGAAATCTTAGCTCAAACAGCTGCAAAACCTGTTTTCCCAGCACGGAGACCTTGAGTTCTATAAGATAAAGCCATAAACATGTTTGTCTGAGTCTTCTATCAAAAGTTACAGCTATTTATATGAAGTTGTACAAAAACGCTTTCTTTCGCCAAGACAGTGCGTTTCTCACTGTTACATGCATTTGAATGGGGAACTCCACCGAAACAAAGTATAGGTTTTCATTATGTGAATAACTTGGAAATCTTAGCTCAAACAGCTGCAAAACCTGTTTTCCCAGCACTGGAACCTTGAGTTCTATAATATAAGGCCATAAACATGTTTGTCTGAGTCTTCTATCAAAAGTTACAGCTATTTCTATGAAGTTGTACAAAAACTTTTTCTTTCGCCAAGACAGTGCGTTTCTCACTGTTACATGCATTTGAATGGGGAACTCGACCGAAACAAAGTATAGGTTTTCATTATGTGAATAACTTGGAAATCTTAGCTCAAACAGCTGCAAAACCTGTTTTCCCAGCACGGAGACCTTGAGTTCTATAAGATAAAGCCATAAACATGTTTGTCTGAGTCTTCTATCAAAAGTTACAGCTATTTATATGAAGTTATACAAAAACGCTTTCTTTCGCCAAGACAGTGCGTTTCTCACTGTTACATGCATTTGAATGGGGAACTCCACCGAAACAAAGTATAGGTTTTCATTATGTGAATAACTTGGAAATCTTAGCTCAAACAGCTGCAAAACCTGTTTTCCCAGCACGGAGACCTTGAGTTCTATAAGATAAAGCCATAAACATGTGTATCCGAGTCTTCTATCAAAAGTTACAGCTATTCATATGAAGTTGTACAAAATAGCTTTCTTTCGCCAAGACAGTGCGTTTCTCACTGTTACATGCATTTGAATGGGGAACTCGACCGAAACAAAGTATAAGTTTTCATTATGTGAATAACTTGGAAATCTTAGCTCAAACAGCTGCAAAACCTGTTTTCCCAGCACGGAGACCTTGAGTTCTATAATATAAGGCCATAAACATGTTTGTCTGAGTCTTCTATCAAAAGTTACAGCTATTTCTATGAAGTTGTACAAAAACTTTTTCTTTCGCCAAGACAGTGCGTTTCTCACTGTTACATGCATTTGAATGGGGAACTCCACCGAAACAAAGTATAGGTTTTCATTATGTGAATAACTTGGAAATCTTAGCTCAAACAGCTGCAAAACCTGTTTTCCCAGCACGGAGACCTTGAGTTCTATAAGATAAAGCCATAAACATGTTTGTCTGAGTCTTCTATCAAAAGTTACAGCTATTTATATGAAGTTATACAAAAACGCTTTCTTTCGCCAAGACAGTGCGTTTCTCACTGTTACATGCATTTGAATGGGGAACTCGACCGAAACAAAGTATAGGTTTTCATTATGTGAATAACTTGGAAATCTTAGCTCAAACAGCTGCAAAACCTGTTTTCCCAGCACGGAGACCTTGAGTTCTATAAGATAAAGCCATAAACATGTGTATCCGAGTCTTCTATCAAAAGTTACAGCTATTTATATGAAGTTGTACAAAAACGCTTTCTTTCGCCAAGACAGTGCGTTTCTCACTGTTACATGCATTTGAATGGGGAACTCCACCGAAACAAAGTATAGGTTTTCATTATGTGAATAACTTGGAAATCTTAGCTCAAACAGCTGCAAAACCTGTTTTCCCAGCACGGAGACCTTGAGTTCTATAAGATAAAGCCATAAACATGTTTGTCTGAGTCTTCTATCAAAAGTTACAGCTATTTATATGAAGTTATACAAAAACGCTTTCTTTCGCCAAGACAGTGCGTTTCTCACTGTTACATGCATTTGAATGGGGAACTCGACCGAAACAAAGTATAGGTTTTCATTATGTGAATAACTTGGAAATCTTAGCTCAAACAGCTGCAAAACCTGTTTTCCCAGCACTGGAACCTTGAGTTCTATAATATAAGGCCATAAACATGTTTGTCTGAGTCTTCTATCAAAAGTTACAGCTATTTCTATGAAGTTGTACAAAAACTTTTTCTTTCGCCAAGACAGTGCGTTTCTCGCTGTTACATGCATTTGAATGGGGAACTCCACCGAAACAAAGTATAGGTTTTCATTATGTGAATAACTTGGAAATCTTAGCTCAAACAGCTGCAAAACCTGTTTTCCCAGCACGGAGACCTTGAGTTCTATAAGATAAAGCCATAAACATGTTTGTCTGAGTCTTCTATCAAAAGTTACAGCTATTTATATGAAGTTATACAAAAACGCTTTCTTTCGCCAAGACAGTGCGTTTCTCACTGTTACATGCATTTGAATGGGGAACTCCACCGAAACAAAGTATAGGTTTTCATTATGTGAATAACTTGGAAATCTTAGCTCAAACAGCTGCAAAACCTGTTTTCCCAGCACGGAGACCTTGAGTTCTATAAGATAAAGCCATAAACATGTGTATCCGAGTCTTCTATCAAAAGTTACAGCTATTCATATGAAGTTGTACAAAATAGCTTTCTTTCGCCAAGACAGTGCGTTTCTCACTGTTACATGCATTTGAATGGGGAACTCCACCGAAACAAAGTATAAGTTTTCATTATGTGAATAACTTGGAAATCTTAGCTCAAACAGCTGCAAAACCTGTTTTCCCAGCACGGAGACCTTGAGTTCTATAATATAAGGCCATAAACATGTTTGTCTGAGTCTTCTATCAAAAGTTACAGCTATTTCTATGAAGTTGTACAAAAACTTTTTCTTTCGCCAAGACAGTGCGTTTCTCACTGTTACATGCATTTGAATGGGGAACTCCACCGAAACAAAGTATAGGTTTTCATTATGTGAATAACTTGGAAATCTTAGCTCAAACAGCTGCAAAACCTGTTTTCCCAGCACGGAGACCTTGAGTTCTATAAGATAAAGCCATAAACATGTTTGTCTGAGTCTTCTATCAAAAGTTACAGCTATTTATATGAAGTTATACAAAAACGCTTTCTTTCGCCAAGACAGTGCGTTTCTCACTGTTACATGCATTTGAATGGGGAACTCGACCGAAACAAAGTATAGGTTTTCATTATGTGAATAACTTGGAAATCTTAGCTCAAACAGCTGCAAAACCTGTTTTCCCAGCACGGAGACCTTGAGTTCTATAAGATAAAGCCATAAACATGTTTGTCTGAGTCTTCTATCAAAAGTTACAGCTATTTATATGAAGTTGTACATAAACGCTTTCTTTCGCCAAGACAGTGCGTTTCTCACTGTTACATGCATTTGAATGGGGAACTCGACCGAAACAAAGTATAGGTTTTCATTATGTGAATAACTTGGAAATCTTAGCTCAAACAGCTGCAAAACCTGTTTTCCCAGCACGGAGACCTTGAGTTCTATAAGATAAAGCCATAAACATGTTTGTCTGAGTCTTCTATCAAAAGTTACAGCTATTTATATGAAGTTGTACAAAAACTTTTTCTTTCGCCAAGACAGTGCGTTTCTCACTGTTACATGCATTTGAATGGGGAACTCCACCGAAACAAAGTATAGGTTTTCATTATGTGAATAACTTGGAAATCTTAGCTCAAACAGCTGCAAAACCTGTTTTCCCAGCACGGAGACCTTGAGTTCTATAAGATAAAGCCATAAACATGTTTGTCTGAGTCTTCTATCAAAAGTTACAGCTATTTATATGAAGTTGTACAAAAACTTTTTCTTTCGCCAAGACAGTGCGTTTCTCACTGTTACATGCATTTGAATGGGGAACTCCACCGAAACAAAGTATAGGTTTTCATTATGTGAATAACTTGGAAATCTTAGCTCAAACAGCTGCAAAACCTGTTTTCCCAGCACGGAGACCTTGAGTTCTATAAGATAAAGCCATAAACATGTTTGTCTGAGTCTTCTATCAAAAGTTACAGCTATTTATATGAAGTTATACAAAAACGCTTTCTTTCGCCAAGACAGTGCGTTTCTCACTGTTACATGCATTTGAATGGGGAACTCCACCGAAACAAAGTATAGGTTTTCATTATGTGAATAACTTGGAAATCTTAGCTCAAACAGCTGCAAAACCTGTTTTCCCAGCACGGAGACCTTGAGTTCTATAAGATAAAGCCATAAACATGTTTGTCTGAGTCTTCTATCAAAAGTTACAGCTATTTATATGAAGTTATACAAAAACGCTTTCTTTCGCCAAGACAGTGCGTTTCTCACTGTTACATGCATTTGAATGGGGAACTCGACCGAAACAAAGTATAGGTTTTCATTATGTGAATAACTTGGAAATCTTAGCTCAAACAGCTGCAAAACCTGTTTTCCCAGCACGGAGACCTTGAGTTCTATAAGATAAAGCCATAAACATGTTTGTCTGAGTCTTCTATCAAAAGTTACAGCTATTTATATGAAGTTGTACAAAAACGCTTTCTTTCGCCAAGACAGTGCGTTTCTCACTGTTACATGCATTTGAATGGGGAACTCCACCGAAACAAAGTATAGGTTTTCATTATGTGAATAACTTGGAAATCTTAGCTCAAACAGCTGCAAAACCTGTTTTCCCAGCACGGAGACCTTGAGTTCTATAAGATAAAGCCATAAACATGTTTGTCTGAGTCTTCTATCAAAAGTTACAGCTATTTATATGAAGTTGTACAAAAACGCTTTCTTTCGCCAAGACAGTGAGTTTCTCACTGTTACATGCATTTGAATGGGGAACTCCACCGAAACAAAGTATAGGTTTTCATTATGTGAATAACTTGGAAATCTTAGCTCAAACAGCTGCAAAACCTGTTTGCCCAGCACGGAGACCTTGAGTTCTATAAGATAAAGCCATAAACATGTGTATCCGAGTCTTCTATCAAAAGTTACAGCTATTTATATGAAGTTGTACAAAAACGCTTTCTTTCGCCAAGACAGTGCGTTTCTCGCTGTTACATGCATTTGAATGGGGAACTCCACCGAAACAAAGTATAGGTTTTCATTATGTGAATAACTTGGAAATCTTAGCTCAAACAGCTGCAAAACCTGTTTTCCCAGCACGGAGACCTTGAGTTCTATAAGATAAAGCCATAAACATGTTTGTCTGAGTCTTCTATCAAAAGTTACAGCTATTTATATGAAGTTGTACAAAAACGCTTTCTTTCGCCAAGACAGTGCGTTTCTCACTGTTACATGCATTTGAATGGGGAACTCCACCGAAACAAAGTATAGGTTTTCATTATGTGAATAACTTGGAAATCTTAGCTCAAACAGCTGCAAAACCTGTTTTCCCAGCACGGAGACCTTGAGTTCTATAAGATAAAGCCATAAACATGTTTGTCTGAGTCTTCTATCAAAAGTTACAGCTATTTATATGAAGTTGTACAAAAACGCTTTCTTTCGCCAAGACAGTGCGTTTCTCACTGTTACATGCATTTGAATGGGGAACTCCACCGAAACAAAGTATAGGTTTTCATTATGTGAATAACTTGGAAATCTTAGCTCAAACAGCTGCAAAACCTGTTTTCCCAGCACGGAGACCTTGAGTTCTATAAGATAAAGCCATAAACATGTTTGTCTGAGTCTTCTATCAAAAGTTACAGCTATTTATATGAAGTTGTACAAAAACTTTTTCTTTCGCCAAGACAGTGCGTTTCTCACTGTTACATGCATTTGAATGGGGAACTCGACCGAAACAAAGTATAGGTTTTCATTATGTGAATAACTTGGAAATCTTAGCTCAAACAGCTGCAAAACCTGTTTTCCCAGCAAAGGAACCTTGAGTTCTATAATATAAGGCCATAAACATGTTTGTCTGAGTCTTCTATCAAAAGTTACAGCTATTTCTATGAAGTTGTACAAAAACGTTTTCTTTCGCCAAGACAGTGCGTTTCTCACTGTTACATGCATTTGAATGGGGAACTCGACCGAAACAAAGTATAAGTTTTCATTATGTGAATAACTTGGAAATCTTAGCTCAAACAGCTGCAAAACCTGTTTTCCCAGCACTGGAACCTTGAGTTCTATAAGATAAAGCCATAAACATGTGTATCCGAGTCTTCTATCAAAAGTTACAGCTATTCATATGAAGTTGTACAAAATAGCTTTCTTTCGCCAAGACAGTGCGTTTCTCACTGTTACATGCATTTGAATGGGGAACTCGACCGAAACAAAGTATAGGTTTTCATTATTTGAATAACTTGGAAATCTTAGCTCAAACAGCTGCAAAACCTGTTTGCCCAGTACGGGAACCTTGAGTTCTATAAGATAAAGCCATAAACATGTGTATCCGAGTCTTCTATCAAAAGTTACAGCTATTTATATGAAGTTGTACAAAAACGCTTTCTTTCGCCAAGACAGTGCGTTTCTCACTGTTACATGCATTTTGAATGGGGAACTCGACCGAAACAAAGTATAAGTTTTCATTATGTGAATAACTTGGAAATCTTAGCTCAAACAGCTGCAAAACCTGTTTGCCCAGCACGGAGACCTTGAGTTCTATAAGATAAAGCCATAAACATGTGTATCCGAGTCTTCTATCAAAAGTTACAGCTATTTATATGAAGTTGTACAAAAACGCTTTCTTTCGCCAAGACAGTGCGTTTCTCACTGTTACATGCATTTTGAATGGGGAACTCGACCGAAACAAAGTATAAGTTTTCATTATGTGAATAACTTGGAAATCTTAGCTCAAACAGCTGCAAAACCTGTTTTCCCAGCACTGGAACCTTGAGTTCTATAAGATAAAGCCATAAACATGTGTATCCGAGTCTTCTATCAAAAGTTACAGCTATTCATATGAAGTTGTACAAAATAGCTTTCTTTCGCCAAGACAGTGCGTTTCTCACTGTTACATGCATTTGAATGGGGAACTCGACCGAAACAAAGTATAAGTTTTCATTATGTGAATAACTTGGAAATCTTAGCTCAAACAGCTGCAAAACCTGTTTTCCCAGCACGGAGACCTTGAGTTCTATAATATAAGGCCATAAACATGTTTGTCTGAGTCTTCTATCAAAAGTTACAGCTATTTCTATGAAGTTGTACAAAAACTTTTTCTTTCGCCAAGACAGTGCGTTTCTCACTGTTACATGCATTTGAATGGGGAACTCCACCGAAACAAAGTATAGGTTTTCATTATGTGAATAACTTGGAAATCTTAGCTCAAACAGCTGCAAAACCTGTTTTCCCAGCACGGAGACCTTGAGTTCTATAAGATAAAGCCATAAACATGTTTGTCTGAGTCTTCTATCAAAAGTTACAGCTATTTATATGAAGTTATACA
Source organism: Rhamphochromis longiceps (assembly GCF_057381845.1). Taxonomy (NCBI): domain Eukaryota; kingdom Metazoa; phylum Chordata; class Actinopteri; order Cichliformes; family Cichlidae; genus Rhamphochromis; species Rhamphochromis longiceps. The sequence continues at coordinate 38,766,770 of NC_140574.1, read as the reverse complement.
AAAACGCTTTCTTTCGCCAAGACAGTGCGTTTCTCACTGTTACATGCATTTGAATGGGGAACTCCACCGAAACAAAGTATAGGTTTTCATTATGTGAATAACTTGGAAATCTTAGCTCAAACAGCTGCAAAACCTGTTTTCCCAGCACGGAGACCTTGAGTTCTATAAGATAAAGCCATAAACATGTGTATCCGAGTCTTCTATCAAAAGTTACAGCTATTTATATGAAGTTGTACAAAAACGCTTTCTTTCGCCAAGACAGTGCGTTTCTCACTGTTACATGCATTTGAATGGGGAACTCCACCGAAACAAAGTATAGGTTTTCATTATGTGAATAACTTGGAAATCTTAGCTCAAACAGCTGCAAAACCTGTTTTCCCAGCACTGGAACCTTGAGTTCTATAATATAAGGCCATAAACATGTTTGTCTGAGTCTTCTATCAAAAGTTACAGCTATTTCTATGAAGTTGTACAAAAACTTTTTCTTTCGCCAAGACAGTGCGTTTCTCGCTGTTACATGCATTTGAATGGGGAACTCCACCGAAACAAAGTATAGGTTTTCATTATGTGAATAACTTGGAAATCTTAGCTCAAACAGCTGCAAAACCTGTTTTCCCAGCACGGAGACCTTGAGTTCTATAAGATAAAGCCATAAACATGTTTGTCTGAGTCTTCTATCAAAAGTTACAGCTATTTATATGAAGTTGTACAAAAACTTTTTCTTTCGCCAAGACAGTGCGTTTCTCACTGTTACATGCATTTGAATGGGGAACTCGACCGAAACAAAGTATAGGTTTTCATTATGTGAATAACTTGGAAATCTTAGCTCAAACAGCTGCAAAACCTGTTTTCCCAGCACGGAGACCTTGAGTTCTATAAGATAAAGCCATAAACATGTTTGTCTGAGTCTTCTATCAAAAGTTACAGCTATTTATATGAAGTTGTACAAAAACTTTTTCTTTCGCCAAGACAGTGCGTTTCTCACTGTTACATGCATTTGAATGGGGAACTCCACCGAAACAAAGTATAGGTTTTCATTATGTGAATAACTTGGAAATCTTAGCTCAAACAGCTGCAAAACCTGTTTTCCCAGCACGGAGACCTTGAGTTCTATAAGATAAAGCCATAAACATGTTTGTCTGAGTCTTCTATCAAAAGTTACAGCTATTTATATGAAGTTATACAAAAACGCTTTCTTTCGCCAAGACAGTGCGTTTCTCACTGTTACATGCATTTGAATGGGGAACTCCACCGAAACAAAGTATAGGTTTTCATTATGTGAATAACTTGGAAATCTTAGCTCAAACAGCTGCAAAACCTGTTTTCCCAGCACGGAGACCTTGAGTTCTATAAGATAAAGCCATAAACATGTGTATCCGAGTCTTCTATCAAAAGTTACAGCTATTCATATGAAGTTGTACAAAATAGCTTTCTTTCGCCAAGACAGTGCGTTTCTCACTGTTACATGCATTTGAATGGGGAACTCGACCGAAACAAAGTATAGGTTTTCATTATGTGAATAACTTGGAAATCTTAGCTCAAACAGCTGCAAAACCTGTTTTCCCAGCACGGAGACCTTGAGTTCTATAATATAAGGCCATAAACATGTTTGTCTGAGTCTTCTATCAAAAGTTACAGCTATTTCTATGAAGTTGTACAAAAACTTTTTCTTTCGCCAAGACAGTGCGTTTCTCACTGTTACATGCATTTGAATGGGGAACTCCACCGAAACAAAGTATAGGTTTTCATTATGTGAATAACTTGGAAATCTTAGCTCAAACAGCTGCAAAACCTGTTTTCCCAGCACGGAGACCTTGAGTTCTATAAGATAAAGCCATAAACATGTGTATCCGAGTCTTCTATCAAAAGTTACAGCTATTTATATGAAGTTGTACAAAAACGCTTTCTTTCGCCAAGACAGTGCGTTTCTCACTGTTACATGCATTTGAATGGGGAACTCCACCGAAACAAAGTATAGGTTTTCATTATGTGAATAACTTGGAAATCTTAGCTCAAACAGCTGCAAAACCTGTTTTCCCAGCACGGAGACCTTGAGTTCTATAAGATAAAGCCATAAACATGTTTGTCTGAGTCTTCTATCAAAAGTTACAGCTATTTATATGAAGTTATACAAAAACGCTTTCTTTCGCCAAGACAGTGCGTTTCTCACTGTTACATGCATTTGAATGGGGAACTCCACCGAAACAAAGTATAGGTTTTCATTATGTGAATAACTTGGAAATCTTAGCTCAAACAGCTGCAAAACCTGTTTTCCCAGCACGGAGACCTTGAGTTCTATAAGATAAAGCCATAAACATGTTTGTCTGAGTCTTCTATCAAAAGTTACAGCTATTTATATGAAGTTGTACAAAAACGCTTTCTTTCGCCAAGACAGTGCGTTTCTCGCTGTTACATGCATTTGAATGGGGAACTCCACCGAAACAAAGTATAGGTTTTCATTATGTGAATAACTTGGAAATCTTAGCTCAAACAGCTGCAAAACCTGTTTTCCCAGCACGGAGACCTTGAGTTCTATAAGATAAAGCCATAAACATGTTTGTCTGAGTCTTCTATCAAAAGTTACAGCTATTTATATGAAGTTGTACAAAAACTTTTTCTTTCGCCAAGACAGTGCGTTTCTCACTGTTACATGCATTTGAATGGGGAACTCCACCGAAACAAAGTATAGGTTTTCATTATGTGAATAACTTGGAAATCTTAGCTCAAACAGCTGCAAAACCTGTTTTCCCAGCACGGAGACCTTGAGTTCTATAAGATAAAGCCATAAACATGTTTGTCTGAGTCTTCTATCAAAAGTTACAGCTATTTATATGAAGTTGTACAAAAACGCTTTCTTTCGCCAAGACAGTGCGTTTCTCACTGTTACATGCATTTGAATGGGGAACTCCACCGAAACAAAGTATAGGTTTTCATTATGTGAATAACTTGGAAATCTTAGCTCAAACAGCTGCAAAACCTGTTTTCCCAGCACTGGAACCTTGAGTTCTATAATATAAAGCCATAAACATGTTTGTCTGAGTCTTCTATCAAAAGTTACAGCTATTTATATGAAGTTATACAAAAACGCTTTCTTTCGCCAAGACAGTGCGTTTCTCACTGTTACATGCATTTGAATGGGGAACTCGACCGAAACAAAGTATAGGTTTTCATTATGTGAATAACTTGGAAATCTTAGCTCAAACAGCTGCAAAACCTGTTTTCCCAGCACGGAGACCTTGAGTTCTATAATATAAGGCCATAAACATGTTTGTCTGAGTCTTCTATCAAAAGTTACAGCTATTTATATGAAGTTGTACAAAAACTTTTTCTTTCGCCAAGACAGTGCGTTTCTCGCTGTTACATGCATTTGAATGGGGAACTCCACCGAAACAAAGTATAGGTTTTCATTATGTGAATAACTTGGAAATCTTAGCTCAAACAGCTGCAAAACCTGTTTTCCCAGCACGGAGACCTTGAGTTCTATAAGATAAAGCCATAAACATGTTTGTCTGAGTCTTCTATCAAAAGTTACAGCTATTTATATGAAGTTGTACAAAAACTTTTTCTTTCGCCAAGACAGTGCGTTTCTCACTGTTACATGCATTTGAATGGGGAACTCCACCGAAACAAAGTATAGGTTTTCATTATGTGAATAACTTGGAAATCTTAGCTCAAACAGCTGCAAAACCTGTTTTCCCAGCACGGAGACCTTGAGTTCTATAAGATAAAGCCATAAACATGTTTGTCTGAGTCTTCTATCAAAAGTTACAGCTATTTATATGAAGTTGTACAAAAACTTTTTCTTTCGCCAAGACAGTGCGTTTCTCACTGTTACATGCATTTGAATGGGGAACTCCACCGAAACAAAGTATAGGTTTTCATTATGTGAATAACTTGGAAATCTTAGCTCAAACAGCTGCAAAACCTGTTTTCCCAGCACGGAGACCTTGAGTTCTATAAGATAAAGCCATAAACATGTGTATCCGAGTCTTCTATCAAAAGTTACAGCTATTCATATGAAGTTGTACAAAATAGCTTTCTTTCGCCAAGACAGTGCGTTTCTCACTGTTACATGCATTTGAATGGGGAACTCGACCGAAACAAAGTATAAGTTTTCATTATGTGAATAACTTGGAAATCTTAGCTCAAACAGCTGCAAAACCTGTTTTCCCAGCACGGAGACCTTGAGTTCTATAATATAAGGCCATAAACATGTTTGTCTGAGTCTTCTATCAAAAGTTACAGCTATTTCTATGAAGTTGTACAAAAACTTTTTCTTTCGCCAAGACAGTGCGTTTCTCACTGTTACATGCATTTGAATGGGGAACTCGACCGAAACAAAGTATAGGTTTTCATTATGTGAATAACTTGGAAATCTTAGCTCAAACAGCTGCAAAACCTGTTTTCCCAGCACGGAGACCTTGAGTTCTATAAGATAAAGCCATAAACATGTTTGTCTGAGTCTTCTATCAAAAGTTACAGCTATTTATATGAAGTTGTACAAAAACTTTTTCTTTCGCCAAGACAGTGCGTTTCTCACTGTTACATGCATTTGAATGGGGAACTCCACCGAAACAAAGTATAGGTTTTCATTATGTGAATAACTTGGAAATCTTAGCTCAAACAGCTGCAAAACCTGTTTTCCCAGCACTGGAACCTTGAGTTCTATAATATAAGGCCATAAACATGTTTGTCTGAGTCTTCTATCAAAAGTTACAGCTATTTCTATGAAGTTGTACAAAAACTTTTTCTTTCGCCAAGACAGTGCGTTTCTCACTGTTACATGCATTTGAATGGGGAACTCGACCGAAACAAAGTATAGGTTTTCATTATGTGAATAACTTGGAAATCTTAGCTCAAACAGCTGCAAAACCTGTTTTCCCAGCACGGAGACCTTGAGTTCTATAAGATAAAGCCATAAACATGTTTGTCTGAGTCTTCTATCAAAAGTTACAGCTATTTATATGAAGTTGTACAAAAACGCTTTCTTTCGCCAAGACAGTGCGTTTCTCACTGTTACATGCATTTGAATGGGGAACTCCACCGAAACAAAGTATAGGTTTTCATTATGTGAATAACTTGGAAATCTTAGCTCAAACAGCTGCAAAACCTGTTTTCCCAGCACGGAGACCTTGAGTTCTATAAGATAAAGCCATAAACATGTGTATCCGAGTCTTCTATCAAAAGTTACAGCTATTTATATGAAGTTGTACAAAAACGCTTTCTTTCGCCAAGACAGTGCGTTTCTCACTGTTACATGCATTTGAATGGGGAACTCCACCGAAACAAAGTATAGGTTTTCATTATGTGAATAACTTGGAAATCTTAGCTCAAACAGCTGCAAAACCTGTTTTCCCAGCACGGAGACCTTGAGTTCTATAAGATAAAGCCATAAACATGTTTGTCTGAGTCTTCTATCAAAAGTTACAGCTATTTATATGAAGTTGTACAAAAACTTTTTCTTTCGCCAAGACAGTGCGTTTCTCACTGTTACATGCATTTGAATGGGGAACTCCACCGAAACAAAGTATAGGTTTTCATTATGTGAATAACTTGGAAATCTTAGCTCAAACAGCTGCAAAACCTGTTTTCCCAGCACGGAGACCTTGAGTTCTATAAGATAAAGCCATAAACATGTTTGTCTGAGTCTTCTATCAAAAGTTACAGCTATTTATATGAAGTTATACAAAAACGCTTTCTTTCGCCAAGACAGTGCGTTTCTCACTGTTACATGCATTTGAATGGGGAACTCGACCGAAACAAAGTATAGGTTTTCATTATGTGAATAACTTGGAAATCTTAGCTCAAACAGCTGCAAAACCTGTTTTCCCAGCACGGAGACCTTGAGTTCTATAAGATAAAGCCATAAACATGTTTGTCTGAGTCTTCTATCAAAAGTTACAGCTATTTATATGAAGTTGTACAAAAACTTTTTCTTTCGCCAAGACAGTGCGTTTCTCACTGTTACATGCATTTGAATGGGGAACTCCACCGAAACAAAGTATAGGTTTTCATTATGTGAATAACTTGGAAATCTTAGCTCAAACAGCTGCAAAACCTGTTTTCCCAGCACGGAGACCTTGAGTTCTATAAGATAAAGCCATAAACATGTTTGTCTGAGTCTTCTATCAAAAGTTACAGCTATTTATATGAAGTTGTACAAAAACGCTTTCTTTCGCCAAGACAGTGCGTTTCTCACTGTTACATGCATTTGAATGGGGAACTCCACCGAAACAAAGTATAGGTTTTCATTATGTGAATAACTTGGAAATCTTAGCTCAAACAGCTGCAAAACCTGTTTTCCCAGCACTGGAACCTTGAGTTCTATAAGATAAAGCCATAAACATGTTTGTCTGAGTCTTCTATCAAAAGTTACAGCTATTTATATGAAGTTGTACAAAAACTTTTTCTTTCGCCAAGACAGTGCGTTTCTCACTGTTACATGCATTTGAATGGGGAACTCCACCGAAACAAAGTATAGGTTTTCATTATGTGAATAACTTGGAAATCTTAGCTCAAACAGCTGCAAAACCTGTTTTCCCAGCACGGAGACCTTGAGTTCTATAAGATAAAGCCATAAACATGTTTGTCTGAGTCTTCTATCAAAAGTTACAGCTATTTATATGAAGTTGTACAAAAACGCTTTCTTTCGCCAAGACAGTGCGTTTCTCACTGTTACATGCATTTGAATGGGGAACTCCACCGAAACAAAGTATAGGTTTTCATTATGTGAATAACTTGGAAATCTTAGCTCAAACAGCTGCAAAACCTGTTTTCCCAGCACTGGAACCTTGAGTTCTATAATATAAGGCCATAAACATGTTTGTCTGAGTCTTCTATCAAAAGTTACAGCTATTTCTATGAAGTTGTACAAAAACCTTTTCTTTCGCCAAGACAGTGCGTTTCTCGCTGTTACATGCATTTGAATGGGGAACTCCACCGAAACAAAGTATAGGTTTTCATTATGTGAATAACTTGGAAATCTTAGCTCAAACAGCTGCAAAACCTGTTTTCCCAGCACGGAGACCTTGAGTTCTATAAGATAAAGCCATAAACATGTTTGTCTGAGTCTTCTATCAAAAGTTACAGCTATTTATATGAAGTTGTACAAAAACTTTTTCTTTCGCCAAGACAGTGCGTTTCTCACTGTTACATGCATTTGAATGGGGAACTCGACCGAAACAAAGTATAGGTTTTCATTATGTGAATAACTTGGAAATCTTAGCTCAAACAGCTGCAAAACCTGTTTTCCCAGCACGGAGACCTTGAGTTCTATAAGATAAAGCCATAAACATGTTTGTCTGAGTCTTCTATCAAAAGTTACAGCTATTTATATGAAGTTATACAAAAACGCTTTCTTTCGCCAAGACAGTGCGTTTCTCACTGTTACATGCATTTGAATGGGGAACTCCACCGAAACAAAGTATAGGTTTTCATTATGTGAATAACTTGGAAATCTTAGCTCAAACAGCTGCAAAACCTGTTTTCCCAGCACTGGAACCTTGAGTTCTATAATATAAGGCCATAAACATGTTTGTCTGAGTCTTCTATCAAAAGTTACAGCTATTTCTATGAAGTTGTACAAAAACCTTTTCTTTCGCCAAGACAGTGCGTTTCTCGCTGTTACATGCATTTGAATGGGGAACTCCACCGAAACAAAGTATAGGTTTTCATTATGTGAATAACTTGGAAATCTTAGCTCAAACAGCTGCAAAACCTGTTTTCCCAGCACGGAGACCTTGAGTTCTATAAGATAAAGCCATAAACATGTTTGTCTGAGTCTTCTATCAAAAGTTACAGCTATTTATATGAAGTTGTACAAAAACTTTTTCTTTCGCCAAGACAGTGCGTTTCTCACTGTTACATGCATTTGAATGGGGAACTCGACCGAAACAAAGTATAGGTTTTCATTATGTGAATAACTTGGAAATCTTAGCTCAAACAGCTGCAAAACCTGTTTTCCCAGCACGGAGACCTTGAGTTCTATAAGATAAAGCCATAAACATGTTTGTCTGAGTCTTCTATCAAAAGTTACAGCTATTTATATGAAGTTGTACAAAAACTTTTTCTTTCGCCAAGACAGTGCGTTTCTCACTGTTACATGCATTTGAATGGGGAACTCCACCGAAACAAAGTATAGGTTTTCATTATGTGAATAACTTGGAAATCTTAGCTCAAACAGCTGCAAAACCTGTTTTCCCAGCACGGAGACCTTGAGTTCTATAAGATAAAGCCATAAACATGTTTGTCTGAGTCTTCTATCAAAAGTTACAGCTATTTATATGAAGTTGTACAAAAACGCTTTCTTTCGCCAAGACAGTGCGTTTCTCACTGTTACATGCATTTGAATGGGGAACTCGACCGAAACAAAGTATAGGTTTTCATTATGTGAATAACTTGGAAATCTTAGCTCAAACAGCTGCAAAACCTGTTTTCCCAGCACGGAGACCTTGAGTTCTATAAGATAAAGCCATAAACATGTTTGTCTGAGTCTTCTATCAAAAGTTACAGCTATTTATATGAAGTTATACAAAAACGCTTTCTTTCGCCAAGACAGTGCGTTTCTCACTGTTACATGCATTTGAATGGGGAACTCCACCGAAACAAAGTATAGGTTTTCATTATGTGAATAACTTGGAAATCTTAGCTCAAACAGCTGCAAAACCTGTTTTCCCAGCACGGAGACCTTGAGTTCTATAAGATAAAGCCATAAACATGTTTGTCTGAGTCTTCTATCAAAAGTTACAGCTATTTATATGAAGTTATACAAAAACGCTTTCTTTCGCCAAGACAGTGCGTTTCTCACTGTTACATGCATTTGAATGGGGAACTCGACTGAAACAAAGTATAGGTTTTCATTATGTGAATAACTTGGAAATCTTAGCTCAAACAGCTGCAAAACCTGTTTTCCCAGCACGGAGACCTTGAGTTCTATAAGATAAAGCCATAAACATGTTTGTCTGAGTCTTCTATCAAAAGTTACAGCTATTTATATGAAGTTGTACAAAAACTTTTTCTTTCGCCAAGACAGTGCGTTTCTCACTGTTACATGCATTTGAATGGGGAACTCCACCGAAACAAAGTATAGGTTTTCATTATGTGAATAACTTGGAAATCTTAGCTCAAACAGCTGCAAAACCTGTTTTCCCAGCACGGAGACCTTGAGTTCTATAAGATAAAGCCATAAACATGTTTGTCTGAGTCTTCTATCAAAAGTTACAGCTATTTATATGAAGTTGTACAAAAACGCTTTCTTTCGCCAAGACAGTGCGTTTCTCACTGTTACATGCATTTGAATGGGGAACTCCACCGAAACAAAGTATAGGTTTTCATTATGTGAATAACTTGGAAATCTTAGCTCAAACAGCTGCAAAACCTGTTTTCCCAGCACTGGAACCTTGAGTTCTATAATATAAGGCCATAAACATGTTTGTCTGAGTCTTCTATCAAAAGTTACAGCTATTTCTATGAAGTTGTACAAAAACCTTTTCTTTCGCCAAGACAGTGCGTTTCTCGCTGTTACATGCATTTGAATGGGGAACTCCACCGAAACAAAGTATAGGTTTTCATTATGTGAATAACTTGGAAATCTTAGCTCAAACAGCTGCAAAACCTGTTTTCCCAGCACGGAGACCTTGAGTTCTATAAGATAAAGCCATAAACATGTTTGTCTGAGTCTTCTATCAAAAGTTACAGCTATTTATATGAAGTTGTACAAAAACTTTTTCTTTCGCCAAGACAGTGCGTTTCTCACTGTTACATGCATTTGAATGGGGAACTCCACCGAAACAAAGTATAGGTTTTCATTATGTGAATAACTTGGAAATCTTAGCTCAAACAGCTGCAAAACCTGTTTTCCCAGCACGGAGACCTTGAGTTCTATAAGATAAAGCCATAAACATGTTTGTCTGAGTCTTCTATCAAAAGTTACAGCTATTTATATGAAGTTATACAAAAACGCTTTCTTTCGCCAAGACAGTGCGTTTCTCACTGTTACATGCATTTGAATGGGGAACTCCACCGAAACAAAGTATAGGTTTTCATTATGTGAATAACTTGGAAATCTTAGCTCAAACAGCTGCAAAACCTGTTTTCCCAGCACTGGAACCTTGAGTTCTATAATATAAGGCCATAAACATGTTTGTCTGAGTCTTCTATCAAAAGTTACAGCTATTTCTATGAAGTTGTACAAAAACCTTTTCTTTCGCCAAGACAGTGCGTTTCTCGCTGTTACATGCATTTGAATGGGGAACTCCACCGAAACAAAGTATAGGTTTTCATTATGTGAATAACTTGGAAATCTTAGCTCAAACAGCTGCAAAACCTGTTTTCCCAGCACGGAGACCTTGAGTTCTATAAGATAAAGCCATAAACATGTTTGTCTGAGTCTTCTATCAAAAGTTACAGCTATTTATATGAAGTTGTACAAAAACTTTTTCTTTCGCCAAGACAGTGCGTTTCTCACTGTTACATGCATTTGAATGGGGAACTCGACCGAAACAAAGTATAGGTTTTCATTATGTGAATAACTTGGAAATCTTAGCTCAAACAGCTGCAAAACCTGTTTTCCCAGCACGGAGACCTTGAGTTCTATAAGATAAAGCCATAAACATGTTTGTCTGAGTCTTCTATCAAAAGTTACAGCTATTTATATGAAGTTGTACAAAAACTTTTTCTTTCGCCAAGACAGTGCGTTTCTCACTGTTACATGCATTTGAATGGGGAACTCCACCGAAACAAAGTATAGGTTTTCATTATGTGAATAACTTGGAAATCTTAGCTCAAACAGCTGCAAAACCTGTTTTCCCAGCACGGAGACCTTGAGTTCTATAAGATAAAGCCATAAACATGTGTATCCGAGTCTTCTATCAAAAGTTACAGCTATTCATATGAAGTTGTACAAAATAGCTTTCTTTCGCCAAGACAGTGCGTTTCTCACTGTTACATGCATTTGAATGGGGAACTCGACCGAAACAAAGTATAAGTTTTCATTATGTGAATAACTTGGAAATCTTAGCTCAAACAGCTGCAAAACCTGTTTTCCCAGCACGGAGACCTTGAGTTCTATAATATAAGGCCATAAACATGTTTGTCTGAGTCTTCTATCAAAAGTTACAGCTATTTCTATGAAGTTGTACAAAAACTTTTTCTTTCGCCAAGACAGTGCGTTTCTCACTGTTACATGCATTTGAATGGGGAACTCGACCGAAACAAAGTATAGGTTTTCATTATGTGAATAACTTGGAAATCTTAGCTCAAACAGCTGCAAAACCTGTTTTCCCAGCACGGAGACCTTGAGTTCTATAAGATAAAGCCATAAACATGTTTGTCTGAGTCTTCTATCAAAAGTTACAGCTATTTATATGAAGTTGTACAAAAACGCTTTCTTTCGCCAAGACAGTGCGTTTCTCGCTGTTACATGCATTTGAATGGGGAACTCCACCGAAACAAAGTATAGGTTTTCATTATGTGAATAACTTGGAAATCTTAGCTCAAACAGCTGCAAAACCTGTTTTCCCAGCACGGAGACCTTGAGTTCTATAAGATAAAGCCATAAACATGTTTGTCTGAGTCTTCTATCAAAAGTTACAGCTATTTATATGAAGTTGTACAAAAACTTTTTCTTTCGCCAAGACAGTGCGTTTCTCACTGTTACATGCATTTGAATGGGGAACTCCACCGAAACAAAGTATAGGTTTTCATTATGTGAATAACTTGGAAATCTTAGCTCAAACAGCTGCAAAACCTGTTTTCCCAGCACTGGAACCTTGAGTTCTATAATATAAGGCCATAAACATGTTTGTCTGAGTCTTCTATCAAAAGTTACAGCTATTTCTATGAAGTTGTACAAAAACTTTTTCTTTCGCCAAGACAGTGCGTTTCTCACTGTTACATGCATTTGAATGGGGAACTCGACCGAAACAAAGTATAGGTTTTCATTATGTGAATAACTTGGAAATCTTAGCTCAAACAGCTGCAAAACCTGTTTTCCCAGCACGGAGACCTTGAGTTCTATAAGATAAAGCCATAAACATGTTTGTCTGAGTCTTCTATCAAAAGTTACAGCTATTTATATGAAGTTGTACAAAAACGCTTTCTTTCGCCAAGACAGTGCGTTTCTCACTGTTACATGCATTTGAATGGGGAACTCCACCGAAACAAAGTATAGGTTTTCATTATGTGAATAACTTGGAAATCTTAGCTCAAACAGCTGCAAAACCTGTTTTCCCAGCACGGAGACCTTGAGTTCTATAAGATAAAGCCATAAACATGTGTATCCGAGTCTTCTATCAAAAGTTACAGCTATTTATATGAAGTTGTACAAAAACGCTTTCTTTCGCCAAGACAGTGCGTTTCTCACTGTTACATGCATTTGAATGGGGAACTCCACCGAAACAAAGTATAGGTTTTCATTATGTGAATAACTTGGAAATCTTAGCTCAAACAGCTGCAAAACCTGTTTTCCCAGCACGGAGACCTTGAGTTCTATAAGATAAAGCCATAAACATGTTTGTCTGAGTCTTCTATCAAAAGTTACAGCTATTTATATGAAGTTGTACAAAAACTTTTTCTTTCGCCAAGACAGTGCGTTTCTCACTGTTACATGCATTTGAATGGGGAACTCCACCGAAACAAAGTATAGGTTTTCATTATGTGAATAACTTGGAAATCTTAGCTCAAACAGCTGCAAAACCTGTTTTCCCAGCACGGAGACCTTGAGTTCTATAAGATAAAGCCATAAACATGTTTGTCTGAGTCTTCTATCAAAAGTTACAGCTATTTATATGAAGTTATACAAAAACGCTTTCTTTCGCCAAGACAGTGCGTTTCTCACTGTTACATGCATTTGAATGGGGAACTCGACTGAAACAAAGTATAGGTTTTCATTATGTGAATAACTTGGAAATCTTAGCTCAAACAGCTGCAAAACCTGTTTTCCCAGCACGGAGACCTTGAGTTCTATAAGATAAAGCCATAAACATGTTTGTCTGAGTCTTCTATCAAAAGTTACAGCTATTTATATGAAGTTGTACAAAAACTTTTTCTTTCGCCAAGACAGTGCGTTTCTCACTGTTACATGCATTTGAATGGGGAACTCCACCGAAACAAAGTATAGGTTTTCATTATGTGAATAACTTGGAAATCTTAGCTCAAACAGCTGCAAAACCTGTTTTCCCAGCACGGAGACCTTGAGTTCTATAAGATAAAGCCATAAACATGTTTGTCTGAGTCTTCTATCAAAAGTTACAGCTATTTATATGAAGTTGTACAAAAACGCTTTCTTTCGCCAAGACAGTGCGTTTCTCACTGTTACATGCATTTGAATGGGGAACTCCACCGAAACAAAGTATAGGTTTTCATTATGTGAATAACTTGGAAATCTTAGCTCAAACAGCTGCAAAACCTGTTTTCCCAGCACTGGAACCTTGAGTTCTATAATATAAGGCCATAAACATGTTTGTCTGAGTCTTCTATCAAAAGTTACAGCTATTTATATGAAGTTGTACAAAAACTTTTTCTTTCGCCAAGACAGTGCGTTTCTCACTGTTACATGCATTTGAATGGGGAACTCCACCGAAACAAAGTATAGGTTTTCATTATGTGAATAACTTGGAAATCTTAGCTCAAACAGCTGCAAAACCTGTTTTCCCAGCACGGAGACCTTGAGTTCTATAAGATAAAGCCATAAACATGTTTGTCTGAGTCTTCTATCAAAAGTTACAGCTATTTATATGAAGTTGTACAAAAACGCTTTCTTTCGCCAAGACAGTGCGTTTCTCACTGTTACATGCATTTGAATGGGGAACTCCACCGAAACAAAGTATAGGTTTTCATTATGTGAATAACTTGGAAATCTTAGCTCAAACAGCTGCAAAACCTGTTTTCCCAGCACTGGAACCTTGAGTTCTATAATATAAGGCCATAAACATGTTTGTCTGAGTCTTCTATCAAAAGTTACAGCTATTTCTATGAAGTTGTACAAAAACCTTTTCTTTCGCCAAGACAGTGCGTTTCTCGCTGTTACATGCATTTGAATGGGGAACTCCACCGAAACAAAGTATAGGTTTTCATTATGTGAATAACTTGGAAATCTTAGCTCAAACAGCTGCAAAACCTGTTTTCCCAGCACGGAGACCTTGAGTTCTATAAGATAAAGCCATAAACATGTTTGTCTGAGTCTTCTATCAAAAGTTACAGCTATTTATATGAAGTTGTACAAAAACTTTTTCTTTCGCCAAGACAGTGCGTTTCTCACTGTTACATGCATTTGAATGGGGAACTCGACCGAAACAAAGTATAGGTTTTCATTATGTGAATAACTTGGAAATCTTAGCTCAAACAGCTGCAAAACCTGTTTTCCCAGCACGGAGACCTTGAGTTCTATAAGATAAAGCCATAAACATGTTTGTCTGAGTCTTCTATCAAAAGTTACAGCTATTTATATGAAGTTATACAAAAACGCTTTCTTTCGCCAAGACAGTGCGTTTCTCACTGTTACATGCATTTGAATGGGGAACTCCACCGAAACAAAGTATAGGTTTTCATTATGTGAATAACTTGGAAATCTTAGCTCAAACAGCTGCAAAACCTGTTTTCCCAGCACTGGAACCTTGAGTTCTATAATATAAGGCCATAAACATGTTTGTCTGAGTCTTCTATCAAAAGTTACAGCTATTTCTATGAAGTTGTACAAAAACCTTTTCTTTCGCCAAGACAGTGCGTTTCTCGCTGTTACATGCATTTGAATGGGGAACTCCACCGAAACAAAGTATAGGTTTTCATTATGTGAATAACTTGGAAATCTTAGCTCAAACAGCTGCAAAACCTGTTTTCCCAGCACGGAGACCTTGAGTTCTATAAGATAAAGCCATAAACATGTTTGTCTGAGTCTTCTATCAAAAGTTACAGCTATTTATATGAAGTTGTACAAAAACTTTTTCTTTCGCCAAGACAGTGCGTTTCTCACTGTTACATGCATTTGAATGGGGAACTCGACCGAAACAAAGTATAGGTTTTCATTATGTGAATAACTTGGAAATCTTAGCTCAAACAGCTGCAAAACCTGTTTTCCCAGCACGGAGACCTTGAGTTCTATAAGATAAAGCCATAAACATGTTTGTCTGAGTCTTCTATCAAAAGTTACAGCTATTTATATGAAGTTGTACAAAAACTTTTTCTTTCGCCAAGACAGTGCGTTTCTCACTGTTACATGCATTTGAATGGGGAACTCCACCGAAACAAAGTATAGGTTTTCATTATGTGAATAACTTGGAAATCTTAGCTCAAACAGCTGCAAAACCTGTTTTCCCAGCACGGAGACCTTGAGTTCTATAAGATAAAGCCATAAACATGTTTGTCTGAGTCTTCTATCAAAAGTTACAGCTATTTATATGAAGTTGTACAAAAACGCTTTCTTTCGCCAAGACAGTGCGTTTCTCACTGTTACATGCATTTGAATGGGGAACTCGACCGAAACAAAGTATAGGTTTTCATTATGTGAATAACTTGGAAATCTTAGCTCAAACAGCTGCAAAACCTGTTTTCCCAGCACGGAGACCTTGAGTTCTATAAGATAAAGCCATAAACATGTTTGTCTGAGTCTTCTATCAAAAGTTACAGCTATTTATATGAAGTTATACAAAAACGCTTTCTTTCGCCAAGACAGTGCGTTTCTCACTGTTACATGCATTTGAATGGGGAACTCCACCGAAACAAAGTATAGGTTTTCATTATGTGAATAACTTGGAAATCTTAGCTCAAACAGCTGCAAAACCTGTTTTCCCAGCACGGAGACCTTGAGTTCTATAAGATAAAGCCATAAACATGTTTGTCTGAGTCTTCTATCAAAAGTTACAGCTATTTATATGAAGTTATACAAAAACGCTTTCTTTCGCCAAGACAGTGCGTTTCTCACTGTTACATGCATTTGAATGGGGAACTCGACCGAAACAAAGTATAGGTTTTCATTATGTGAATAACTTGGAAATCTTAGCTCAAACAGCTGCAAAACCTGTTTTCCCAGCACGGAGACCTTGAGTTCTATAAGATAAAGCCATAAACATGTTTGTCTGAGTCTTCTATCAAAAGTTACAGCTATTTATATGAAGTTGTACAAAAACTTTTTCTTTCGCCAAGACAGTGCGTTTCTCACTGTTACATGCATTTGAATGGGGAACTCCACCGAAACAAAGTATAGGTTTTCATTATGTGAATAACTTGGAAATCTTAGCTCAAACAGCTGCAAAACCTGTTTTCCCAGCACGGAGACCTTGAGTTCTATAAGATAAAGCCATAAACATGTTTGTCTGAGTCTTCTATCAAAAGTTACAGCTATTTATATGAAGTTGTACAAAAACGCTTTCTTTCGCCAAGACAGTGCGTTTCTCACTGTTACATGCATTTGAATGGGGAACTCGACCGAAACAAAGTATAGGTTTTCATTATGTGAATAACTTGGAAATCTTAGCTCAAACAGCTGCAAAACCTGTTTTCCCAGCACTGGAACCTTGAGTTCTATAATATAAGGCCATAAACATGTTTGTCTGAGTCTTCTATCAAAAGTTACAGCTATTTCTATGAAGTTGTACAAAAACCTTTTCTTTCGCCAAGACAGTGCGTTTCTCGCTGTTACATGCATTTGAATGGGGAACTCCACCGAAACAAAGTATAGGTTTTCATTATGTGAATAACTTGGAAATCTTAGCTCAAACAGCTGCAAAACCTGTTTTCCCAGCACGGAGACCTTGAGTTCTATAAGATAAAGCCATAAACATGTTTGTCTGAGTCTTCTATCAAAAGTTACAGCTATTTATATGAAGTTGTACAAAAACTTTTTCTTTCGCCAAGACAGTGCGTTTCTCACTGTTACATGCATTTGAATGGGGAACTCGACCGAAACAAAGTATAGGTTTTCATTATGTGAATAACTTGGAAATCTTAGCTCAAACAGCTGCAAAACCTGTTTTCCCAGCACGGAGACCTTGAGT
Organism: Rhamphochromis longiceps; assembly: GCF_057381845.1. NCBI lineage: Eukaryota > Metazoa > Chordata > Actinopteri > Cichliformes > Cichlidae > Rhamphochromis > Rhamphochromis longiceps. The sequence continues at coordinate 38,749,782 of NC_140574.1, read as the reverse complement.
TCTATAAGATAAAGCCATAAACATGTTTGTCTGAGTCTTCTATCAAAAGTTACAGCTATTTATATGAAGTTATACAAAAACGCTTTCTTTCGCCAAGACAGTGCGTTTCTCACTGTTACATGCATTTGAATGGGGAACTCCACCGAAACAAAGTATAGGTTTTCATTATGTGAATAACTTGGAAATCTTAGCTCAAACAGCTGCAAAACCTGTTTTCCCAGCACTGGAACCTTGAGTTCTATAATATAAGGCCATAAACATGTTTGTCTGAGTCTTCTATCAAAAGTTACAGCTATTTCTATGAAGTTGTACAAAAACCTTTTCTTTCGCCAAGACAGTGCGTTTCTCGCTGTTACATGCATTTGAATGGGGAACTCCACCGAAACAAAGTATAGGTTTTCATTATGTGAATAACTTGGAAATCTTAGCTCAAACAGCTGCAAAACCTGTTTTCCCAGCACGGAGACCTTGAGTTCTATAAGATAAAGCCATAAACATGTTTGTCTGAGTCTTCTATCAAAAGTTACAGCTATTTATATGAAGTTGTACAAAAACTTTTTCTTTCGCCAAGACAGTGCGTTTCTCACTGTTACATGCATTTGAATGGGGAACTCCACCGAAACAAAGTATAGGTTTTCATTATGTGAATAACTTGGAAATCTTAGCTCAAACAGCTGCAAAACCTGTTTTCCCAGCACGGAGACCTTGAGTTCTATAAGATAAAGCCATAAACATGTTTGTCTGAGTCTTCTATCAAAAGTTACAGCTATTTATATGAAGTTGTACAAAAACTTTTTCTTTCGCCAAGACAGTGCGTTTCTCACTGTTACATGCATTTGAATGGGGAACTCCACCGAAACAAAGTATAGGTTTTCATTATGTGAATAACTTGGAAATCTTAGCTCAAACAGCTGCAAAACCTGTTTGCCCAGCACGGAGACCTTGAGTTCTATAAGATAAAGCCATAAACATGTGTATCCGAGTCTTCTATCAAAAGTTACAGCTATTTATATGAAGTTGTACAAAAACGCTTTCTTTCGCCAAGACAGTGCGTTTCTCACTGTTACATGCATTTGAATGGGGAACTCCACCGAAACAAAGTATAGGTTTTCATTATGTGAATAACTTGGAAATCTTAGCTCAAACAGCTGCAAAACCTGTTTGCCCAGCACGGAGACCTTGAGTTCTATAAGATAAAGCCATAAACATGTGTATCCGAGTCTTCTATCAAAAGTTACAGCTATTTATATGAAGTTGTACAAAAACGCTTTCTTTCGCCAAGACAGTGCGTTTCTCACTGTTACATGCATTTTGAATGGGGAACTCGACCGAAACAAAGTATAAGTTTTCATTATGTGAATAACTTGGAAATCTTAGCTCAAACAGCTGCAAAACCTGTTTTCCCAGCACTGGAACCTTGAGTTCTATAAGATAAAGCCATAAACATGTGTATCCGAGTCTTCTATCAAAAGTTACAGCTATTCATATGAAGTTGTACAAAATAGCTTTCTTTCGCCAAGACAGTGCGTTTCTCACTGTTACATGCATTTGAATGGGGAACTCGACCGAAACAAAGTATAGGTTTTCATTATGTGAATAACTTGGAAATCTTAGCTCAAACAGCTGCAAAACCTGTTTTCCCAGCACGGAGACCTTGAGTTCTATAAGATAAAGCCATAAACATGTTTGTCTGAGTCTTCTATCAAAAGTTACAGCTATTTATATGAAGTTATACAAAAACGCTTTCTTTCGCCAAGACAGTGCGTTTCTCACTGTTACATGCATTTGAATGGGGAACTCGACCGAAACAAAGTATAGGTTTTCATTATGTGAATAACTTGGAAATCTTAGCTCAAACAGCTGCAAAACCTGTTTTCCCAGCACGGAGACCTTGAGTTCTATAAGATAAAGCCATAAACATGTTTGTCTGAGTCTTCTATCAAAAGTTACAGCTATTTATATGAAGTTATACAAAAACGCTTTCTTTCGCCAAGACAGTGCGTTTCTCACTGTTACATGCATTTGAATGGGGAACTCGACCGAAACAAAGTATAGGTTTTCATTATGTGAATAACTTGGAAATCTTAGCTCAAACAGCTGCAAAACCTGTTTTCCCAGCACGGAGACCTTGAGTTCTATAAGATAAAGCCATAAACATGTTTGTCTGAGTCTTCTATCAAAAGTTACAGCTATTTATATGAAGTTGTACAAAAACTTTTTCTTTCGCCAAGACAGTGCGTTTCTCACTGTTACATGCATTTGAATGGGGAACTCCACCGAAACAAAGTATAGGTTTTCATTATGTGAATAACTTGGAAATCTTAGCTCAAACAGCTGCAAAACCTGTTTTCCCAGCACGGAGACCTTGAGTTCTATAAGATAAAGCCATAAACATGTGTATCCGAGTCTTCTATCAAAAGTTACAGCTATTCATATGAAGTTGTACAAAATAGCTTTCTTTCGCCAAGACAGTGCGTTTCTCACTGTTACATGCATTTGAATGGGGAACTCGACCGAAACAAAGTATAGGTTTTCATTATGTGAATAACTTGGAAATCTTAGCTCAAACAGCTGCAAAACCTGTTTTCCCAGCACGGAGACCTTGAGTTCTATAAGATAAAGCCATAAACATGTTTGTCTGAGTCTTCTATCAAAAGTTACAGCTATTTATATGAAGTTGTACAAAAACGCTTTCTTTCGCCAAGACAGTGCGTTTCTCGCTGTTACATGCATTTGAATGGGGAACTCCACCGAAACAAAGTATAGGTTTTCATTATGTGAATAACTTGGAAATCTTAGCTCAAACAGCTGCAAAACCTGTTTTCCCAGCACGGAGACCTTGAGTTCTATAAGATAAAGCCATAAACATGTTTGTCTGAGTCTTCTATCAAAAGTTACAGCTATTTATATGAAGTTGTACAAAAACTTTTTCTTTCGCCAAGACAGTGCGTTTCTCACTGTTACATGCATTTGAATGGGGAACTCCACCGAAACAAAGTATAGGTTTTCATTATGTGAATAACTTGGAAATCTTAGCTCAAACAGCTGCAAAACCTGTTTTCCCAGCACGGAGACCTTGAGTTCTATAAGATAAAGCCATAAACATGTTTGTCTGAGTCTTCTATCAAAAGTTACAGCTATTTATATGAAGTTGTACAAAAACTTTTTCTTTCGCCAAGACAGTGCGTTTCTCGCTGTTACATGCATTTGAATGGGGAACTCCACCGAAACAAAGTATAGGTTTTCATTATGTGAATAACTTGGAAATCTTAGCTCAAACAGCTGCAAAACCTGTTTTCCCAGCACGGAGACCTTGAGTTCTATAAGATAAAGCCATAAACATGTTTGTCTGAGTCTTCTATCAAAAGTTACAGCTATTTATATGAAGTTGTACAAAAACTTTTTCTTTCGCCAAGACAGTGCGTTTCTCACTGTTACATGCATTTGAATGGGGAACTCCACCGAAACAAAGTATAGGTTTTCATTATGTGAATAACTTGGAAATCTTAGCTCAAACAGCTGCAAAACCTGTTTTCCCAGCACGGAGACCTTGAGTTCTATAAGATAAAGCCATAAACATGTGTATCCGAGTCTTCTATCAAAAGTTACAGCTATTCATATGAAGTTGTACAAAATAGCTTTCTTTCGCCAAGACAGTGCGTTTCTCACTGTTACATGCATTTGAATGGGGAACTCGACCGAAACAAAGTATAAGTTTTCATTATGTGAATAACTTGGAAATCTTAGCTCAAACAGCTGCAAAACCTGTTTTCCCAGCACGGAGACCTTGAGTTCTATAATATAAGGCCATAAACATGTTTGTCTGAGTCTTCTATCAAAAGTTACAGCTATTTCTATGAAGTTGTACAAAAACTTTTTCTTTCGCCAAGACAGTGCGTTTCTCACTGTTACATGCATTTGAATGGGGAACTCGACCGAAACAAAGTATAGGTTTTCATTATGTGAATAACTTGGAAATCTTAGCTCAAACAGCTGCAAAACCTGTTTTCCCAGCACGGAGACCTTGAGTTCTATAAGATAAAGCCATAAACATGTTTGTCTGAGTCTTCTATCAAAAGTTACAGCTATTTATATGAAGTTGTACAAAAACTTTTTCTTTCGCCAAGACAGTGCGTTTCTCACTGTTACATGCATTTGAATGGGGAACTCCACCGAAACAAAGTATAGGTTTTCATTATGTGAATAACTTGGAAATCTTAGCTCAAACAGCTGCAAAACCTGTTTTCCCAGCACGGAGACCTTGAGTTCTATAAGATAAAGCCATAAACATGTGTATCCGAGTCTTCTATCAAAAGTTACAGCTATTCATATGAAGTTGTACAAAATAGCTTTCTTTCGCCAAGACAGTGCGTTTCTCACTGTTACATGCATTTGAATGGGGAACTCGACCGAAACAAAGTATAAGTTTTCATTATGTGAATAACTTGGAAATCTTAGCTCAAACAGCTGCAAAACCTGTTTTCCCAGCACGGAGACCTTGAGTTCTATAATATAAGGCCATAAACATGTTTGTCTGAGTCTTCTATCAAAAGTTACAGCTATTTCTATGAAGTTGTACAAAAACTTTTTCTTTCGCCAAGACAGTGCGTTTCTCACTGTTACATGCATTTGAATGGGGAACTCGACCGAAACAAAGTATAGGTTTTCATTATGTGAATAACTTGGAAATCTTAGCTCAAACAGCTGCAAAACCTGTTTTCCCAGCACGGAGACCTTGAGTTCTATAAGATAAAGCCATAAACATGTTTGTCTGAGTCTTCTATCAAAAGTTACAGCTATTTATATGAAGTTATACAAAAACGCTTTCTTTCGCCAAGACAGTGCGTTTCTCACTGTTACATGCATTTGAATGGGGAACTCGACCGAAACAAAGTATAGGTTTTCATTATGTGAATAACTTGGAAATCTTAGCTCAAACAGCTACAAAACCTGTTTTCCCAGCACGGAGACCTTGAGTTCTATAAGATAAAGCCATAAACATGTTTGTCTGAGTCTTCTATCAAAAGTTACAGCTATTTATATGAAGTTGTACAAAAACGCTTTCTTTCGCCAAGACAGTGCGTTTCTCACTGTTACATGCATTTGAATGGGGAACTCCACCGAAACAAAGTATAGGTTTTCATTATGTGAATAACTTGGAAATCTTAGCTCAAACAGCTGCAAAACCTGTTTTCCCAGCACTGGAACCTTGAGTTCTATAATATAAGGCCATAAACATGTTTGTCTGAGTCTTCTATCAAAAGTTACAGCTATTTCTATGAAGTTGTACAAAAACGCTTTCTTTCGCCAAGACAGTGCGTTTCTCGCTGTTACATGCATTTGAATGGGGAACTCCACCGAAACAAAGTATAGGTTTTCATTATGTGAATAACTTGGAAATCTTAGCTCAAACAGCTGCAAAACCTGTTTTCCCAGCACGGAGACCTTGAGTTCTATAAGATAAAGCCATAAACATGTTTGTCTGAGTCTTCTATCAAAAGTTACAGCTATTTATATGAAGTTGTACAAAAACTTTTTCTTTCGCCAAGACAGTGCGTTTCTCACTGTTACATGCATTTGAATGGGGAACTCCACCGAAACAAAGTATAGGTTTTCATTATGTGAATAACTTGGAAATCTTAGCTCAAACAGCTGCAAAACCTGTTTTCCCAGCACGGAGACCTTGAGTTCTATAAGATAAAGCCATAAACATGTTTGTCTGAGTCTTCTATCAAAAGTTACAGCTATTTATATGAAGTTGTACAAAAACGCTTTCTTTCGCCAAGACAGTGCGTTTCTCACTGTTACATGCATTTGAATGGGGAACTCGACCGAAACAAAGTATAGGTTTTCATTATGTGAATAACTTGGAAATCTTAGCTCAAACAGCTGCAAAACCTGTTTTCCCAGCACGGAGACCTTGAGTTCTATAAGATAAAGCCATAAACATGTTTGTCTGAGTCTTTTATCAAAAGTTACAGCTATTTATATGAAGTTGTACAAAAACGCTTTCTTTCGCCAAGACAGTGCGTTTCTCACTGTTACATGCATTTGAATGGGGAACTCGACCGAAACAAAGTATAGGTTTTCATTATGTGAATAACTTGGAAATCTTAGCTCAAACAGCTGCAAAACCTGTTTGCCCAGCACGGAGACCTTGAGTTCTATAAGATAAAGCCATAAACATGTGTATCCGAGTCTTCTATCAAAAGTTACAGCTATTTATATGAAGTTGTACAAAAACGCTTTCTTTCGCCAAGACAGTGCGTTTCTCACTGTTACATGCATTTGAATGGGGAACTCCACCGAAACAAAGTATAGGTTTTCATTATGTGAATAACTTGGAAATCTTAGCTCAAACAGCTGCAAAACCTGTTTGCCCAGCACGGAGACCTTGAGTTCTATAAGATAAAGCCATAAACATGTGTATCCGAGTCTTCTATCAAAAGTTACAGCTATTTATATGAAGTTGTACAAAAACGCTTTCTTTCGCCAAGACAGTGCGTTTCTCACTGTTACATGCATTTTGAATGGGGAACTCGACCGAAACAAAGTATAAGTTTTCATTATGTGAATAACTTGGAAATCTTAGCTCAAACAGCTGCAAAACCTGTTTTCCCAGCACTGGAACCTTGAGTTCTATAAGATAAAGCCATAAACATGTGTATCCGAGTCTTCTATCAAAAGTTACAGCTATTCATATGAAGTTGTACAAAATAGCTTTCTTTCGCCAAGACAGTGCGTTTCTCACTGTTACATGCATTTGAATGGGGAACTCGACCGAAACAAAGTATAGGTTTTCATTATGTGAATAACTTGGAAATCTTAGCTCAAACAGCTGCAAAACCTGTTTTCCCAGCACGGAGACCTTGAGTTCTATAAGATAAAGCCATAAACATGTTTGTCTGAGTCTTCTATCAAAAGTTACAGCTATTTATATGAAGTTATACAAAAACGCTTTCTTTCGCCAAGACAGTGCGTTTCTCACTGTTACATGCATTTGAATGGGGAACTCGACCGAAACAAAGTATAGGTTTTCATTATGTGAATAACTTGGAAATCTTAGCTCAAACAGCTGCAAAACCTGTTTTCCCAGCACGGAGACCTTGAGTTCTATAAGATAAAGCCATAAACATGTTTGTCTGAGTCTTCTATCAAAAGTTACAGCTATTTATATGAAGTTATACAAAAACGCTTTCTTTCGCCAAGACAGTGCGTTTCTCACTGTTACATGCATTTGAATGGGGAACTCGACCGAAACAAAGTATAGGTTTTCATTATGTGAATAACTTGGAAATCTTAGCTCAAACAGCTGCAAAACCTGTTTTCCCAGCACGGAGACCTTGAGTTCTATAAGATAAAGCCATAAACATGTTTGTCTGAGTCTTCTATCAAAAGTTACAGCTATTTATATGAAGTTGTACAAAAACTTTTTCTTTCGCCAAGACAGTGCGTTTCTCACTGTTACATGCATTTGAATGGGGAACTCCACCGAAACAAAGTATAGGTTTTCATTATGTGAATAACTTGGAAATCTTAGCTCAAACAGCTGCAAAACCTGTTTTCCCAGCACGGAGACCTTGAGTTCTATAAGATAAAGCCATAAACATGTGTATCCGAGTCTTCTATCAAAAGTTACAGCTATTCATATGAAGTTGTACAAAATAGCTTTCTTTCGCCAAGACAGTGCGTTTCTCACTGTTACATGCATTTGAATGGGGAACTCGACCGAAACAAAGTATAGGTTTTCATTATGTGAATAACTTGGAAATCTTAGCTCAAACAGCTGCAAAACCTGTTTTCCCAGCACGGAGACCTTGAGTTCTATAAGATAAAGCCATAAACATGTTTGTCTGAGTCTTCTATCAAAAGTTACAGCTATTTATATGAAGTTGTACAAAAACGCTTTCTTTCGCCAAGACAGTGCGTTTCTCGCTGTTACATGCATTTGAATGGGGAACTCCACCGAAACAAAGTATAGGTTTTCATTATGTGAATAACTTGGAAATCTTAGCTCAAACAGCTGCAAAACCTGTTTTCCCAGCACGGAGACCTTGAGTTCTATAAGATAAAGCCATAAACATGTTTGTCTGAGTCTTCTATCAAAAGTTACAGCTATTTATATGAAGTTGTACAAAAACTTTTTCTTTCGCCAAGACAGTGCGTTTCTCACTGTTACATGCATTTGAATGGGGAACTCGACCGAAACAAAGTATAAGTTTTCATTATGTGAATAACTTGGAAATCTTAGCTCAAACAGCTGCAAAACCTGTTTTCCCAGCACGGAGACCTTGAGTTCTATAATATAAGGCCATAAACATGTTTGTCTGAGTCTTCTATCAAAAGTTACAGCTATTTCTATGAAGTTGTACAAAAACGCTTTCTTTCGCCAAGACAGTGCGTTTCTCACTGTTACATGCATTTGAATGGGGAACTCCACCGAAACAAAGTATAGGTTTTCATTATGTGAATAACTTGGAAATCTTAGCTCAAACAGCTGCAAAACCTGTTTGCCCAGCACGGAGACCTTGAGTTCTATAAGATAAAGCCATAAACATGTGTATCCGAGTCTTCTATCAAAAGTTACAGCTATTTATATGAAGTTGTACAAAAACGCTTTCTTTCGCCAAGACAGTGCGTTTCTCACTGTTACATGCATTTTGAATGGGGAACTCGACCGAAACAAAGTATAAGTTTTCATTATGTGAATAACTTGGAAATCTTAGCTCAAACAGCTGCAAAACCTGTTTTCCCAGCACTGGAACCTTGAGTTCTATAAGATAAAGCCATAAACATGTGTATCCGAGTCTTCTATCAAAAGTTACAGCTATTCATATGAAGTTGTACAAAATAGCTTTCTTTCGCCAAGACAGTGCGTTTCTCACTGTTACATGCATTTGAATGGGGAACTCGACCGAAACAAAGTATAGGTTTTCATTATGTGAATAACTTGGAAATCTTAGCTCAAACAGCTGCAAAACCTGTTTTCCCAGCACGGAGACCTTGAGTTCTATAAGATAAAGCCATAAACATGTTTGTCTGAGTCTTCTATCAAAAGTTACAGCTATTTATATGAAGTTATACAAAAACGCTTTCTTTCGCCAAGACAGTGCGTTTCTCACTGTTACATGCATTTGAATGGGGAACTCGACCGAAACAAAGTATAGGTTTTCATTATGTGAATAACTTGGAAATCTTAGCTCAAACAGCTGCAAAACCTGTTTTCCCAGCACGGAGACCTTGAGTTCTATAAGATAAAGCCATAAACATGTTTGTCTGAGTCTTCTATCAAAAGTTACAGCTATTTATATGAAGTTATACAAAAACGCTTTCTTTCGCCAAGACAGTGCGTTTCTCACTGTTACATGCATTTGAATGGGGAACTCGACCGAAACAAAGTATAGGTTTTCATTATGTGAATAACTTGGAAATCTTAGCTCAAACAGCTGCAAAACCTGTTTTCCCAGCACGGAGACCTTGAGTTCTATAAGATAAAGCCATAAACATGTTTGTCTGAGTCTTCTATCAAAAGTTACAGCTATTTATATGAAGTTGTACAAAAACTTTTTCTTTCGCCAAGACAGTGCGTTTCTCACTGTTACATGCATTTGAATGGGGAACTCCACCGAAACAAAGTATAGGTTTTCATTATGTGAATAACTTGGAAATCTTAGCTCAAACAGCTGCAAAACCTGTTTTCCCAGCACGGAGACCTTGAGTTCTATAAGATAAAGCCATAAACATGTGTATCCGAGTCTTCTATCAAAAGTTACAGCTATTCATATGAAGTTGTACAAAATAGCTTTCTTTCGCCAAGACAGTGCGTTTCTCGCTGTTACATGCATTTGAATGGGGAACTCGACCGAAACAAAGTATAGGTTTTCATTATGTGAATAACTTGGAAATCTTAGCTCAAACAGCTGCAAAACCTGTTTTCCCAGCACGGAGACCTTGAGTTCTATAAGATAAAGCCATAAACATGTTTGTCTGAGTCTTCTATCAAAAGTTACAGCTATTTATATGAAGTTGTACAAAAACGCTTTCTTTCGCCAAGACAGTGCGTTTCTCGCTGTTACATGCATTTGAATGGGGAACTCCACCGAAACAAAGTATAGGTTTTCATTATGTGAATAACTTGGAAATCTTAGCTCAAACAGCTGCAAAACCTGTTTTCCCAGCACGGAGACCTTGAGTTCTATAAGATAAAGCCATAAACATGTTTGTCTGAGTCTTCTATCAAAAGTTACAGCTATTTATATGAAGTTGTACAAAAACTTTTTCTTTCGCCAAGACAGTGCGTTTCTCACTGTTACATGCATTTGAATGGGGAACTCCACCGAAACAAAGTATAGGTTTTCATTATGTGAATAACTTGGAAATCTTAGCTCAAACAGCTGCAAAACCTGTTTTCCCAGCACGGAGACCTTGAGTTCTATAATATAAGGCCATAAACATGTTTGTCTGAGTCTTCTATCAAAAGTTACAGCTATTTCTATGAAGTTGTACAAAAACTTTTTCTTTCGCCAAGACAGTGCGTTTCTCACTGTTACATGCATTTGAATGGGGAACTCGACCGAAACAAAGTATAGGTTTTCATTATGTGAATAACTTGGAAATCTTAGCTCAAACAGCTGCAAAACCTGTTTTCCCAGCACGGAGACCTTGAGTTCTATAAGATAAAGCCATAAACATGTTTGTCTGAGTCTTCTATCAAAAGTTACAGCTATTTATATGAAGTTGTACAAAAACTTTTTCTTTCGCCAAGACAGTGCGTTTCTCACTGTTACATGCATTTGAATGGGGAACTCCACCGAAACAAAGTATAGGTTTTCATTATGTGAATAACTTGGAAATCTTAGCTCAAACAGCTGCAAAACCTGTTTTCCCAGCACGGAGACCTTGAGTTCTATAAGATAAAGCCATAAACATGTGTATCCGAGTCTTCTATCAAAAGTTACAGCTATTCATATGAAGTTGTACAAAATAGCTTTCTTTCGCCAAGACAGTGCGTTTCTCACTGTTACATGCATTTGAATGGGGAACTCGACCGAAACAAAGTATAAGTTTTCATTATGTGAATAACTTGGAAATCTTAGCTCAAACAGCTGCAAAACCTGTTTTCCCAGCACGGAGACCTTGAGTTCTATAATATAAGGCCATAAACATGTTTGTCTGAGTCTTCTATCAAAAGTTACAGCTATTTCTATGAAGTTGTACAAAAACTTTTTCTTTCGCCAAGACAGTGCGTTTCTCACTGTTACATGCATTTGAATGGGGAACTCCACCGAAACAAAGTATAGGTTTTCATTATGTGAATAACTTGGAAATCTTAGCTCAAACAGCTGCAAAACCTGTTTTCCCAGCACGGAGACCTTGAGTTCTATAAGATAAAGCCATAAACATGTTTGTCTGAGTCTTCTATCAAAAGTTACAGCTATTTATATGAAGTTATACAAAAACGCTTTCTTTCGCCAAGACAGTGCGTTTCTCACTGTTACATGCATTTGAATGGGGAACTCGACCGAAACAAAGTATAGGTTTTCATTATGTGAATAACTTGGAAATCTTAGCTCAAACAGCTGCAAAACCTGTTTTCCCAGCACGGAGACCTTGAGTTCTATAAGATAAAGCCATAAACATGTGTATCCGAGTCTTCTATCAAAAGTTACAGCTATTTATATGAAGTTGTACAAAAACGCTTTCTTTCGCCAAGACAGTGCGTTTCTCACTGTTACATGCATTTGAATGGGGTACTCCACCGAAACAAAGTATAGGTTTTCATTATGTGAATAACTTGGAAATCTTAGCTCAAACAGCTGCAAAACCTGTTTTCCCAGCACGGAGACCTTGAGTTCTATAAGATAAAGCCATAAACATGTTTGTCTGAGTCTTCTATCAAAAGTTACAGCTATTTATATGAAGTTGTACAAAAACGCTTTCTTTCGCCAAGACAGTGCGTTTCTCACTGTTACATGCATTTGAATGGGGAACTCCACCGAAACAAAGTATAGGTTTTCATTATGTGAATAACTTGGAAATCTTAGCTCAAACAGCTGCAAAACCTGTTTTCCCAGCACGGAGACCTTGAGCTCTATAAGATAAAGCCATAAACATGTTTGTCTGAGTCTTCTATCAAAAGTTACAGCTATTTATATGAAGTTGTACAAAAACTTTTTCTTTCGCCAAGACAGTGCGTTTCTCACTGTTACATGCATTTGAATGGGGAACTCCACCGAAACAAAGTATAGGTTTTCATTATGTGAATAACTTGGAAATCTTAGCTCAAACAGCTGCAAAACCTGTTTTCCCAGCACGGAGACCTTGAGTTCTATAAGATAAAGCCATAAACATGTTTGTCTGAGTCTTCTATCAAAAGTTACAGCTATTTATATGAAGTTATACAAAAACGCTTTCTTTCGCCAAGACAGTGCGTTTCTCACTGTTACATGCATTTGAATGGGGAACTCGACCGAAACAAAGTATAGGTTTTCATTATGTGAATAACTTGGAAATCTTAGCTCAAACAGCTGCAAAACCTGTTTTCCCAGCACGGAGACCTTGAGTTCTATAAGATAAAGCCATAAACATGTTTGTCTGAGTCTTCTATCAAAAGTTACAGCTATTTATATGAAGTTATACAAAAACGCTTTCTTTCGCCAAGACAGTGCGTTTCTCACTGTTACATGCATTTGAATGGGGAACTCGACCGAAACAAAGTATAGGTTTTCATTATGTGAATAACTTGGAAATCTTAGCTCAAACAGCTGCAAAACCTGTTTTCCCAGCACGGAGACCTTGAGTTCTATAAGATAAAGCCATAAACATGTTTGTCTGAGTCTTCTATCAAAAGTTACAGCTATTTATATGAAGTTGTACAAAAACGCTTTCTTTCGCCAAGACAGTGCGTTTCTCACTGTTACATGCATTTGAATGGGGAACTCGACCGAAACAAAGTATAGGTTTTCATTATGTGAATAACTTGGAAATCTTAGCTCAAACAGCTGCAAAACCTGTTTTCCCAGCACGGAGACCTTGAGTTCTATAAGATAAAGCCATAAACATGTTTGTCTGAGTCTTCTATCAAAAGTTACAGCTATTTATATGAAGTTGTACAAAAACGCTTTCTTTCGCCAAGACAGTGAGTTTCTCACTGTTACATGCATTTGAATGGGGAACTCCACCGAAACAAAGTATAGGTTTTCATTATGTGAATAACTTGGAAATCTTAGCTCAAACAGCTGCAAAACCTGTTTGCCCAGCACGGAGACCTTGAGTTCTATAAGATAAAGCCATAAACATGTGTATCCGAGTCTTCTATCAAAAGTTACAGCTATTTATATGAAGTTGTACAAAAACGCTTTCTTTCGCCAAGACAGTGCGTTTCTCGCTGTTACATGCATTTGAATGGGGAACTCCACCGAAACAAAGTATAGGTTTTCATTATGTGAATAACTTGGAAATCTTAGCTCAAACAGCTGCAAAACCTGTTTTCCCAGCACGGAGACCTTGAGTTCTATAAGATAAAGCCATAAACATGTTTGTCTGAGTCTTCTATCAAAAGTTACAGCTATTTATATGAAGTTATACAAAAACGCTTTCTTTCGCCAAGACAGTGCGTTTCTCACTGTTACATGCATTTGAATGGGGAACTCCACCGAAACAAAGTATAGGTTTTCATTATGTGAATAACTTGGAAATCTTAGCTCAAACAGCTGCAAAACCTGTTTTCCCAGCACGGAGACCTTGAGTTCTATAAGATAAAGCCATAAACATGTTTGTCTGAGTCTTCTATCAAAAGTTACAGCTATTTATATGAAGTTGTACAAAAACGCTTTCTTTCGCCAAGACAGTGCGTTTCTCACTGTTACATGCATTTGAATGGGGAACTCGACCGAAACAAAGTATAGGTTTTCATTATGTGAATAACTTGGAAATCTTAGCTCAAACAGCTGCAAAACCTGTTTGCCCAGCACGGAGACCTTGAGTTCTATAAGATAAAGCCATAAACATGTGTATCCGAGTCTTCTATCAAAAGTTACAGCTATTTATATGAAGTTGTACAAAAACGCTTTCTTTCGCCAAGACAGTGCGTTTCTCACTGTTACATGCATTTTGAATGGGGAACTCGACCGAAACAAAGTATAAGTTTTCATTATGTGAATAACTTGGAAATCTTAGCTCAAACAGCTGCAAAACCTGTTTTCCCAGCACTGGAACCTTGAGTTCTATAAGATAAAGCCATAAACATGTGTATCCGAGTCTTCTATCAAAAGTTACAGCTATTCATATGAAGTTGTACAAAATAGCTTTCTTTCGCCAAGACAGTGCGTTTCTCACTGTTACATGCATTTGAATGGGGAACTCGACCGAAACAAAGTATAAGTTTTCATTATGTGAATAACTTGGAAATCTTAGCTCAAACAGCTGCAAAACCTGTTTTCCCAGCACGGAGACCTTGAGTTCTATAATATAAGGCCATAAACATGTTTGTCTGAGTCTTCTATCAAAAGTTACAGCTATTTCTATGAAGTTGTACAAAAACTTTTTCTTTCGCCAAGACAGTGCGTTTCTCACTGTTACATGCATTTGAATGGGGAACTCCACCGAAACAAAGTATAGGTTTTCATTATGTGAATAACTTGGAAATCTTAGCTCAAACAGCTGCAAAACCTGTTTTCCCAGCACGGAGACCTTGAGTTCTATAAGATAAAGCCATAAACATGTTTGTCTGAGTCTTCTATCAAAAGTTACAGCTATTTATATGAAGTTGTACAAAAACTTTTTCTTTCGCCAAGACAGTGCGTTTCTCACTGTTACATGCATTTGAATGGGGAACTCCACCGAAACAAAGTATAGGTTTTCATTATGTGAATAACTTGGAAATCTTAGCTCAAACAGCTGCAAAACCTGTTTGCCCAGCACGGAGACCTTGAGTTCTATAAGATAAAGCCATAAACATGTGTATCCGAGTCTTCTATCAAAAGTTACAGCTATTTATATGAAGTTGTACAAAAACGCTTTCTTTCGCCAAGACAGTGCGTTTCTCGCTGTTACATGCATTTGAATGGGGAACTCCACCGAAACAAAGTATAGGTTTTCATTATGTGAATAACTTGGAAATCTTAGCTCAAACAGCTGCAAAACCTGTTTTCCCAGCACGGAGACCTTGAGTTCTATAAGATAAAGCCATAAACATGTGTATCCGAGTCTTCTATCAAAAGTTACAGCTATTCATATGAAGTTGTACAAAATAGCTTTCTTTCGCCAAGACAGTGCGTTTCTCACTGTTACATGCATTTGAATGGGGAACTCGACCGAAACAAAGTATAAGTTTTCATTATGTGAATAACTTGGAAATCTTAGCTCAAACAGCTGCAAAACCTGTTTTCCCAGCACGGAGACCTTGAGTTCTATAATATAAGGCCATAAACATGTTTGTCTGAGTCTTCTATCAAAAGTTACAGCTATTTCTATGAAGTTGTACAAAAACTTTTTCTTTCGCCAAGACAGTGCGTTTCTCACTGTTACATGCATTTGAATGGGGAACTCGACCGAAACAAAGTATAGGTTTTCATTATGTGAATAACTTGGAAATCTTAGCTCAAACAGCTGCAAAACCTGTTTTCCCAGCACGGAGACCTTGAGTTCTATAAGATAAAGCCATAAACATGTTTGTCTGAGTCTTCTATCAAAAGTTACAGCTATTTATATGAAGTTATACAAAAACGCTTTCTTTCGCCAAGACAGTGCGTTTCTCACTGTTACATGCATTTGAATGGGGAACTCGACCGAAACAAAGTATAGGTTTTCATTATGTGAATAACTTGGAAATCTTAGCTCAAACAGCTGCAAAACCTGTTTTCCCAGCACGGAGACCTTGAGTTCTATAAGATAAAGCCATAAACATGTGTATCCGAGTCTTCTATCAAAAGTTACAGCTATTTATATGAAGTTGTACAAAAACGCTTTCTTTCGCCAAGACAGTGCGTTTCTCACTGTTACATGCATTTGAATGGGGTACTCCACCGAAACAAAGTATAGGTTTTCATTATGTGAATAACTTGGAAATCTTAGCTCAAACAGCTGCAAAACCTGTTTTCCCAGCACGGAGACCTTGAGTTCTATAAGATAAAGCCATAAACATGTTTGTCTGAGTCTTCTATCAAAAGTTACAGCTATTTATATGAAGTTGTACAAAAACGCTTTCTTTCGCCAAGACAGTGCGTTTCTCACTGTTACATGCATTTGAATGGGGAACTCCACCGAAACAAAGTATAGGTTTTCATTATGTGAATAACTTGGAAATCTTAGCTCAAACAGCTGCAAAACCTGTTTTCCCAGCACGGAGACCTTGAGCTCTATAAGATAAAGCCATAAACATGTTTGTCTGAGTCTTCTATCAAAAGTTACAGCTATTTATATGAAGTTGTACAAAAACTTTTTCTTTCGCCAAGACAGTGCGTTTCTCACTGTTACATGCATTTGAATGGGGAACTCCACCGAAACAAAGTATAGGTTTTCATTATGTGAATAACTTGGAAATCTTAGCTCAAACAGCTGCAAAACCTGTTTTCCCAGCACGGAGACCTTGAGTTCTATAAGATAAAGCCATAAACATGTTTGTCTGAGTCTTCTATCAAAAGTTACAGCTATTTATATGAAGTTATACAAAAACGCTTTCTTTCGCCAAGACAGTGCGTTTCTCACTGTTACATGCATTTGAATGGGGAACTCGACCGAAACAAAGTATAGGTTTTCATTATGTGAATAACTTGGAAATCTTAGCTCAAACAGCTGCAAAACCTGTTTTCCCAGCACGGAGACCTTGAGTTCTATAAGATAAAGCCATAAACATGTTTGTCTGAGTCTTCTATCAAAAGTTACAGCTATTTATATGAAGTTATACAAAAACGCTTTCTTTCGCCAAGACAGTGCGTTTCTCACTGTTACATGCATTTGAATGGGGAACTCGACCGAAACAAAGTATAGGTTTTCATTATGTGAATAACTTGGAAATCTTAGCTCAAACAGCTGCAAAACCTGTTTTCCCAGCACGGAGACCTTGAGTTCTATAAGATAAAGCCATAAACATGTTTGTCTGAGTCTTCTATCAAAAGTTACAGCTATTTATATGAAGTTGTACAAAAACGCTTTCTTTCGCCAAGACAGTGCGTTTCTCACTGTTACATGCATTTGAATGGGGAACTCCACCGAAACAAAGTATAGGTTTTCATTATGTGAATAACTTGGAAATCTTAGCTCAAACAGCTGCAAAACCTGTTTTCCCAGCACGGAGACCTTGAGTTCTATAAGATAAAGCCATAAACATGTTTGTCTGAGTCTTCTATCAAAAGTTACAGCTATTTATATGAAGTTGTACAAAAACGCTTTCTTTCGCCAAGACAGTGAGTTTCTCACTGTTACATGCATTTGAATGGGGAACTCCACCGAAACAAAGTATAGGTTTTCATTATGTGAATAACTTGGAAATCTTAGCTCAAACAGCTGCAAAACCTGTTTGCCCAGCACGGAGACCTTGAGTTCTATAAGATAAAGCCATAAACATGTGTATCCGAGTCTTCTATCAAAAGTTACAGCTATTTATATGAAGTTGTACAAAAACGCTTTCTTTCGCCAAGACAGTGCGTTTCTCGCTGTTACATGCATTTGAATGGGGAACTCCACCGAAACAAAGTATAGGTTTTCATTATGTGAATAACTTGGAAATCTTAGCTCAAACAGCTGCAAAACCTGTTTTCCCAGCACGGAGACCTTGAGTTCTATAAGATAAAGCCATAAACATGTTTGTCTGAGTCTTCTATCAAAAGTTACAGCTATTTATATGAAGTTATACAAAAACGCTTTCTTTCGCCAAGACAGTGCGTTTCTCACTGTTACATGCATTTGAATGGGGAACTCGACCGAAACAAAGTATAGGTTTTCATTATGTGAATAACTTGGAAATCTTAGCTCAAACAGCTGCAAAACCTGTTTTCCCAGCACGGAGACCTTGAGTTCTATAAGATAAAGCCATAAACATGTTTGTCTGAGTCTTCTATCAAAAGTTACAGCTATTTATATGAAGTTGTACAAAAACGCTTTCTTTCGCCAAGACAGTGCGTTTCTCACTGTTACATGCATTTGAATGGGGAACTCCACCGAAACAAAGTATAGGTTTTCATTATGTGAATAACTTGGAAATCTTAGCTCAAACAGCTGCAAAACCTGTTTTCCCAGCAAAGGAACCTTGAGTTCTATAATATAAGGCCATAAACATGTTTGTCTGAGTCTTCTATCAAAAGTTACAGCTATTTCTATGAAGTTGTACAAAAACGTTTTCTTTCGCCAAGACAGTGCGTTTCTCACTGTTACATGCATTTGAATGGGGAACTCGACCGAAACAAAGTATAAGTTTTCATTATGTGAATAACTTGGAAATCTTAGCTCAAACAGCTGCAAAACCTGTTTTCCCAGCACTGGAACCTTGAGTTCTATAAGATAAAGCCATAAACATGTGTATCCGAGTCTTCTATCAAAAGTTACAGCTATTCATATGAAGTTGTACAAAATAGCTTTCTTTCGCCAAGACAGTGCGTTTCTCACTGTTACATGCATTTGAATGGGGAACTCGACCGAAACAAAGTATAGGTTTTCATTATTTGAATAACTTGGAAATCTTAGCTCAAACAGCTGCAAAACCTGTTTGCCCAGTACGGGAACCTTGAGTTCTATAAGATAAAGCCATAAACATGTGTATCCGAGTCTTCTATCAAAAGTTACAGCTATTTATATGAAGTTGTACAAAAACGCTTTCTTTCGCCAAGACAGTGCGTTTCTCACTGTTACATGCATTTTGAATGGGGAACTCGACCGAAACAAAGTATAAGTTTTCATTATGTGAATAACTTGGAAATCTTAGCTCAAACAGCTGCAAAACCTGTTTGCCCAGCACGGAGACCTTGAGTTCTATAAGATAAAGCCATAAACATGTGTATCCGAGTCTTCTATCAAAAGTTACAGCTATTTATATGAAGTTGTACAAAAACGCTTTCTTTCGCCAAGACAGTGCGTTTCTCACTGTTACATGCATTTTGAATGGGGAACTCGACCGAAACAAAGTATAAGTTTTCATTATGTGAATAACTTGGAAATCTTAGCTCAAACAGCTGCAAAACCTGTTTTCCCAGCACTGGAACCTTGAGTTCTATAAGATAAAGCCATAAACATGTGTATCCGAGTCTTCTATCAAAAGTTACAGCTATTCATATGAAGTTGTACAAAATAGCTTTCTTTCGCCAAGACAGTGCGTTTCTCACTGTTACATGCATTTGAATGGGGAACTCGACCGAAACAAAGTATAAGTTTTCATTATGTGAATAACTTGGAAATCTTAGCTCAAACAGCTGCAAAACCTGTTTTCCCAGCACGGAGACCTTGAGTTCTATAATATAAGGCCATAAACATGTTTGTCTGAGTCTTCTATCAAAAGTTACAGCTATTTCTATGAAGTTGTACAAAAACTTTTTCTTTCGCCAAGACAGTGCGTTTCTCACTGTTACATGCATTTGAATGGGGAACTCCACCGAAACAAAGTATAGGTTTTCATTATGTGAATAACTTGGAAATCTTAGCTCAAACAGCTGCAAAACCTGTTTTCCCAGCACGGAGACCTTGAGTTCTATAAGATAAAGCCATAAACATGTTTGTCTGAGTCTTCTATCAAAAGTTACAGCTATTTATATGAAGTTATACAAAAACGCTTTCTTTCGCCAAGACAGTGCGTTTCTCACTGTTACATGCATTTGAATGGGGAACTCCACCGAAACAAAGTATAGGTTTTCATTATGTGAATAACTTGGAAATCTTAGCTCAAACAGCTGCAAAACCTGTTTTCCCAGCACGGAGACCTTGAGTTCTATAAGATAAAGCCATAAACATGTTTGTCTGAGTCTTCTATCAAAAGTTACAGCTATTTATATGAAGTTATACAAAAACGCTTTCTTTCGCCAAGACAGTGCGTTTCTCACTGTTACATGCATTTGAATGGGGAACTCGACCGAAACAAAGTATAGGTTTTCATTATGTGAATAACTTGGAAATCTTAGCTCAAACAGCTGCAAAACCTGTTTTCCCAGCACGGAGACCTTGAGTTCTATAAGATAAAGCCATAAACATGTTTGTCTGAGTCTTCTATCAAAAGTTACAGCTATTTATATGAAGTTGTACAAAAACGCTTTCTTTCGCCAAGACAGTGCGTTTCTCACTGTTACATGCATTTGAATGGGGAACTCCACCGAAACAAAGTATAGGTTTTCATTATGTGAATAACTTGGAAATCTTAGCTCAAACAGCTGCAAAACCTGTTTTCCCAGCACGGAGACCTTGAGTTCTATAAGATAAAGCCATAAACATGTTTGTCTGAGTCTTCTATCAAAAGTTACAGCTATTTATATGAAGTTGTACAAAAACGCTTTCTTTCGCCAAGACAGTGAGTTTCTCACTGTTACATGCATTTGAATGGGGAACTCCACCGAAACAAAGTATAGGTTTTCATTATGTGAATAACTTGGAAATCTTAGCTCAAACAGCTGCAAAACCTGTTTTCCCAGCACGGAGACCTTGAGTTCTATAAGATAAAGCCATAAACATCTTTGTCTGAGTCTTCTATCAAAAGTTACAGCTATTTATATGAAGTTGTACAAAAACTTTTTCTTTCGCCAAGACAGTGCGTTTCTCACTGTTACATGCATTTGAATGGGGAACTCCACCGAAACAAAGTATAGGTTTTCATTATGTGAATAACTTGGAAATCTTAGCTCAAACAGCTGCAAAACCTGTTTTCCCAGCACGGAGACCTTGAGTTCTATAAGATAAAGCCATAAACATGTTTGTCTGAGTCTTCTATCAAAAGTTACAGCTATTTATATGAAGTTGTACAAAAACGCTTTCTTTCGCCAAGACAGTGCGTTTCTCACTGTTACATGCATTTGAATGGGGAACTCCACCGAAACAAAGTATAGGTTTTCATTATGTGAATAACTTGGAAATCTTAGCTCAAACAGCTGCAAAACCTGTTTTCCCAGCACTGGAACCTTGAGTTCTATAATATAAGGCCATAAACATGTTTGTCTGAGTCTTCTATCAAAAGTTACAGCTATTTCTATGAAGTTGTACAAAAACTTTTTCTTTCGCCAAGACAGTGCGTTTCTCGCTGTTACATGCATTTGAATGGGGAACTCCACCGAAACAAAGTATAGGTTTTCATTATGTGAATAACTTGGAAATCTTAGCTCAAACAGCTGCAAAACCTGTTTTCCCAGCACGGAGACCTTGAGTTCTATAAGATAAAGCCATAAACATGTTTGTCTGAGTCTTCTATCAAAAGTTACAGCTATTTATATGAAGTTATACAAAAACGCTTTCTTTCGCCAAGACAGTGCGTTTCTCACTGTTACATGCATTTGAATGGGGAACTCGACTGAAACAAAGTATAGGTTTTCATTATGTGAATAACTTGGAAATCTTAGCTCAAACAGCTGCAAAACCTGTTTTCCCAGCACGGAGACCTTGAGTTCTATAAGATAAAGCCATAAACATCTTTGTCTGAGTCTTCTATCAAAAGTTACAGCTATTTATATGAAGTTGTACAAAAACTTTTTCTTTCGCCAAGACAGTGCGTTTCTCACTGTTACATGCATTTGAATGGGGAACTCCACCGAAACAAAGTATAGGTTTTCATTATGTGAATAACTTGGAAATCTTAGCTCAAACAGCTGCAAAACCTGTTTTCCCAGCACGGAGACCTTGAGTTCTATAAGATAAAGCCATAAACATGTTTGTCTGAGTCTTCTATCAAAAGTTACAGCTATTTATATGAAGTTGTACAAAAACGCTTTCTTTCGCCAAGACAGTGCGTTTCTCACTGTTACATGCATTTGAATGGGGAACTCCACCGAAACAAAGTATAGGTTTTCATTATGTGAATAACTTGGAAATCTTAGCTCAAACAGCTGCAAAACCTGTTTTCCCAGCACTGGAACCTTGAGTTCTATAATATAAGGCCATAAACATGTTTGTCTGAGTCTTCTATCAAAAGTTACAGCTATTTCTATGAAGTTGTACAAAAACTTTTTCTTTCGCCAAGACAGTGCGTTTCTCGCTGTTACATGCATTTGAATGGGGAACTCCACCGAAACAAAGTATAGGTTTTCATTATGTGAATAACTTGGAAATCTTAGCTCAAACAGCTGCAAAACCTGTTTTCCCAGCACGGAGACCTTGAGTTCTATAAGATAAAGCCATAAACATGTTTGTCTGAGTCTTCTATCAAAAGTTACAGCTATTTATATGAAGTTGTACAAAAACTTTTTCTTTCGCCAAGACAGTGCGTTTCTCACTGTTACATGCATTTGAATGGGGAACTCCACCGAAACAAAGTATAGGTTTTCATTATGTGAATAACTTGGAAATCTTAGCTCAAACAGCTGCAAAACCTGTTTTCCCAGCACGGAGACCTTGAGTTCTATAAGATAAAGCCATAAACATGTTTGTCTGAGTCTTCTATCAAAAGTTACAGCTATTTATATGAAGTTGTACAAAAACTTTTTCTTTCGCCAAGACAGTGCGTTTCTCACTGTTACATGCATTTGAATGGGGAACTCCACCGAAACAAAGTATAGGTTTTCATTATGTGAATAACTTGGAAATCTTAGCTCAAACAGCTGCAAAACCTGTTTTCCCAGCACGGAGACCTTGAGTTCTATAAGATAAAGCCATAAACATGTTTGTCTGAGTCTTCTATCAAAAGTTACAGCTATTTATATGAAGTTGTACAAAAACGCTTTCTTTCGCCAAGACAGTGCGTTTCTCACTGTTACATGCATTTGAATGGGGAACTCCACCGAAACAAAGTATAGGTTTTCATTATGTGAATAACTTGGAAATCTTAGCTCAAACAGCTGCAAAACCTGTTTGCCCAGCACGGAGACCTTGAGTTCTATAAGATAAAGCCATAAACATGTGTATCCGAGTCTTCTATCAAAAGTTACAGCTATTTATATGAAGTTGTACAAAAACGCTTTCTTTCGCCAAGACAGTGCGTTTCTCACTGTTACATGCATTTTGAATGGGGAACTCGACCGAAACAAAGTATAAGTTTTCATTATGTGAATAACTTGGAAATCTTAGCTCAAACAGCTGCAAAACCTGTTTTCCCAGCACTGGAACCTTGAGTTCTATAAGATAAAGCCATAAACATGTGTATCCGAGTCTTCTATCAAAAGTTACAGCTATTCATATGAAGTTGTACAAAATAGCTTTCTTTCGCCAAGACAGTGCGTTTCTCACTGTTACATGCATTTGAATGGGGAACTCGACCGAAACAAAGTATAGGTTTTCATTATGTGAATAACTTGGAAATCTTAGCTCAAACAGCTGCAAAACCTGTTTTCCCAGCACGGAGACCTTGAGTTCTATAAGATAAAGCCATAAACATGTTTGTCTGAGTCTTCTATCAAAAGTTACAGCTATTTATATGAAGTTGTACAAAAACGCTTTCTTTCGCCAAGACAGTGCGTTTCTCACTGTTACATGCATTTGAATGGGGAACTCCACCGAAACAAAGTATAGGTTTTCATTATGTGAATAACTTGGAAATCTTAGCTCAAACAGCTGCAAAACCTGTTTTCCCAGCACGGAGACCTTGAGTTCTATAATATAAGGCCATAAACATGTTTGTCTGAGTCTTCTATCAAAAGTTACAGCTATTTCTATGAAGTTGTACAAAAACTTTTTCTTTCGCCAAGACAGTGCGTTTCTCGCTGTTACATGCATTTGAATGGGGAACTCCACCGAAACAAAGTATAGGTTTTCATTATGTGAATAACTTGGAAATCTTAGCTCAAACAGCTGCAAAACCTGTTTTCCCAGCACGGAGACCTTGAGTTCTATAAGATAAAGCCATAAACATGTTTGTCTGAGTCTTCTATCAAAAGTTACAGCTATTTATATGAAGTTATACAAAAACGCTTTCTTTCGCCAAGACAGTGCGTTTCTCACTGTTACATGCATTTGAATGGGGAACTCGACTGAAACAAAGTATAGGTTTTCATTATGTGAATAACTTGGAAATCTTAGCTCAAACAGCTGCAAAACCTGTTTTCCCAGCACGGAGACCTTGAGTTCTATAAGATAAAGCCATAAACATCTTTGTCTGAGTCTTCTATCAAAAGTTACAGCTATTTATATGAAGTTGTACAAAAACTTTTTCTTTCGCCAAGACAGTGCGTTTCTCACTGTTACATGCATTTGAATGGGGAACTCCACCGAAACAAAGTATAGGTTTTCATTATGTGAATAACTTGGAAATCTTAGCTCAAACAGCTGCAAAACCTGTTTTCCCAGCACGGAGACCTTGAGTTCTATAAGATAAAGCCATAAACATGTTTGTCTGAGTCTTCTATCAAAAGTTACAGCTATTTATATGAAGTTGTACAAAAACGCTTTCTTTCGCCAAGACAGTGCGTTTCTCACTGTTACATGCATTTGAATGGGGAACTCCACCGAAACAAAGTATAGGTTTTCATTATGTGAATAACTTGGAAATCTTAGCTCAAACAGCTGCAAAACCTGTTTTCCCAGCACTGGAACCTTGAGTTCTATAATATAAGGCCATAAACATGTTTGTCTGAGTCTTCTATCAAAAGTTACAGCTATTTCTATGAAGTTGTACAAAAACTTTTTCTTTCGCCAAGACAGTGCGTTTCTCGCTGTTACATGCATTTGAATGGGGAACTCCACCGAAACAAAGTATAGGTTTTCATTATGTGAATAACTTGGAAATCTTAGCTCAAACAGCTGCAAAACCTGTTTTCCCAGCACGGAGACCTTGAGTTCTATAAGATAAAGCCATAAACATGTTTGTCTGAGTCTTCTATCAAAAGTTACAGCTATTTATATGAAGTTGTACAAAAACTTTTTCTTTCGCCAAGACAGTGCGTTTCTCACTGTTACATGCATTTGAATGGGGAACTCGACCGAAACAAAGTATAGGTTTTCATTATGTGAATAACTTGGAAATCTTAGCTCAAACAGCTGCAAAACCTGTTTTCCCAGCACGGAGACCTTGAGTTCTATAAGATAAAGCCATAAACATGTTTGTCTGAGTCTTCTATCAAAAGTTACAGCTATTTATATGAAGTTGTACAAAAACTTTTTCTTTCGCCAAGACAGTGCGTTTCTCACTGTTACATGCATTTGAATGGGGAACTCCACCGAAACAAAGTATAGGTTTTCATTATGTGAATAACTTGGAAATCTTAGCTCAAACAGCTGCAAAACCTGTTTTCCCAGCACGGAGACCTTGAGTTCTATAAGATAAAGCCATAAACATGTTTGTCTGAGTCTTCTATCAAAAGTTACAGCTATTTATATGAAGTTGTACAAAAACGCTTTCTTTCGCCAAGACAGTGCGTTTCTCACTGTTACATGCATTTGAATGGGGAACTCCACCGAAACAAAGTATAGGTTTTCATTATGTGAATAACTTGGAAATCTTAGCTCAAACAGCTGCAAAACCTGTTTGCCCAGCACGGAGACCTTGAGTTCTATAAGATAAAGCCATAAACATGTGTATCCGAGTCTTCTATCAAAAGTTACAGCTATTTATATGAAGTTGTACAAAAACGCTTTCTTTCGCCAAGACAGTGCGTTTCTCACTGTTACATGCATTTTGAATGGGGAACTCGACCGAAACAAAGTATAAGTTTTCATTATGTGAATAACTTGGAAATCTTAGCTCAAACAGCTGCAAAACCTGTTTTCCCAGCACTGGAACCTTGAGTTCTATAAGATAAAGCCATAAACATGTGTATCCGAGTCTTCTATCAAAAGTTACAGCTATTCATATGAAGTTGTACAAAATAGCTTTCTTTCGCCAAGACAGTGCGTTTCTCACTGTTACATGCATTTGAATGGGGAACTCGACCGAAACAAAGTATAGGTTTTCATTATGTGAATAACTTGGAAATCTTAGCTCAAACAGCTGCAAAACCTGTTTTCCCAGCACGGAGACCTTGAGTTCTATAAGATAAAGCCATAAACATGTTTGTCTGAGTCTTCTATCAAAAGTTACAGCTATTTATATGAAGTTATACAAAAACGCTTTCTTTCGCCAAGACAGTGCGTTTCTCACTGTTACATGCATTTGAATGGGGAACTCGACCGAAACAAAGTATAGGTTTTCATTATGTGAATAACTTGGAAATCTTAGCTCAAACAGCTGCAAAACCTGTTTTCCCAGCACGGAGACCTTGAGTTCTATAAGATAAAGCCATAAACATGTTTGTCTGAGTCTTCTATCAAAAGTTACAGCTATTTATATGAAGTTATACAAAAACGCTTTCTTTCGCCAAGACAGTGCGTTTCTCACTGTTACATGCATTTGAATGGGGAACTCGACCGAAACAAAGTATAGGTTTTCATTATGTGAATAACTTGGAAATCTTAGCTCAAACAGCTGCAAAACCTGTTTTCCCAGCACGGAGACCTTGAGTTCTATAAGATAAAGCCATAAACATGTTTGTCTGAGTCTTCTATCAAAAGTTACAGCTATTTATATGAAGTTGTACAAAAACTTTTTCTTTCGCCAAGACAGTGCGTTTCTCACTGTTACATGCATTTGAATGGGGAACTCCACCGAAACAAAGTATAGGTTTTCATTATGTGAATAACTTGGAAATCTTAGCTCAAACAGCTGCAAAACCTGTTTTCCCAGCACGGAGACCTTGAGTTCTATAAGATAAAGCCATAAACATGTGTATCCGAGTCTTCTATCAAAAGTTACAGCTATTCATATGAAGTTGTACAAAATAGCTTTCTTTCGCCAAGACAGTGCGTTTCTCGCTGTTACATGCATTTGAATGGGGAACTCGACCGAAACAAAGTATAGGTTTTCATTATGTGAATAACTTGGAAATCTTAGCTCAAACAGCTGCAAAACCTGTTTTCCCAGCACGGAGACCTTGAGTTCTATAAGATAAAGCCATAAACATGTTTGTCTGAGTCTTCTATCAAAAGTTACAGCTATTTATATGAAGTTGTACAAAAACGCTTTCTTTCGCCAAGACAGTGCGTTTCTCGCTGTTACATGCATTTGAATGGGGAACTCCACCGAAACAAAGTATAGGTTTTCATTATGTGAATAACTTGGAAATCTTAGCTCAAACAGCTGCAAAACCTGTTTTCCCAGCACGGAGACCTTGAGTTCTATAAGATAAAGCCATAAACATGTTTGTCTGAGTCTTCTATCAAAAGTTACAGCTATTTATATGAAGTTGTACAAAAACTTTTTCTTTCGCCAAGACAGTGCGTTTCTCACTGTTACATGCATTTGAATGGGGAACTCCACCGAAACAAAGTATAGGTTTTCATTATGTGAATAACTTGGAAATCTTAGCTCAAACAGCTGCAAAACCTGTTTTCCCAGCACGGAGACCTTGAGTTCTATAAGATAAAGCCATAAACATGTTTGTCTGAGTCTTCTATCAAAAGTTACAGCTATTTATATGAAGTTGTACAAAAACTTTTTCTTTCGCCAAGACAGTGCGTTTCTCGCTGTTACATGCATTTGAATGGGGAACTCCACCGAAACAAAGTATAGGTTTTCATTATGTGAATAACTTGGAAATCTTAGCTCAAACAGCTGCAAAACCTGTTTTCCCAGCACGGAGACCTTGAGTTCTATAAGATAAAGCCATAAACATGTTTGTCTGAGTCTTCTATCAAAAGTTACAGCTATTTATATGAAGTTGTACAAAAACTTTTTCTTTCGCCAAGACAGTGCGTTTCTCACTGTTACATGCATTTGAATGGGGAACTCCACCGAAACAAAGTATAGGTTTTCATTATGTGAATAACTTGGAAATCTTAGCTCAAACAGCTGCAAAACCTGTTTTCCCAGCACGGAGACCTTGAGTTCTATAAGATAAAGCCATAAACATGTGTATCCGAGTCTTCTATCAAAAGTTACAGCTATTCATATGAAGTTGTACAAAATAGCTTTCTTTCGCCAAGACAGTGCGTTTCTCACTGTTACATGCATTTGAATGGGGAACTCGACCGAAACAAAGTATAAGTTTTCATTATGTGAATAACTTGGAAATCTTAGCTCAAACAGCTGCAAAACCTGTTTTCCCAGCACGGAGACCTTGAGTTCTATAATATAAGGCCATAAACATGTTTGTCTGAGTCTTCTATCAAAAGTTACAGCTATTTCTATGAAGTTGTACAAAAACGTTTTCTTTCGCCAAGACAGTGCGTTTCTCACTGTTACATGCATTTGAATGGGGAACTCCACCGAAACAAAGTATAGGTTTTCATTATGTGAATAACTTGGAAATCTTAGCTCAAACAGCTGCAAAACCTGTTTTCCCAGCACGGAGACCTTGAGTTCTATAAGATAAAGCCATAAACATGTTTGTCTGAGTCTTCTATCAAAAGTTACAGCTATTTATATGAAGTTGTACAAAAACTTTTTCTTTCGCCAAGACAGTGCGTTTCTCACTGTTACATGCATTTGAATGGGGAACTCCACCGAAACAAAGTATAGGTTTTCATTATGTGAATAACTTGGAAATCTTAGCTCAAACAGCTGCAAAACCTGTTTTCCCAGCACGGAGACCTTGAGTTCTATAAGATAAAGCCATAAACATGTGTATCCGAGTCTTCTATCAAAAGTTACAACTATTCATATGAAGTTGTACAAAATAGCTTTCTTTCGCCAAGACAGTGCGTTTCTCACTGTTACATGCATTTGAATGGGGAACTCGACCGAAACAAAGTATAAGTTTTCATTATGTGAATAACTTGGAAATCTTAGCTCAAACAGCTGCAAAACCTGTTTTCCCAGCACGGAGACCTTGAGTTCTATAATATAAGGCCATAAACATGTTTGTCTGAGTCTTCTATCAAAAGTTACAGCTATTTCTATGAAGTTGTACAAAAACTTTTTCTTTCGCCAAGACAGTGCGTTTCTCACTGTTACATGCATTTGAATGGGGAACTCCACCGAAACAAAGTATAGGTTTTCATTATGTGAATAACTTGGAAATCTTAGCTCAAACAGCTGCAAAACCTGTTTTCCCAGCACGGAGACCTTGAGTTCTATAAGATAAAGCCATAAACATGTTTGTCTGAGTCTTCTATCAAAAGTTACAGCTATTTATATGAAGTTATACAAAAACGCTTTCTTTCGCCAAGACAGTGCGTTTCTCACTGTTACATGCATTTGAATGGGGAACTCGACCGAAACAAAGTATAGGTTTTCATTATGTGAATAACTTGGAAATCTTAGCTCAAACAGCTGCAAAACCTGTTTTCCCAGCACGGAGACCTTGAGTTCTATAAGATAAAGCCATAAACATGTGTATCCGAGTCTTCTATCAAAAGTTACAGCTATTTATATGAAGTTGTACAAAAACGCTTTCTTTCGCCAAGACAGTGCGTTTCTCACTGTTACATGCATTTGAATGGGGAACTCCACCGAAACAAAGTATAGGTTTTCATTATGTGAATAACTTGGAAATCTTAGCTCAAACAGCTGCAAAACCTGTTTGCCCAGCACGGAGACCTTGAGTTCTATAAGATAAAGCCATAAACATGTGTATCCGAGTCTTCTATCAAAAGTTACAGCTATTTATATGAAGTTGTACAAAAACGCTTTCTTTCGCCAAGACAGTGCGTTTCTCACTGTTACATGCATTTTGAATGGGGAACTCGACCGAAACAAAGTATAAGTTTTCATTATGTGAATAACTTGGAAATCTTAGCTCAAACAGCTGCAAAACCTGTTTTCCCAGCACTGGAACCTTGAGTTCTATAAGATAAAGCCATAAACATGTGTATCCGAGTCTTCTATCAAAAGTTACAGCTATTCATATGAAGTTGTACAAAATAGCTTTCTTTCGCCAAGACAGTGCGTTTCTCACTGTTACATGCATTTGAATGGGGAACTCGACCGAAACAAAGTATAGGTTTTCATTATGTGAATAACTTGGAAATCTTAGCTCAAACAGCTGCAAAACCTGTTTTCCCAGCACGGAGACCTTGAGTTCTATAAGATAAAGCCATAAACATGTTTGTCTGAGTCTTCTATCAAAAGTTACAGCTATTTATATGAAGTTATACAAAAACGCTTTCTTTCGCCAAGACAGTGCGTTTCTCACTGTTACATGCATTTGAATGGGGAACTCGACCGAAACAAAGTATAGGTTTTCAT
This sequence comes from Rhamphochromis longiceps, assembly GCF_057381845.1. Lineage (NCBI taxonomy): Eukaryota > Metazoa > Chordata > Actinopteri > Cichliformes > Cichlidae > Rhamphochromis > Rhamphochromis longiceps. The sequence goes on along the minus strand of NC_140574.1, from coordinate 38,719,508 downwards.
TATGTGAATAACTTGGAAATCTTAGCTCAAACAGCTGCAAAACCTGTTTTCCCAGCACGGAGACCTTGAGTTCTATAAGATAAAGCCATAAACATGTTTGTCTGAGTCTTCTATCAAAAGTTACAGCTATTTATATGAAGTTGTACAAAAACGCTTTCTTTCGCCAAGACAGTGCGTTTCTCACTGTTACATGCATTTGAATGGGGAACTCCACCGAAACAAAGTATAGGTTTTCATTATGTGAATAACTTGGAAATCTTAGCTCAAACAGCTGCAAAACCTGTTTTCCCAGCACGGAGACCTTGAGTTCTATAAGATAAAGCCATAAACATGTTTGTCTGAGTCTTCTATCAAAAGTTACAGCTATTTATATGAAGTTATACAAAAACGCTTTCTTTCGCCAAGACAGTGCGTTTCTCACTGTTACATGCATTTGAATGGGGAACTCCACCGAAACAAAGTATAGGTTTTCATTATGTGAATAACTTGGAAATCTTAGCTCAAACAGCTGCAAAACCTGTTTTCCCAGCACGGAGACCTTGAGTTCTATAAGATAAAGCCATAAACATGTTTGTCTGAGTCTTCTATCAAAAGTTACAGCTATTTATATGAAGTTGTACAAAAACTTTTTCTTTCGCCAAGACAGTGCGTTTCTCACTGTTACATGCATTTGAATGGGGAACTCCACCGAAACAAAGTATAGGTTTTCATTATGTGAATAACTTGGAAATCTTAGCTCAAACAGCTGCAAAACCTGTTTTCCCAGCACGGAGACCTTGAGTTCTATAAGATAAAGCCATAAACATGTTTGTCTGAGTCTTCTATCAAAAGTTACAGCTATTTATATGAAGTTGTACAAAAACTTTTTCTTTCGCCAAGACAGTGCGTTTCTCACTGTTACATGCATTTGAATGGGGAACTCCACCGAAACAAAGTATAGGTTTTCATTATGTGAATAACTTGGAAATCTTAGCTCAAACAGCTGCAAAACCTGTTTTCCCAGCACGGAGACCTTGAGTTCTATAAGATAAAGCCATAAACATGTTTGTCTGAGTCTTCTATCAAAAGTTACAGCTATTTATATGAAGTTGTACAAAAACTTTTTCTTTCGCCAAGACAGTGCGTTTCTCACTGTTACATGCATTTGAATGGGGAACTCCACCGAAACAAAGTATAGGTTTTCATTATGTGAATAACTTGGAAATCTTAGCTCAAACAGCTGCAAAACCTGTTTTCCCAGCACGGAGACCTTGAGTTCTATAAGATAAAGCCATAAACATGTTTGTCTGAGTCTTCTATCAAAAGTTACAGCTATTTATATGAAGTTATACAAAAACGCTTTCTTTCGCCAAGACAGTGCGTTTCTCACTGTTACATGCATTTGAATGGGGAACTCCACCGAAACAAAGTATAGGTTTTCATTATGTGAATAACTTGGAAATCTTAGCTCAAACAGCTGCAAAACCTGTTTTCCCAGCACGGAGACCTTGAGTTCTATAAGATAAAGCCATAAACATGTTTGTCTGAGTCTTCTATCAAAAGTTACAGCTATTTATATGAAGTTGTACAAAAACGCTTTCTTTCGCCAAGACAGTGCGTTTCTCACTGTTACATGCATTTGAATGGGGAACTCCACCGAAACAAAGTATAGGTTTTCATTATGTGAATAACTTGGAAATCTTAGCTCAAACAGCTGCAAAACCTGTTTTCCCAGCACGGAGACCTTGAGTTCTATAAGATAAAGCCATAAACATGTTTGTCTGAGTCTTCTATCAAAAGTTACAGCTATTTATATGAAGTTGTACAAAAACTTTTTCTTTCGCCAAGACAGTGCGTTTCTCACTGTTACATGCATTTGAATGGGGAACTCCACCGAAACAAAGTATAGGTTTTCATTATGTGAATAACTTGGAAATCTTAGCTCAAACAGCTGCAAAACCTGTTTTCCCAGCACGGAGACCTTGAGTTCTATAAGATAAAGCCATAAACATGTTTGTCTGAGTCTTCTATCAAAAGTTACAGCTATTTATATGAAGTTGTACAAAAACTTTTTCTTTCGCCAAGACAGTGCGTTTCTCACTGTTACATGCATTTGAATGGGGAACTCCACCGAAACAAAGTATAGGTTTTCATTATGTGAATAACTTGGAAATCTTAGCTCAAACAGCTGCAAAACCTGTTTTCCCAGCACGGAGACCTTGAGTTCTATAAGATAAAGCCATAAACATGTTTGTCTGAGTCTTCTATCAAAAGTTACAGCTATTTATATGAAGTTATACAAAAACGCTTTCTTTCGCCAAGACAGTGCGTTTCTCACTGTTACATGCATTTGAATGGGGAACTCCACCGAAACAAAGTATAGGTTTTCATTATGTGAATAACTTGGAAATCTTAGCTCAAACAGCTGCAAAACCTGTTTTCCCAGCACGGAGACCTTGAGTTCTATAAGATAAAGCCATAAACATGTTTGTCTGAGTCTTCTATCAAAAGTTACAGCTATTTATATGAAGTTGTACAAAAACTTTTTCTTTCGCCAAGACAGTGCGTTTCTCACTGTTACATGCATTTGAATGGGGAACTCCACCGAAACAAAGTATAGGTTTTCATTATGTGAATAACTTGGAAATCTTAGCTCAAACAGCTGCAAAACCTGTTTTCCCAGCACGGAGACCTTGAGTTCTATAAGATAAAGCCATAAACATGTTTGTCTGAGTCTTCTATCAAAAGTTACAGCTATTTATATGAAGTTGTACAAAAACTTTTTCTTTCGCCAAGACAGTGCGTTTCTCACTGTTACATGCATTTGAATGGGGAACTCCACCGAAACAAAGTATAGGTTTTCATTATGTGAATAACTTGGAAATCTTAGCTCAAACAGCTGCAAAACCTGTTTTCCCAGCACGGAGACCTTGAGTTCTATAAGATAAAGCCATAAACATGTTTGTCTGAGTCTTCTATCAAAAGTTACAGCTATTTATATGAAGTTGTACAAAAACTTTTTCTTTCGCCAAGACAGTGCGTTTCTCACTGTTACATGCATTTGAATGGGGAACTCCACCGAAACAAAGTATAGGTTTTCATTATGTGAATAACTTGGAAATCTTAGCTCAAACAGCTGCAAAACCTGTTTTCCCAGCACGGAGACCTTGAGTTCTATAAGATAAAGCCATAAACATGTTTGTCTGAGTCTTCTATCAAAAGTTACAGCTATTTATATGAAGTTGTACAAAAACGCTTTCTTTCGCCAAGACAGTGCGTTTCTCACTGTTACATGCATTTGAATGGGGAACTCCACCGAAACAAAGTATAGGTTTTCATTATGTGAATAACTTGGAAATCTTAGCTCAAACAGCTGCAAAACCTGTTTTCCCAGCACGGAGACCTTGAGTTCTATAAGATAAAGCCATAAACATGTTTGTCTGAGTCTTCTATCAAAAGTTACAGCTATTTATATGAAGTTGTACAAAAACGCTTTCTTTCGCCAAGACAGTGCGTTTCTCACTGTTACATGCATTTGAATGGGGAACTCCACCGAAACAAAGTATAGGTTTTCATTATGTGAATAACTTGGAAATCTTAGCTCAAACAGCTGCAAAACCTGTTTTCCCAGCACGGAGACCTTGAGTTCTATAAGATAAAGCCATAAACATGTTTGTCTGAGTCTTCTATCAAAAGTTACAGCTATTTATATGAAGTTGTACAAAAACGCTTTCTTTCGCCAAGACAGTGCGTTTCTCACTGTTACATGCATTTGAATGGGGAACTCCACCGAAACAAAGTATAGGTTTTCATTATGTGAATAACTTGGAAATCTTAGCTCAAACAGCTGCAAAACCTGTTTTCCCAGCACTGGAACCTTGAGTTCTATAATATAAGGCCATAAACATGTTTGTCTGAGTCTTCTATCAAAAGTTACAGCTATTTCTATGAAGTTGTACAAAAACTTTTTCTTTCGCCAAGACAGTGCGTTTCTCGCTGTTACATGCATTTGAATGGGGAACTCCACCGAAACAAAGTATAGGTTTTCATTATGTGAATAACTTGGAAATCTTAGCTCAAACAGCTGCAAAACCTGTTTTCCCAGCACGGAGACCTTGAGTTCTATAAGATAAAGCCATAAACATGTTTGTCTGAGTCTTCTATCAAAAGTTACAGCTATTTATATGAAGTTGTACAAAAACTTTTTCTTTCGCCAAGACAGTGCGTTTCTCACTGTTACATGCATTTGAATGGGGAACTCCACCGAAACAAAGTATAGGTTTTCATTATGTGAATAACTTGGAAATCTTAGCTCAAACAGCTGCAAAACCTGTTTTCCCAGCACGGAGACCTTGAGTTCTATAAGATAAAGCCATAAACATGTTTGTCTGAGTCTTCTATCAAAAGTTACAGCTATTTATATGAAGTTATACAAAAACGCTTTCTTTCGCCAAGACAGTGCGTTTCTCACTGTTACATGCATTTGAATGGGGAACTCCACCGAAACAAAGTATAGGTTTTCATTATGTGAATAACTTGGAAATCTTAGCTCAAACAGCTGCAAAACCTGTTTTCCCAGCACGGAGACCTTGAGTTCTATAAGATAAAGCCATAAACATGTTTGTCTGAGTCTTCTATCAAAAGTTACAGCTATTTATATGAAGTTGTACAAAAACGCTTTCTTTCGCCAAGACAGTGCGTTTCTCGCTGTTACATGCATTTGAATGGGGAACTCGACCGAAACAAAGTATAGGTTTTCATTATGTGAATAACTTGGAAATCTTAGCTCAAACAGCTGCAAAACCTGTTTTCCCAGCACGGAGACCTTGAGTTCTATAAGATAAAGCCATAAACATGTTTGTCTGAGTCTTCTATCAAAAGTTACAGCTATTTATATGAAGTTGTACAAAAACTTTTTCTTTCGCCAAGACAGTGCGTTTCTCACTGTTACATGCATTTGAATGGGGAACTCCACCGAAACAAAGTATAGGTTTTCATTATGTGAATAACTTGGAAATCTTAGCTCAAACAGCTGCAAAACCTGTTTTCCCAGCACGGAGACCTTGAGTTCTATAAGATAAAGCCATAAACATGTTTGTCTGAGTCTTCTATCAAAAGTTACAGCTATTTATATGAAGTTGTACAAAAACTTTTTCTTTCGCCAAGACAGTGCGTTTCTCACTGTTACATGCATTTGAATGGGGAACTCCACCGAAACAAAGTATAGGTTTTCATTATGTGAATAACTTGGAAATCTTAGCTCAAACAGCTGCAAAACCTGTTTTCCCAGCACGGAGACCTTGAGTTCTATAAGATAAAGCCATAAACATGTGTATCCGAGTCTTCTATCAAAAGTTACAGCTATTTATATGAAGTTGTACAAAAACGCTTTCTTTCGCCAAGACAGTGCGTTTCTCACTGTTACATGCATTTGAATGGGGAACTCCACCGAAACAAAGTATAGATTTTCATTATGTGAATAACTTGGAAATCTTAGCTCAAACAGCTGCAAAACCTGTTTTCCCAGCACGGAGACCTTGAGTTCTATAAGATAAAGCCATAAACATGTTTGTCTGAGTCTTCTATCAAAAGTTACAGCTATTTATATGAAGTTGTACAAAAACTTTTTCTTTCGCCAAGACAGTGCGTTTCTCACTGTTACATGCATTTGAATGGGGAACTCGACCGAAACAAAGTATAGGTTTTCATTATGTGAATAACTTGGAAATCTTAGCTCAAACAGCTGCAAAACCTGTTTTCCCAGCACGGAGACCTTGAGTTCTATAAGATAAAGCCATAAACATGTTTGTCTGAGTCTTCTATCAAAAGTTACAGCTATTTATATGAAGTTGTACAAAAACGCTTTCTTTCGCCAAGACAGTGCGTTTCTCGCTGTTACATGCATTTGAATGGGGAACTCGACCGAAACAAAGTATAGGTTTTCATTATGTGAATAACTTGGAAATCTTAGCTCAAACAGCTGCAAAACCTGTTTTCCCAGCACGGAGACCTTGAGTTCTATAAGATAAAGCCATAAACATGTTTGTCTGAGTCTTCTATCAAAAGTTACAGCTATTTATATGAAGTTGTACAAAAACTTTTTCTTTCGCCAAGACAGTGCGTTTCTCACTGTTACATGCATTTGAATGGGGAACTCCACCGAAACAAAGTATAGGTTTTCATTATGTGAATAACTTGGAAATCTTAGCTCAAACAGCTGCAAAACCTGTTTTCCCAGCACGGAGACCTTGAGTTCTATAAGATAAAGCCATAAACATGTTTGTCTGAGTCTTCTATCAAAAGTTACAGCTATTTATATGAAGTTGTACAAAAACTTTTTCTTTCGCCAAGACAGTGCGTTTCTCACTGTTACATGCATTTGAATGGGGAACTCCACCGAAACAAAGTATAGGTTTTCATTATGTGAATAACTTGGAAATCTTAGCTCAAACAGCTGCAAAACCTGTTTTCCCAGCACGGAGACCTTGAGTTCTATAAGATAAAGCCATAAACATGTTTGTCTGAGTCTTCTATCAAAAGTTACAGCTATTTATATGAAGTTGTACAAAAACTTTTTCTTTCGCCAAGACAGTGCGTTTCTCACTGTTACATGCATTTGAATGGGGAACTCCACCGAAACAAAGTATAGGTTTTCATTATGTGAATAACTTGGAAATCTTAGCTCAAACAGCTGCAAAACCTGTTTTCCCAGCACGGAGACCTTGAGTTCTATAAGATAAAGCCATAAACATGTTTGTCTGAGTCTTCTATCAAAAGTTACAGCTATTTATATGAAGTTATACAAAAACGCTTTCTTTCGCCAAGACAGTGCGTTTCTCACTGTTACATGCATTTGAATGGGGAACTCCACCGAAACAAAGTATAGGTTTTCATTATGTGAATAACTTGGAAATCTTAGCTCAAACAGCTGCAAAACCTGTTTTCCCAGCACGGAGACCTTGAGTTCTATAAGATAAAGCCATAAACATGTTTGTCTGAGTCTTCTATCAAAAGTTACAGCTATTTATATGAAGTTGTACAAAAACGCTTTCTTTCGCCAAGACAGTGCGTTTCTCACTGTTACATGCATTTGAATGGGGAACTCGACCGAAACAAAGTATAGGTTTTCATTATGTGAATAACTTGGAAATCTTAGCTCAAACAGCTGCAAAACCTGTTTTCCCAGCACGGAGACCTTGAGTTCTATAAGATAAAGCCATAAACATGTTTGTCTGAGTCTTCTATCAAAAGTTACAGCTATTTATATGAAGTTGTACAAAAACGCTTTCTTTCGCCAAGACAGTGCGTTTCTCACTGTTACATGCATTTGAATGGGGAACTCCACCGAAACAAAGTATAGGTTTTCATTATGTGAATAACTTGGAAATCTTAGCTCAAACAGCTGCAAAACCTGTTTTCCCAGCACTGGAACCTTGAGTTCTATAATATAAGGCCATAAACATGTTTGTCTGAGTCTTCTATCAAAAGTTACAGCTATTTCTATGAAGTTGTACAAAAACTTTTTCTTTCGCCAAGACAGTGCGTTTCTCACTGTTACATGCATTTGAATGGGGAACTCCACCGAAACAAAGTATAGGTTTTCATTATGTGAATAACTTGGAAATCTTAGCTCAAACAGCTGCAAAACCTGTTTTCCCAGCACGGAGACCTTGAGTTCTATAAGATAAAGCCATAAACATGTTTGTCTGAGTCTTCTATCAAAAGTTACAGCTATTTATATGAAGTTGTACAAAAACGCTTTCTTTCGCCAAGACAGTGCGTTTCTCACTGTTACATGCATTTGAATGGGGAACTCCACCGAAACAAAGTATAGGTTTTCATTATGTGAATAACTTGGAAATCTTAGCTCAAACAGCTGCAAAACCTGTTTTCCCAGCACGGAGACCTTGAGTTCTATAAGATAAAGCCATAAACATGTTTGTCTGAGTCTTCTATCAAAAGTTACAGCTATTTATATGAAGTTGTACAAAAACTTTTTCTTTCGCCAAGACAGTGCGTTTCTCACTGTTACATGCATTTGAATGGGGAACTCCACCGAAACAAAGTATAGGTTTTCATTATGTGAATAACTTGGAAATCTTAGCTCAAACAGCTGCAAAACCTGTTTTCCCAGCACGGAGACCTTGAGTTCTATAAGATAAAGCCATAAACATGTTTGTCTGAGTCTTCTATCAAAAGTTACAGCTATTTATATGAAGTTGTACAAAAACGCTTTCTTTCGCCAAGACAGTGCGTTTCTCACTGTTACATGCATTTGAATGGGGAACTCCACCGAAACAAAGTATAGGTTTTCATTATGTGAATAACTTGGAAATCTTAGCTCAAACAGCTGCAAAACCTGTTTTCCCAGCACGGAGACCTTGAGTTCTATAAGATAAAGCCATAAACATGTTTGTCTGAGTCTTCTATCAAAAGTTACAGCTATTTATATGAAGTTGTACAAAAACTTTTTCTTTCGCCAAGACAGTGCGTTTCTCACTGTTACATGCATTTGAATGGGGAACTCGACCGAAACAAAGTATAGGTTTTCATTATGTGAATAACTTGGAAATCTTAGCTCAAACAGCTGCAAAACCTGTTTTCCCAGCACGGAGACCTTGAGTTCTATAAGATAAAGCCATAAACATGTTTGTCTGAGTCTTCTATCAAAAGTTACAGCTATTTATATGAAGTTGTACAAAAACGCTTTCTTTCGCCAAGACAGTGCGTTTCTCGCTGTTACATGCATTTGAATGGGGAACTCGACCGAAACAAAGTATAGGTTTTCATTATGTGAATAACTTGGAAATCTTAGCTCAAACAGCTGCAAAACCTGTTTTCCCAGCACGGAGACCTTGAGTTCTATAAGATAAAGCCATAAACATGTTTGTCTGAGTCTTCTATCAAAAGTTACAGCTATTTATATGAAGTTGTACAAAAACTTTTTCTTTCGCCAAGACAGTGCGTTTCTCACTGTTACATGCATTTGAATGGGGAACTCCACCGAAACAAAGTATAGGTTTTCATTATGTGAATAACTTGGAAATCTTAGCTCAAACAGCTGCAAAACCTGTTTTCCCAGCACGGAGACCTTGAGTTCTATAAGATAAAGCCATAAACATGTTTGTCTGAGTCTTCTATCAAAAGTTACAGCTATTTATATGAAGTTGTACAAAAACGCTTTCTTTCGCCAAGACAGTGCGTTTCTCACTGTTACATGCATTTGAATGGGGAACTCGACCGAAACAAAGTATAGGTTTTCATTATGTGAATAACTTGGAAATCTTAGCTCAAACAGCTGCAAAACCTGTTTTCCCAGCACGGAGACCTTGAGTTCTATAAGATAAAGCCATAAACATGTTTGTCTGAGTCTTCTATCAAAAGTTACAGCTATTTATATGAAGTTGTACAAAAACGCTTTCTTTCGCCAAGACAGTGCGTTTCTCACTGTTACATGCATTTGAATGGGGAACTCCACCGAAACAAAGTATAGGTTTTCATTATGTGAATAACTTGGAAATCTTAGCTCAAACAGCTGCAAAACCTGTTTTCCCAGCACTGGAACCTTGAGTTCTATAATATAAGGCCATAAACATGTTTGTCTGAGTCTTCTATCAAAAGTTACAGCTATTTCTATGAAGTTGTACAAAAACTTTTTCTTTCGCCAAGACAGTGCGTTTCTCACTGTTACATGCATTTGAATGGGGAACTCCACCGAAACAAAGTATAGGTTTTCATTATGTGAATAACTTGGAAATCTTAGCTCAAACAGCTGCAAAACCTGTTTTCCCAGCACGGAGACCTTGAGTTCTATAAGATAAAGCCATAAACATGTTTGTCTGAGTCTTCTATCAAAAGTTACAGCTATTTATATGAAGTTGTACAAAAACGCTTTCTTTCGCCAAGACAGTGCGTTTCTCACTGTTACATGCATTTGAATGGGGAACTCCACCGAAACAAAGTATAGGTTTTCATTATGTGAATAACTTGGAAATCTTAGCTCAAACAGCTGCAAAACCTGTTTTCCCAGCACGGAGACCTTGAGTTCTATAAGATAAAGCCATAAACATGTTTGTCTGAGTCTTCTATCAAAAGTTACAGCTATTTATATGAAGTTGTACAAAAACTTTTTCTTTCGCCAAGACAGTGCGTTTCTCACTGTTACATGCATTTGAATGGGGAACTCCACCGAAACAAAGTATAGGTTTTCATTATGTGAATAACTTGGAAATCTTAGCTCAAACAGCTGCAAAACCTGTTTTCCCAGCACGGAGACCTTGAGTTCTATAAGATAAAGCCATAAACATGTTTGTCTGAGTCTTCTATCAAAAGTTACAGCTATTTATATGAAGTTGTACAAAAACGCTTTCTTTCGCCAAGACAGTGCGTTTCTCACTGTTACATGCATTTGAATGGGGAACTCCACCGAAACAAAGTATAGGTTTTCATTATGTGAATAACTTGGAAATCTTAGCTCAAACAGCTGCAAAACCTGTTTTCCCAGCACGGAGACCTTGAGTTCTATAAGATAAAGCCATAAACATGTTTGTCTGAGTCTTCTATCAAAAGTTACAGCTATTTATATGAAGTTGTACAAAAACTTTTTCTTTCGCCAAGACAGTGCGTTTCTCACTGTTACATGCATTTGAATGGGGAACTCCACCGAAACAAAGTATAGGTTTTCATTATGTGAATAACTTGGAAATCTTAGCTCAAACAGCTGCAAAACCTGTTTTCCCAGCCATCTTCACAAAACCAGGGCCTTTGTTGCTGGCTGAGGCCATCCTCATTTCACCAGGGCCTGCGTTGCTTGGTCATGCCATCCACATTACACCTGGGCCTGTGGTGCTGACCGATATCATGCACATTTCCCAGGGCCAGTGGTGTTGGCTAAGGCCATTCACATTTCACCAGGGCCAGTGGTGCTGACCAATACCATCCATATTTCACCAGGGACAGTGTTGTTAGATGAGGCCATCCACATTACACCAGGGCCTGTGCTACTGGGTGAGGCCAACTACATTTCACCAGGGCTTGTGTTGCTGGCTGACGACATCCACAATACACAAGGGCATGTGATACTGGCTGATGCCATCCACATTACACCAGGGCCAGTGGTGCTGACCAATACCATCCATATTTCACCAGGGACAGTGTTGTTAGATGAGGCCATCCACATTTCACAAGGGCCTGCATTGCTGGCTCATGCCATCCACATAACAACAGGGCCTGTGCTACTGGCTGAGGCCAAATACATTTCACCAGGGCCTGTGCTAGTCGTTGATGCCATCCACATTATACCAGCGCAAGTGGTGCTGTCCAAAACCATCCATATTTCACCACGGCCAGTGTTGTTGGATGAGGCCATCCACATTACACCTGGGCCTGTGGTGCTGATCGATATCATACACATTTCCCAGGGCCAGTGGTGTTGGCTAAGGCCATTCACATTACACCAGAGACAGTGCTTCCTGTGAGGCCATCTTAACCAAACCAGGGACTGTGCTTTTGGCTGAGGCCATCCGCATTACATCAGGGCCTGTGATGCCGACTTCTACCATCCACATTACACCAGGGACAGTGCTTGCTTTGAGGCCATCTTCAAACCACCAGGGCCTCTGCTGCTCGTTGATGCCATCCACATTACGCCTGGGCCTGTGGTGCTGACCGATATCATGCACATTTCACCAGGGCCAGTGGTGTTGGCTAAGGTCATTCACATTACACCAGGGCCTTTGCTACTGGCTTAGGACATTTACATTACACCAGGGTGTGGTCATGGCTGAGGCCAACTACATATCACCAGGGCCTGTATTGGTGCCTGATCCCATCGACAATATACAAAGGCCTGTGCTACTGCCTGATGCCATCCACATTAAACCAGGGCCAGTGCTCCCTGTGAGGCTGTCATGGTCCTGGGCCATGTGGGCCCAGTATTCTTAGTTTTCGTGTATTTTTGTATTTTGTTCTTTATTTAGGCCATGCTTCCTGGGTTGATCTGTTACGTTGTTCCTTATGTGTTTTCCCTTCGTGACTCTTACCCCCTGTGTGCCCCTCTGTGTATTTATGAGCCCTCGTCTCTCTTTGTGCTTTATTCTATGTTTTCCCCAGCCCGTTATGTCTGCGTTCTCCCCGTGCTCTCTCTCCTCCTGTTTGAACCTCTGTGTACTTCCTGCTTTACTTTTCCCATCTCCCATCAGTGTTACGTTCACTCCTGCCGTGTCTTGTTATGATTATCAGTGTCACCTGTGTTCCCCGTGTGCATCCACTTCCCCTGATCATCCCTCATGTGTATTTAGTCTCTGTGTTTCGTACAGTCTGTGTCGCGTCGTCTGTGTTCTCACCTCCATGTTTTCACGGTCAGTCCTTGCAGTGATCATCATAGTCTGAGTTTTCTTAGTTTGTCGCAGTATTAGTTTTCCCAGTTTAGTTATAGTCTAGTCACGCCATCCCTGCTTTGTTTGTGCACTTTGTCTTCAGCCATAATAAAGGCTCGCTTTCTGTAAAGTCCACTCCCGTCTACTAACTTGTGTATGCACCTGGGTCCATCACACACACCACCGCACGGCCTGTCTCTGCAGACCGTGACAGAGGCCATCTTCACAAAACCAGGGCCTTTGTTGCTGGCTGAGGCCATCCTCATTTCACCAGGGCCTGCGTTGCTTGGTCATGCCATCCACATTACACCAGGGACTGTGCTACTGGTTGAGGCCAACTACATTTCACCAGTGCTTGTGTTGCTGGCTGACGATATCCACAATACACAAGGGCATGTGATACTGGCTGATGCCATCCACATTACACCAGGGGCAGTGGTGTTGGCTAAGGCCATTCACATTACACCAGGGCCAGTGGTGCTGACCAATACCATCCATATTTCACCAGGGACAGTGTTGTTAGATGAGGCCATCCACATTTCACAAGGGCCTGCAGTGCTGGCTCATGCCATCCACATAACAACAGGGCCTGTGCTACTGGCTGAGGCCAACTACATTTCACCAGGGCCTGTGCTAGTCGTTGATGCCATCCACATTATACCAGCGCAAGTGGTGCTGTCCAAAACCATCCACGTTTCACCACGGTCAGTGTTGTTGGATGAGGCCATCCACATTACACCTGGGCCTGTGGTGCTGATCGATATCATGCACATTTCCCAGGGCCAGTGGTGTTGGCTAAGGCCATTCACATTACACCAGAGACAGTGCTTCCTGTGAGGCCATCTTAACCAAACCAGGGACTGTGCTTTTGGCTGAGGCCATCCGCATTACATCAGGGCCTTTGATGCCGACTTCTACCATCCACATTACACCAGGGACAGTGCTTCCTTTGAGGCCATCTTCACCCAACCAGGGCCTCTGCTGCTCGTTGATGCCATCCACATTACGCCTGGGCCTGTGGTGCTGACCGATATCATGCACATTTCACCAGGGCCAGTGGTGTTGGCTAAGGTCATTCACATTACACCAGGGCCATTGCTACTGGCTTAGGACATTTACATTACACCAGGGTGTGGTTATTGCTGAGGCCGACTACATATCACCAGGGCCTGTATTGGTGCCTGATCCCATCGACAATATACAAGGCCTGTGCTACTGCCTGATGCCATCCACATTAAACCAGGGCCAGTGCTCCCTGTCAGGCCATCTTCACAACACCAGGGCCTTTGTTGCTGGCTGAGGCCATCCTCATTTCACCAGGGCCTGCGTTGCTTGGTCATGCCATCCACATTACACCTGGGCCTGTGGTGCTGACCGATATCATGCACATTTCCCCGGGCCAGTGATGTTGGCTAAGGCCATTCACATTACACCAGAGACAGCGCTTCCTGTGAGGCCATCTTAACCAAACCAGGGACTGTGCTTTTGGCTGAGGCCATCCGCATTACATCAGGGCCTGTGATGCCGACTTCTACCATCCACATTACACCAGGGACAGTGCTTCCTTTGAGGCCATCTTCACCCCACCAGGGCCTCTGCTGCTCGTTGATGCCATCCACATTACGCCTGGGCCTGTGGTGCTGACCGATATCATGCACATTTCCCAGGGCCAGTGGTGTTGGCTAAGGCCATTCACATTTCACCAGGGCCAGTGGTGCTGACCAATACCATCCATATTTCACCAGGGACAGTGTTGTTAGATGAGGCCATCCACATTACACCAGGGCCTGTGCTACTGGGTGAGGCCAACTACATTTCACCAGGGACAGTGTTGTTAGATGAGCCCATCCACATTTCACAAGGGCCTGCATTGCTGGCTCATGCCATCCACATAACAACAGGGCCTGTGCTACTGGCTGAGGCCAAATACATTTCACCAGGGCCTGTGCTAGTCGTTGATGCCATCCACATTATACCAGCGCAAGTGGTGCTGTCCAAAACCATCCACATTTCACCACGGCCAGTGTTGTTGGATGAGGCCATCCACATTACACCTGGGCCTGTGGTGCTGATCGATATCATGCACATTTCCCAGGGCCAGTGGTGTTGGCTAAGGCCATTCACATTACACCAGAGACAGTGCTTCCTGTGAGGCCATCTTAACCAAACCAGGGACTGTGCTTTTGGCTGAGGCCATCCGCATTACATCAGGGCCTGTGATGCCGACTTCTACCATCCACATTACACCAGGGACAGTGCTTGCTTTGAGGCCATCTTCAAACCACCAGGGCCTCTGCTGCTCGTTGATGCCATCCACATTACGCCTGGGCCTGTGGTGCTGACCGATATCATGCACATTTCACCAGGGCCAGTGGTGTTGGCTAAGGTCATTCACATTACACCAGGGCCTTTGCTACTGGCTTAGGACATTTACATTACACCAGGGTGTGGTCATGGCTGAGGCCAACTACATATCACCAGGGCCTGTATTGGTGCCTGATCCCATCGACAATATACAAAGGCCTGTGCTACTGCCTGATGCCATCCACATTAAACCAGGGCCAGTGCTCCCTGTGAGGCCATCTTCACAAAACCAGGGCCTTTTTTGCTGGCTGAGGCCATCCTCATTTCACCAGGGCCTGCGTTGCTTGGTCATGCCATCCACATTACACCAGGGACTGTGCTACTGGTTGAGGCCAACTACATTTCACCAGTGCTTGTGTTGCTGGCTGACGATATCCACAATACACAAGGGCATGTGATACTGGCTGATGCCATCCACATTACACCAGGGGCAGTGGTGTTGGCTAAGGCCATTCACATTACACCAGGGCCAGTGGTGCTGACCAATACCATCCATATTTCACCAGGGACAGTGTTGTTAGATGAGGCCATCCACATTTCACAAGGGCCTGCATTGCTGGCTCATGCCATCCACATAACAACAGGGCCTGTGCTACTGGCTGAGGCCAAATACATTTCACCAGGGCCTGTGCTAATCGTTGATGCCATCCACATTATACCAGCGCAAGTGGTGCTGTCCAAAACCATCCACATTTCACCACGGCCAGTGTTGTTGGATGAAGCCATCCACATTACACCTGGGCCTGTGGTGCTGATCGATATCATGCACATTTCCCAGGGCCAGTGGTGTTGGCTAAGGCCATTCACATTACACCAGAGACAGTGCTTCCTGTGAGGCCATCTTAACCAAACCAGGGACTGTGCTTTTGGCTGAGGCCATCCGCATTACATCAGGGCCTGTGATGCCGACTTCTACCATCCACATTACACCAGGGACAGTGCTTGCTTTGAGGCCATCTTCAAACCACCAGGGCCTCTGCTGCTCGTTGATGCCATCCACATTACGCCTGGGCCTGTGGTGCTGACCGATATCATGCACATTTCACCAGGGCCAGTGGTGTTGGCTAAGGTCATTCACATTACACCAGGGCCTTTGCTACTGGCTTAGGACATTTACATTACACCAGGGTGTGGTTATTGCTGAGGCCAACTACATATCACCAGGGCCTGTATTGGTGCCTTATCCCATCCACAATATACAAAGGCCTGTGCTACTGGCTGATGCCATCCACATTTCACCAGGGCCAGTGTCGTTGGATGAGGCCATCCACATTACAGCAGTGCCTGTGCTACTCGTTGATTCCATTCACATTACACCAGGGCCTGTCGTGCTGGCCAATACCATCCACATTTCAACAGGGCCAGTGTTGTTGGCTGATGCCATCCAGCTTACACCACTGCCAGTGCTTCCTGTGTTGCCATCATCACCACATCAGGGCCTGTGATACTCATTGCTACCATCCACATTTCACCAGGGCTTGTGTTGCTGGCTGATGCGATCCACAATTCACAAGGGCCTCTGCTACTGGCTGAAGACATTCACATTACACCAGGACCTGTGGTGCTGGCCAATACCATCGATATTTCACCAGGGCCACTGTTGTTGGCTGAGGCCATAAACTTTACATCAGGGACAGTGCTTCCTGTGAGGGCATCTTCACCACACCAGGGCCTGTACTGTTGGCTGAGGCCATCCACATCACACCAGAGCCTTTGGTGCTGGCCAATACCATCCACATTTCCCAAGGGCTTGTGTTGCTGGCTGATGACATCCACAAAAAACAAAGGGACTGTGATACTGGCTGATGCCATCCACATCACACCAGAGCCTTTGGTGCTGGCCAATACCATCCACATTTCCCAAGGGCTTGTGTTGCTGGCTGATGACATCCACAAAAAACAAAGGGACTGTGATACTGGCTGATGCCATCCACATTACACCAGGGCCAGTGGTGTTGGCTGATGCCATCCACATTTCACCAGGGCCACTGTTGTTGGCTTAGGCCATACACTTTACCCCAGGGACAGTGCTTCCTGTGAGGCCATCATCACCACACCAGGGTCTGTGCTTTTGACTGAGGACATTCACATTACACCTGGGCCTTTGGTTCTGGCCAATACCATCCACATTTCACCAGTGCCAGTGTTGTTGGCTTACGCCATCCACATTACACCACTGCCAGTGCTTCCTGTGAGTCCATCATCACCACACCAGGGCTTGTGTTGCTTCTGATGCAATCCACAATATACAAGGTTTCTGTACTACTGGCTGAGGCCATCCACATTACACCAGGGCCAGTGGTGCTTCCTGTCAGGCGATCTTCACCACACAAGGTTCTTTGCTGTTCGCTGAGGCCATCCACATTACACCAGGGCCTGTCCTACTGGGTGAGGACATTTACATTTCACCAGGGCCTGTGTTGGTGGCTGATCCCATCCACAATATAAAAAGGCCTGTGCTACTGGATGATGCCATCCACATTGCAACAGGGCCACTGCTCCCTGTGAGGCCATATTCACAACACCAGGGCCTGTGCTGCTTGCGGATACCAACCTCATTTCACAAGGGCCTGCGTTGCTGGCTCATGCCATCCACATAACAACAGGGCCTGTGCTACTGGCTGAGGCCAACTACATTTCACAGGGCCTGTGCTAGTCGTTGATGCCATCCACATTATACCAGCGCAAGTGGTGCTGTCCAAAACCATCCACATTTCACCAGGGCCAGTGTTGTTGGATGAGGCCATCCACATTACACCACTGCCAGTGCTTCCATTGAAGCCATCATCAACACACCAGGGCCTGTGGTGCTGGATAAGCCCATCCACATTACACCAGGGCCTGTGCTTCCATTGAGGCCATCATCAACACACCAGGGCCTGTGGTGATGGATGAGGCAATCCACATCACACCAGGGCCTGTGCTACTTGTTGATACCATCCACATTTCACCAGGGCCATCCAACAGTGGTGTTGGCCGAGGACATCCAAATTACACAAGGGCCTGTGATGCCGGCTTATACCATCCACATTTCACCAGGGACAGTGAGGCCATCTTCACCACACCAGGGCCTTTGCTGTGGGCTGAGGCCATACACATTACACCAGGGCTTGTGATGACGGCTTCTACCATCCACATTACACCAGGGACAGTGCATCCTGTGAGGCCATCTTCACCCAACCAGGGCCTCTGCTGCTTGTTGATGCAATCCACATTACACCTGGGCCTTTGATGCCGGCTTCTACCGGTATCACAGGCCGGTAGTGTCATGGTCCTGGGTCGTGTGACCCAGTGTGTTATGCTTAACCTATTTTGATGTTTATTGTTTGCTTAGGTTCTTTAAGGTAGTCCAGCCCTTTTTGTAATTATGTCACCCTTGCATTACGTCTCCCTTGCCCTTCGTGTGTTTATGTCTGTGTGTCTTGTACTGTCAAGTTCATGCTGTCAGTTATGTCACCTCCCCCTGTACTACGTCTCCCCGGTTCATGTCTCATGTTTCCTGTTTTACTTTGAAGGCCTGCATTCACTGTCTGTGTATTCAGCTCACTCCTCCTGTCCTGTCGTTAAGTTCATGTGTGTCAGCTGCGTTCCCATGTGTGGCCACTTCCCCTGATCATCCCTCATGTGTATTTAGTCTCTGTGTTTCTTACAGTCTGTGTCGCGTCGTCTGTGTTATCTCCCCTACCCCTTGTCATAGTTTCCCAGCCTTAACTAGTCCTAGTTTGTACTTTGTTTAGCCATAGTTTTCCCAGTCTATGTTCAGGTTTTCCCTCAGTTGCTTTGCTGCCTTGTTCCTTAAGTTTTCGGCCCTAAATAAAGGCTCGCCTTCTGTTAAGTCCGGTTTTTGTGTCCTCACCTCTGTTTGCTCTTGGGTCCTCCACTCACTCCACACGGTCTGCCCCGGTGGCCCGTGACAGGTAGAAGCCTGGTGTAATGTATCCTGGTGTAATGTGGATAAGTTACACCAGGGACAGTGCTTCCTGAGAGGCCATCTTCACCCAACCTTGGCCTCTGCTGCTCGTTGATGCCATTCACATTACACCTGGGAGTTTGATGCCGGCTTCTACCGGTATCACAGGCCGGTAGAAGCCTGGTGTAATGTGGATAAGTTACACCAGGCACAGTGCTTCCCTTGAGGAGATCTTCACGCCACCAGGGCCTCTCCTTCTCGTTGATGCCAACCACATTAAACCTGGGCGTGTCGTGCTGGATATCATGCACATTTCACCAGGGCCAGTGGTGTTGGCAAAGGCCATTCACACTACACCAGGGTGTGTGATGCTGACCAATACATCCATATTTCACCAAGGACAGTGTTATTAGATGAGACCATCAACATTACACCAGGGCTTTTTCTACTGGCTGAGGCCAACTACATTTCACCAGTGCCTGTCTTGGTGTCTGATCCCATCCACAATATACAAAGGCCTGTGCTACTGCCTGATGCCATCCACATTACACCAGGGCCAGTTCTCCCTGTGAGGCCATCTTCACCACACCAGGGTCTTTGTTGCTGGCTGAGGCCATCCTCATTTCACCAGGGCCTGCGTTGCTTGGTCACCGCGCGAACATCTCTGTTAATCCAGGGTTTTTGATTTGGGAAGGATTTAACTGTTCTGGATGGGACGACATCTCCACGAGTGTTAAAATGGATGTGTTGGTGGAGTTTGGGTGAGACTTTCTTCAGGTTTCCCTTATTAAAGTCTCCGGCTGTGATAAACGCTGCCTCTGGGTGTGCGGTTTCCTCGCTGCTGATCGCGCTGTACAGTTCCCTGAGTGCTCGGTCAGTGTCGGCTTGTGGGGGAATGTAAACAGCTGTAATAATCACTGCTGTAAATTCCCTCGGTAGCCAGAATGGCCGGCACTTAATCATCAGGTACTCCAGGTCCGGTGAGCAGAAGGATTTGACCGGGTGCACGTTCGCATAATCACACCAGCTGTTGTTGATCATGAAACACACACCACCGCCTCTGCTTTTCCCAGTAAGATCCTGTGACCTGTCCGCACGATGCACGGAGAACCCCGGTAGTTGTATTGCGGAGTCCGGTACCTTGTCCGATAGCCAGGTTCCTGCCTGTGTAAGATGACTCCTGTTTGCCGCGCCTGCCCATGTCAGATAACTCATGTTTCCCGCGCCTGCCCTTGTATGACAGCGCCTGATTCCCGCGCCTGCCCGTGTAAGATTACGCCTGTTTCCGTGTAAGAAAACGCCTGTTTCCCGCGCCTGCCCTTATAAGATAACACCTGTTTCCCGCACCTGCCCGTGTAAGATGACACCTGTTTCCCGCTCCTGCCCGTGTAAGATAACGACTGTTTCCAGCGCCTGCCGGTGTCAGATAACGACTGTTTCCAGCTCCTGCCGGTGTCAGATAACGCCTGTTTCCCGCGCCTGCCCTTGTAAGATAATGCCTGTTTCCGTGTAAGAAAACGCCTGTTTCCCGCGCCTGCCCTTATAAGATAATGCCTGTTTCCCGCACCTGCCCGTGTAAGATGACGCCTGTTGCCGTGTAAGATGACGCCTGTTTCCATATAAGATAACGCCTGTTTCCTGCGCCTACCTGTGTAAGATGATGCCTGTTTCCCGCTCCTGCCCGTGCAAGTTAACGCCTGTTTCCCGCGCCTGGCCATGTAAGATAACGCCTGTTTCCCGCGCCTACCCTTGGAAGATGACGCCTGTTTCCCGATCCTGCCCGTGTAAGATAACGCCTGTTTCCTGCGCCTGCCCGTGTAACATAACGACTGTTTCCGTGTAAGATAACGACTGTTTCCCGCTCCTGCCGGTGTCAGATAACGCCTTTTTGGTGCGCCTGCCCGTGTACGACAACGCCTGTTTCCCGCGCCTGCCCGTGTAAGATAACGCCTGTTTCCCGCACCTGACCGTGTAAGATAACGCCTGTTTCCCGCGCCTGACCTTGTAAGATAATGCCTGCTTCCCGCGCCTGCCCTTGTCAGATAACGCTCTTTTGCTGCGCCTGCCCATGTACGATAACGCCTGTTTCCCGTGCCTGCCCGTGTAAGATAACGCCTGTTTCCGTGCAAGACAGCGCCTGTTTCCCGCGCCTGCCCGTGTAAGATAACGCCTGTTTGCCGCGCCTGCCCGTGTAAGATAACGCCTGTTTCCGTGTAAGAAAACGCCTGTTTCCTGCGCCTGCCCGTGTAAGATAACGCCTGTTTCCTGCGCCTGCCCGTGTAAGATTACCACTGTTTCCCGCGCCTGCCTGTGTAAGATGACGCCTGTTTCCTGCGCTTGCTCGTGTCAGATAACGCATGTTTCCCGCGCCTGCCTGTGTAAGATAACGCCTGTTTCCGTGTAAGAAAACGCCTGTTTTCCGTGCCTGCTCTTATAAGATAACGCCTGTTTCCCGCACCTGCCCGTGTAAGATGACGCCTGTTTCCGTGTAAGATAACGCCTGTCTCCGTATAAGAAAATGTCTGTTTCGCGCGCCTGCCCTTATAAGATAACGCCTGTTTCCCGCACCTGCCTGTGTAAGATGACGCCTGTTTCCGTATAAGATAACGCCTGTTTCCGTATATGATAACGCCTGTTTTCCGCGCCTGCTCTTATAAGATAACGCCTGTTTCCCGCACCTGCCCGTGTAAGATGGCGCCTGTTTCCGTGTAAGATAACGCCTGTCTCCGTATAAGAAAATGTCTGTTTCGCGCGCCTGCCCTTATAAGATAACGCCTGTTTCCCGCACCTGCCTGTGTAAGATGACGCCTGTTTCCGTATAAGATAACGCCTGTTTCCCGCGCCTGCCCATGCAAGATAACGCCTGTTTCCCGCGCCTGGCCATGTAAGACAACGCCTGTTTCCTTGTAAGATAACGCCTGTTTCCCGCGCCTGCCTGTGCAAGTTAACACCTGTTTGCCGCGCCTGCCCGTGCAAGATAACGCCTGTTTCCCGCGCCTGCCCGTGTAAGATAACGACTGTTTCCGTGTAAGATAACGCCTGTTTCACGCGCCTGCTCGTCTAAGATAACGCCTGTTTCCCACGCCTGCCCGTGTAAGTTAACGCCTGTTTCCCGCGCCTGACCGTGTAAGATAATGCCTGCTTCCCGCGCCTGCCCTTTTCAGATCACGCTCTTTTGCTGCGCCTGCCCGTGTACGATAACGCCTGTTTCCGTGTAAGATAACGACTGATTCCCGCGCTTGCCGGTGTCAGATAACGCCTGTTTGCCGCGCCTGCCTGTGTAAGATAACGACTGTTTCCCGCTCCTGCCGGTGTCAGATAACGCCTTTTTGGTGCGCCTGCCCGTGTACGACAACGCCTGTTTCCCGCGCCTGACCGTGTAAGATAACGCCTGCTTCCCGCGCCTGCCCTTGTCAGAAAACGCCTGTTTCCGTGTAAGATAACGCCTGTTTCCCGCGCCAGCCCGTGCAAGATAACGCCTTTTTCCCGCGCCTGCCCGTGTAAGATAACGACTGTTTGCCGCACCTGCCGGTGCAAGATAACGCCTTTTTCCCGCGCCTGCCCGTGTAAGATAACGACTGTTTCCGTGTAAGATAACGCCTGTTTCACGCGCCTGCTCGTCTAAGATAACACCTGTTTCCCACGCCTGCCCGTGTAAGTTAACGCCTGTTTGCCGCACCAGAGTGTATAAGATAACGACTGTTTCCCGCGCCTGCCCGTGTAAGATAACGCCTGTTTCCGTGTAAGATAACGACTGATTCCCGCACTTGCTGGTGTCAGATAACGCCTGTTTGCCGCGCCTGCCCGTGTCAGATAACGCCTGTTTCCGTGTAAGATAACGACTGTTTCCCGCGCCTGCCCGTGTAAGATAACGCCTGTTTCCTGCGCCTGCCTGTGTAAGATTACCACTGTTTCCCGCGCCTGCCTGTGTAAGATGACGCCTGTTTGCCACGCCTGCCCGTGTCAGATAACGCATGTTTCCCGCGCCTGCCCGTGTAAGATAACGCCTGTTTCCGTGTAAGAAAACGCCTGTTTTCCGTGCCTGCTCTTATAAGATAACGCCTGTTTCCCGCACCTGCCCGTGTAAGATGACGCCTGTTTCCGTGTAAGATAACGCCTGTCTCCGTATAAGAAAATGTCTGTTTCGCGCGCCTGCCCTTATAAGATAATGCCTGTTTCCCGCACCTGCCTGTGTAAGATGACGCCTGTTTCCGTATAAGATAACGCCTGTTTCCGTATAAGATAACGCCTGTTTTCCGCGCCTGCTCTTATAAGATAACGCCTGTTTCCCGCACCTGCCCGTGTAAGATGGCGCCTGTTTCCGTATAAGATAACGCCTGTCTCCGTATAAGAAAATGTCTGTTTCGCGCGCCTGCCCTTATAAGATAACGCCTGTTTCCCGCACCTGCCTGTGTAAGATGACGCCTGTTTCCGTATAAGATAACGCCTGTTTCCGTATAAGATAACGCCTGTTTTCCGCGCCTGCTCTTATAAGATAACGCCTGTTTCCCGCACCTGCCCGTGTAAGATGGCGCCTGTTTCCGTATAAGATAACGCCTGTCTCCGTATAAGAAAATGTCTGTTTCGCGCGCCTGCCCTTATAAGATAACGCCTGTTTCCCGCACCTGCCTGTGTAAGATGACGCCTGAATCCGTATAAGATAACGCCTGTTTCCGTATAAGATAACGCCTGTTTCCCGCGCCTGCCCATGCAAGATAACGCCTGTTTCCCGCGCCTGGCCATGTAAGACAACGCCTGTTTCCTTGTAAGATAACGCCTGTTTCCCGCGCCTGCCCGTGCAAGTTAACAGCTGTTTGCCGCGCCTGCCCGTGCAAGATAACGCCTGTTTCCCGCGCCTGCCCGTGTAAGATAACGACTGTTTCCGTGTAAGATAACGCCTGTTTCACGCGCCTGCTCGTCTAAGATAACGCCTGTTTCCCACGCCTGCCCGTGTAAGTTAACGCCTGTTTCCCGCGCCTGACCGTGTAAGATAATGCCTGCTTCCCGCGCCTGCCCTTTTCAGATCACGCTCTTTTGCTGCGCCTGCCCGTGTACGATAACGCCTGTTTCCGTGTAAGATAACGACTGATTCCCGCGCTTGCCGGTGTCAGATAATGCCTGTTTGCCGCGCCTGCCTGTGTAAGATAACGACTGTTTCCCGCTCCTGCCGGTGTCAGATAATGCCTTTTTGGTGCGCCTGCCCGTGTACGACAACGCCTGCTTCCCGCGCCTGCCCTTGTCAGATAACGCTCTTTTGCTGCGCCTGCCCGTGTACGATAACGCCTGTTTCCCGTGCCTGCCCGTGTAAGATAACGCCTGTTTCCGTGTAAGATAACGCCTGTTTCCCGCGCCAGCCCGTGCAAGATAACGCCTTTTCCCCGCGCCTGCCCGTGTAAGATAACGACTGTTTGCCGCACTTGCCGGTGCAAGATAACGCCTTTTTCCCGCGCCTGCCCGTGTAAGATAACACCTGTTTCCCACGCCTGCCCGTGTAAGTTAACGCCTGTTTGCCGCACCAGAGTGTATAAGATAACGACTGTTTCCCGCGCCTGCCCGTGTCAGATAACGCCTGTTTCCGTGTAAGATAACGACTGATTCCCGCACTTGCTGGTGTCAGATAACGCCTGTTTGCCGCGCCTGCCCGTGTCAGATAACGCCTGTTTCCGTGTAAGATAACGACTGTTTCCCGCGCCTGCCCGTGTAAGATAACGCCTGTTTCCTGCGCCTGCCTGTGTAAGATTACCACTGTTTCCCGCGCCTGCCTGTGTAAGATGACGCCTGTTTGCCACGCCTGCCCGTGTCAGATAACGCATTTTTCCCGCGCCTGCCCTTGTAAGATAACGCCTGTTTCCCACACCTGCCCGTGTAAGATGACGCCTGTTTCCGTGTAAGATAACGCCTGTTTCCGTATAAGATAATGCCTGTTTCCCGCACCTACCCATGTAACCCTCCTCTCGTGTTAGGGTCGGCACCGACCCATTTTAAATTTCAAATGCATAAAAAAATCACATACATTTGTTTATTGTATCAAGGCTTTTTGACTTTTTCAGGAACCTCTATTTCTACAAAATAAAACAAAAAAAATTATATTCACTAAATTATAAAATGCCCTAGTTGAAATTATGACCTTTGTGTTGTTAGGGTCGGTTTCGACCCAGGTATAATATTATGAGTATAAAGCAATAATTAAAGCCAAAACTGAAATCATAAGTGCACTGTCAGCTAAAACACTTACAGCAAGTGCCTCTCCTAATCATATGAGCTTTAGGGGATTCTTATTTTGCATGTTCTTTGCAGTATACCTGCAAAAAAACAAAACAAAATAAACACGGGCATGTGAGGTGAATTCACTATTTGAGTGGCCATTTGACTTCCAGAGTACACATTTACAATTTGCAGCATACAAAAAATGGGAAGAAGATTCACAGTGAGCTAAGTTCTGGATCATATTTTTGGTGAAAATGAAGGAGAGGAACCAAAGCAGCATAGCGATTCAGATGGGCAGGTTCCTAAGGAGGAAGACAATGTGGACTATCATCCAGAAGACACAGACACATCTGATCAGAGGTGGAGGTCGCTGGTGCTGAAGCTACTCCTGCTGAAAGATTCAAGTCCAAAAATGGTAAGATCTTTTGGAGCTCAGTACCTCATGATGTAAATGGCAGGGCAGCTGCTGCAAATGTCATCCAAATGACCCCTGGAATCACAAGGTTTGCTCTGACCAAAGTCAGTGACATCAAGAGATGTTTTGAGATATTTATGCCATTGTTACTAGAAAGAATCATCATTACTATGATAAACCTTGAAGGAAAAAAAAGTCCATGGCGACATGATGAGGAATACCTGGATGCTCTGAACATTACGGAATTCCGAACATTCCGGAACCTTGGTGCATAACGGAATTCTGAACATTCCGGAATTCCAAACATTCCGGAACATTGGTGCATTCCAGAACCTTGGTGCATTCCGGAACTCTGAACATTCCGGAATTCCGAACATTCCGGAACCTTGGTGCATTCCGGAACTCCGAACATTCCGGAACCTTGGTGCATTCCGGAACTCTGAACATTCCGGAACCTTGGTGCATTCCGGAACTCTGAACATTCCGGAATTCCGAACATTCCAGAACCTTGGTGCATTCCGGAACTCTGAACATTCTGGAATTCCGAACATTCCGGAACCTTGGTGTATTCCGGAACTCTGAACATTCCGGAACCTTGGTGCATTCCGGAATTCTGAACATTCCGGAACCTTGGTGGATTCCGGAACTCTTAACATTCCGGAACCTTGGTGGATTCCGGAACTCTGAACATTCCGGAACTCTGAACATTCCGGAACCTTGGTGGATTCCGGAACTCTTAACATTCCGGAACTCTGAACATTCCGGAATTCCGAACATTCCGGAACCTTGGGACATTCCGGAATTCCGAACATTCCGGAACCTTGGTGCATTCTGGAACCTTGGTGCATTCCGGAACTCTGAACATTCCGGAATTCCGAACATTCCGGAACCTTGGTGCATTCCGGAACTCTGAACATTCCGGAACCTTGGTGCATTCCGGAACTCCAAACAGTCCGGACCCTTGGTACATTCCGGAATTCCGAACATTCCGGAACCTTGGTGCATTCCGGAACCTTGGTGCATTCCGGAACCTTGGTGCATTCCGGAACTCTGAACATTCCGGAACCTTGGTGCATTCCGGAACTCCAAACATTCCGGAACCTTGGTACATTCCGGAATTCCGAACATTCCGGAACCTTTGTGCATTCCGGAACTCTGAACATTCCGGAACTCTGAACATTCCGGAATTCCGAACATTCCGGAACCTTGGTGCATTCCGGAACCTTGGTGCATTCCGGAACTCTGAACATTCCGGAACTCTGAACATTCCGGAATTCCGAACATTCCGGAACCTTTGTGCATTCCGGAACCTTGGTGCATTCCGGAACTCTGAACATTCCAGAACCTTTGTGCATTCCGGAACTCTGAATTCCGGAACTCTGAACATTCCGGAATTCCAAAAATTCCGGAACTTTGCTGCATTCCGGAACTCTGAATTCCGGAACCTTGGTGCATTCCGGAACTCTGAACATTCCGGAACCTTGGTACATTCCGGAACTCTGAACATTCCGGAACTCTGAACATTCCGGAATTCCGAACATTCCGGAACCTTGGTGCATTCCGGAACCTTTGTGCATTCCGGAACTCTGAACATTCCGGAACCTTGGTGCATTCCGGAACTCCAAACATTCCGGAACCTTGGTACATTCCGGAATTCCGAACATTCCGGAACCTTGGTGCATTCCGGAACCTTGGTGCATTCCGGAACCTTGGTGCATTCCGGAATTCCGAACATTCCGGAACCTTTGTGCATTCCGGAACTCTGAACATTCCGGAACTCTGAACATTCCGGAAATCTGAACATTCCGGAATTCCAAACATTCCGGAACCTTGGTGCATTCCGGAACCTTGGTGCATTCCGGAACTCTGAACATTCCGGAATTCCGAACACTCCGGAACCTTGGTGCATTCCGGAAATCTGAACATTCCGGAATTCCAAACATTCCGGAACCTTGGTGCATTCCGGAACCTTGGTGCATTCCGGAACTCTGAACATTCCGGAATTCCGAACATTCCGGAACCTTGGTGCATTCCGGAACTCTGAACATTCCGGAACCTTGGTACATTCCGGAACTCTGAACATTCCGGAACCTTGGTGCATTCCGGAACCTTGGTGCATTCCGGAACTCTGAACATTCCGGAACCTTGGTGCATTCCGGAACTCTGAACATTCCGGAATTCCGAACATTCCGGAACCTTGGTGCATTCCGGAACTCTGAACATTCCGGAACTCTGAACATTCCGGAATTCCGAAAATTCCGGAACCTTGCTGCATTCCGGAACTCTGAACATTCCGGAACCTTTGTGCATTCCGGAACTCTGAACATTCCGGAACCTTGGTGCATTCCGGAACCTTGGTGCATTCCGGAATTCCGAACATTCCGGAATTCCGAACATTCCGGAACCTTGGTGCATTCCGGAACTCTGAACATTCCGGAACCTTGGTACATTCCGGAATTCCGAACATTCCGGAATTCCGAACATTCCGGAACTTTTGTGCATTCCGGAATTCCGAACATTCCGGAACCTTGGTACATTCCGGAATTCCGAACATTCCGGAATTCCGAACATTCCGGAACCTTTGTGCATTCCGTAATTCCAAACATTCCGGAACCTTGGTGCATTCCGGAACTCTGAACATTCCGGAATTCCGAACATTCCGGAACCTTGGTGCATTCCGGAACTCTGAACATTCCGGAATTCCGAACATTCCGGAACCTTGGTGCATTCCGGAACTCTGAATTCCGGAACCTTGGTGCATTCCGGAACTCTGAACATTCCGGAACCTTTGTGCATTCCGGAACCTTGGTGCATTCCGGAATTCCGAACATTCCGGAATTCCGAACATTCCGGAACCTTGGTGCATTCCGGAACTCTGAACATTTCGGAATCTTGTAACATTCCGGAACCTTGGAACATTCCGGAATTCCGAACATTCCGGAACCTTGGTGCATTCCAGAACTCTGAACATTCCG
Source organism: Rhamphochromis longiceps (assembly GCF_057381845.1). Classification (NCBI taxonomy): domain Eukaryota; kingdom Metazoa; phylum Chordata; class Actinopteri; order Cichliformes; family Cichlidae; genus Rhamphochromis; species Rhamphochromis longiceps. Next base: position 38,691,281 of record NC_140574.1, on the reverse strand, counting down.
GAACCTTGGTACATTCCGGAATTCCGAACAATCCGAAATTCCGAACATTCCGGAACCTTGGTGCATTCCGGAACTCTGAACATTCCGGAACCTTGGTACATTCCGGAATTCTGAACATTCCGGAACCTTGGTGCATTCCGGAACTCTGAACATTCCGGAACCTTGGTGCATTCCGGAACTCTTAACATTCTGGAACCTTGGTGGATTCCGGAACTCTGAACATTCCGGAACACTGAACATTCCGGAACCTTGGAACATTCCGGAATTCCGAACATTCCGGAACCTTGGTACATTCCGGAATTCCGAACAATCCGAAATTCCGAACATTCCGGAACCTTGGTGCATTCCGGAACTCTGAACATTCCGGAATTCCGAACATTCCGGAACCTTGGTGCATTCCGGAACTCCAAACATTCCGGAACCTTGGTACATTCCGGAATTCCGAACATTCCGGAACCTTGGTGCATTCCGGAACTCTGAACATTTCGGAATCTTGTAACATTCCGGAACCTTGGAACATTCCGGAATTCCGAACATTCCGGAACCTTGGTGCATTCCGGAACTCTGAACATTCCGGAACCTTGGTACATTCCGGAATTCCGAACAATCCGAAATTCCGAACATTCCGGAACCTTGGTGCATTCCGGAACTCTGAAAATTCCGGAACCTTGGTACATTCCGGAATTCTGAACATTCCGGAACCTTGGTGCATTCCGGAACTCTTAACATTCTGGAACCTTGGTGGATTCCGGAACTCTGAACATTCCGGAACACTGAACATTCCGGAACCTTGGTGCATTCCGGAACTCTGAACATTCCGGAACCTTGGTGCATGCCGGAACTCTGAACATTCCGGAATTCCGAACATTCCGGAATTCCGAACATTCCGGAACCTTGGTACATTCTGGAATTCTGAACATTCCGGAACCTTGGTGCATTCCGGAACTCTGAACATTCCGGAACTCAGAACATTCCGGAATTCCGAACATTCCGGAACCTTGGTGCATTCCGGAACTCTGAACATTCCGGAACTCTGAACATTCCGGAATTCCGAACATTCCGGAACCTTGGTGCATTCTGGAACCTTGGTGCATTCCGGAACTCTGAACATTCCGGAATTCCGAATATTCCGGAACCTTGGTGCATTCCGGAACCTTTGTGCATTCCGGAACTCTGAACATTCCGGAACCTTGGTGCATTCCGGAACTCCAAACATTCCGGAACCTTGGTACATTCCGGAATTCCGAACATTCCGGAACCTTGGTGCATTCCGGAACCTTGGTGCATTCCGGAATTCCGAACATTCCGGAACCTTGGTGCATTCCGGAACTCTGAATTCCGCAACTCTGAACATTCCGGAACTCTGAACATTCCGGAACTCTGAACATTCCAGAACCTTTGTGCATTCCGGAACTCTGAATTCCGGAACTCTGAACATTCCGGAATTCCAAAAATTCCGGAACCTTGCTGCATTCCGGAATTCCGAACATTCCGGAACCTTGGTGCATTCCGGAACTCTGAACATTCCGGAACTCTGAACATTCCGGAACCTTGGTGCATTCCGGAACTCTTAACATTGCGGAACCTTTGTGCATTCCGGAACTCTGAACATTCCGGAATTCCGAACATTCCGGAACCTTTGTGCATTCCGGAATTCCGAACATTCCGGAATTCCGAACATTCCGGAACCTTGGTGCATTCCGGAACTCTGAACATTCCGGAACTCTGAACATTCCGGAATTCCGAACATTCCGGAACCTTGGTGCATTCTGGAACCTTGGTGCATTCCGGAACTCTGAACATTCCGGAATTCCGAATATTCCGGAACCTTGGTGCATTCCGGAACCTTTGTGCATTCCGGAACTCTGAATTCCGCAACTCTGAACATTCCGGAACTCTGAACATTCCGGAACTCTGAACATTCCAGAACCTTTGTGCATTCCGGAACTCTGAATTCCGGAACTCTGAACATTCCGGAATTCCAAAAATTCCGGAACCTTGCTGCATTCCGGAATTCCGAACATTCCGGAACCTTGGTGCATTCCGGAACTCTGAACATTCCGGAACTCTGAACATTCCGGAACCTTGGTGCATTCCGGAACTCTTAACATTGCGGAACCTTTGTGCATTCCGGAACTCTGAACATTCCGGAATTCCGAACATTCCGGAACCTTTGTGCATTCCGGAATTCCGAACATTCCGGAATTCCGAACATTCCGGAACCTTGGTGCATTCCGGAACTCTGAACATTCCGGAATTCCGAACATTCCGGAACCTTGGTGCATTCCGGAACTCTGAACATTCCGGAATTCCGAACATTCCGGAACCTTGGTACATTCCGGAATTCCGAACATTCCGGAACCTTGGTGCATTCCGGAACTTTGCTGCATTCCGGAACCTTGCTGCATTCCGGAACTCTGAACATTCCGGAATTCCGAACATTCCGGAACCTTGGTACATTCCGGAATTCCGAACATTCCGGAACCTTGGTGCATTCCGGAACTCTGAACATTCCGGAATTCCGAACATTCCGGAACCTTGGTGCATTCCGGAACTCTGAACATTCCGGAATTCCGAACATTCCGGAACCTTGGTGCATTCCGGAACTCCAAACATTCCGGAACCTTGGTACATTCCGGAATTCCGAACATTCCGGAACCTTGGTGCATTCCGGAACTCTGAACATTCCGGAATTCCGAACATTCCGGAATTCCGAACATTCCGGAACCTTTGTGCATTCCGGAACCTTGCTGCATTCCGGAACTCTGAACATTCCGGAATTCCGAACATTCCGGAACCTTGGTACATTCTGGAATTCTGAACATTCCGGAACCTTGGTGCATTCCGGAACTCTGAACATTCCGGAACTCTGAACATTCCGGAATTCCGAACATTCCGGAACCTTGGTGCATTCCGGAACTCTGAACATTCCGGAACTCTGAACATTCCGGAATTCCGAACATTCCGGAATTCCGAACATTCCGGAACCTTGGTGCATTCCGGAACTCTGAACATTCCGGAATTCCGAACATTCCGGAACCTTGGTGCATTCCGGAACTCTGAACATTCCGGAATTCCGAACATTCCGGAACCTTGGTACATTCCGGAATTCCGAACATTCCGGAACCTTGGTGCATTCCGGAACTTTGCTGCATTCCGGAACCTTGCTGCATTCCGGAACTCTGAACATTCCGGAATTCCGAACATTCCGGAACCTTGGTACATTCTGGAACTCTGAACATTCCGGAACCTTGGTACATTCCGGAATTCCGAACATTCCGGAACCTTGGTGCATTCCGGAATTCCGAACATTCCGGAACCTTGGTGCATTCCGGAACTCTGAATTCCGGAACTCTGAACATTCCGGAACTCTGAACATTCCGGAATTCCGAACATTCCGGAACCTTTGTGCATTCCGGAACCTTCGTGCATTCCGGAACTCTGAACATTCCAGAACCTTTGTGCATTCCGGAACTCTGAATTCCGGAACTCTGAACATTCCGGAATTCCGAACATTCCGGAACCTTTGTGCATTCCGGAACTCTGAATTCCGGAACTCTGAACATTCCGGAATTCCAAAAATTCCGGAACCTTGCTGCATTCCGGAACTCTGAATTCCGGAACCTTGGTGCATTCCGGAACTCTGAACATTCCGGAACCTTGGTACATTCTGGAACTCTGAACATTCCGGAACCTTGGTACATTCCGGAATTCCGAACATTCCGGAACCTTGGTGCATTCCGGAACTCTGAACATTCCGGAACTCTGAACATTCCGGAATTCCGAACATTCCGGAACCTTGGTGCATTCCGGAACTCTGAACATTGCGGAACCTTTGTGCATTCCGGAACTCTGAACATTCCGGAATTCCGAACATTCCGGAACCTTGGTGCATTCCGGAACTCTGAACATTCCGGAACCTTGGTACATTCCGGAACTCTGAACATTCCGGAATTCCGAACATTCCGGAATTCCGAACATTCCGGAACCTTTGTGCATTCCGGAACCTTGCTGCATTCCGGAACTCTGAACATTCCGGAATTCCGAACATTCCGGAACCTTGGTACATTCTGGAATTCTGAACATTCTGGAACCTTGGTGCATTCCGGAACTCTGAACATTCCGGAACTCTGAACATTCCGGAATTCCGAACATTCCGGAACTCTGAACATTCCGGAATTCCGAACATTCCGGAACCTTAGTGCATTCCGGAACTCTGAACATTCCGGAATTCCGAACATTCCGGAACCTTGGTACATTCCGGAATTCCGAACATTCCGGAACCTTGGTGCATTCCGGAACTTTGCTGCATTCCGGAACCTTGGTGCATTCCGGAACTCTGAACATTCCGGAATTCCGAACATTCCGGAACCTTGGTACATTCCGGAATTCCGAACATTCCGGAACCTTGGTGCATTCCGGAACTCTGAACATTCCGGAATTCCGAACATTCCGGAACCTTGGTGCATTCCGGAACTCTGAACATTCCGGAATTCCGAACATTCCGGAACCTTGGTGCATTCCGGAACTCCAAACATTCCGGAACCTTGGTACATTCCGGAATTCCGAACATTCCGGAACCTTGGTGCATTCCGGAACTCTGAACATTCCGGAATTCCGAACATTCCGGAATTCCGAACATTCCGGAACCTTTGTGCATTCCGGAACCTTGCTGCATTCCGGAACTCTGAACATTCCGGAATTCCGAACATTCCGGAACCTTGGTACATTCCGGAATTCCGAACATTCCGGAACCTTGGTGCATTCCGGAACTCTGAACATTCCGGAATTCCGAACATTCCGGAATTCCGAACATTCCGGAACCTTGGTGCATTCCGGAACTCTGAACATTCCGGAATTCCGAACATTCCGGAACCTTGGTGCATTCCGGAACTCTGAACATTCCGGAATTCCGAACATTCCGGAACCTTGGTACATTCCGGAATTCCGAACATTCCGGAACCTTGGTGCATTCCGGAACTTTGCTGCATTCCGGAACCTTGGTGCATTCCGGAACTCTGAACATTCCGGAATTCCGAACATTCCGGAACCTTGGTACATTCCGGAATTCCGAACATTCCGGAACCTTGGTGCATTCCGGAACTCTGAACATTCCGGAATTCCGAACATTCCGGAACCTTGGTGCATTCCGGAACTCTGAACATTCCGGAATTCCGAACATTCCGGAACCTTGGTGCATTCCGGAACTCCAAACATTCCGGAACCTTGGTACATTCCGGAATTCCGAACATTCCGGAACCTTGGTGCATTCCGGAACTCTGAACATTCCGGAATTCCGAACATTCCGGAATTCCGAACATTCCGGAACCTTTGTGCATTCCGGAACCTTGCTGCATTCCGGAACTCTGAACATTCCGGAATTCCGAACATTCCGGAACCTTGGTACATTCTGGAATTCCGAACATTCCGGAACCTTGGTGCATTCCGGAACTCTGAACATTCCGGAATTCCGAACATTCCGGAACCTTGGTGCATTCCGGAACTCTGAACATTCCGGAATTCCGAACATTCCGGAACCTTGGTACATTCCGGAATTCCGAACATTCCGGAACCTTGGTGCATTCCGGAACTTTGCTGCATTCCGGAACCTTGCTGCATTCCGGAACTCTGAACATTCCGGAATTCCGAACATTCCGGAACCTTGGTACATTCTGGAACTCTGAACATTCCGGAACCTTGGTACATTCCGGAATTCCGAACATTCCGGAACCTTGGTGCATTCCGGAACTCTGAACATTCCGGAACTCTGAACATTCCGGAATTCCGAACATTCCGGAACCTTGGTGCATTCCGGAACTCTGAACATTCCGGAATTCCGAACATTCCGGAACCTTGGTGCATTCCGGAACTCTGAACATTCCGGAATTCTGAACATTCCGGAACCTTGGTGCATTCCGGAACTCTTAACATTGCGGAACCTTTGTGCATTCCGGAACTCTGAACATTCCGGAATTCCGAACATTCCGGAACCTTGGTGCATTCCGGAATTCCGAACATTCCGGAATTCCGGACATTCCGGAACCTTGGTGCATTCCGGAACCTTGGTGCATTCCGGAACTCTGAACATTCCGGAATTCCGAACATTCCGGAACCTTGGTGCATTCCGGAACTCTGAACATTCCGGAACCTTGGTACATTCCGGAACTCTGAACATTCCGGAACCTTGGTGCATTCCGGAACCTTGGTGCATTCCGGAACTCTGAACATTCCGGAACCTTGGTACATTCCGGAATTCCGAACATTCCGGAACCTTGGTGCATTCCGGAACCTTGGTGCATTCCGGAACCTTGGTGCATTCCGGAATTCCGAACATTCCGGAACCTTTGTGCATTCCGGAACTCTGAACATTCCGGAACCTTGGTGCATTCCGGAACTCCAAACATTCCGGAATTCTGAACATTCCGGAATTCCGAACATTCCGGAACCTTGGTACATTCTGGAACTCTGAACATTCCGGAACCTTGGTACATTCCGGAATTCCGAACATTCCGGAACCTTGGTGCATTCCGGAACTTTGCTGCATTCCGGAACCTTGCTGCATTCCGGAACTCTGAACATTCCGGAATTCCGAACATTCCGGAACCTTGGTACATTCTGGAACTCTGAACATTCCGGAACCTTGGTACATTCCGGAATTCCGAACATTCCGGAACCTTGGTGCATTCCGGAACTCTGAACATTCCGGAACTCTGAACATTCCGGAATTCCGAACATTCCGGAACCTTGGTGCATTCCGGAACTCTGAACATTCCGGAATTCCGAACATTCCGGAACCTTGGTGCATTCCGGAACTCTGAACATTCCGGAATTCCGAACATTCCGGAACCTTGGTACATTCCGGAATTCCGAACATTCCGGAACCTTGGTGCATTCCGGAACTCTGAACATTCCGGAATTCTGAACATTCCGGAACCTTGGTGCATTCCGGAACTCTTAACATTGCGGAACCTTTGTGCATTCCGGAACTCTGAACATTCCGGAATTCCGAACATTCCGGAACCTTGGTGCATTCCGGAACTCTTAACATTCTGGAACCTTGGTGGATTCCGGAACTCTGAACATTCCGGAACACTGAACATTCCGGAATTCCGAACATTCCGGAACCTTTGTGCATTCCGGAACTCTGAATTCCGGAATTCTGAACATTCCGGAACCTTGGTGCATTCCGGAACTCTGAACATTCCGGAACTCTGAACATTCCGGAATTCCGAACATTCCGGAACCTTGGTGCATTCCGGAACTCTGAACATTCCGGAATTCCGAACATTCCGGAACCTTGGTGCATTCCGGAACTCCAAACATTCCGGAACCTTGGTGCATTCCGGAACTCTTAACATTGCGGAACCTTTGTGCATTCCGGAACTCTGAACATTCCGGAATTCCGAACATTCCGGAACCTTTGTGCATTCCGGAATTCCGAACATTCCGGAATTCCGAACATTCCGGAACCTTGGTGCATTCCGGAACCTTGGTGCATTCCGGAACTCTGAACATTCCGGAATTCCGAACATTCCGGAACCTTGGTGCATTCCGGAACTCTGAACATTCCGGAACCTTGGTACATTCCGGAACTCTGAACATTCCGGAACCTTGGTGCATTCCGGAACCTTGGTGCATTCCGGAACTCTGAACATTCCGGAACCTTGGTACATTCCGGAATTCCGAACATTCCGGAACCTTGGTGCATTCCGGAACCTTGGTGCATTCCGGAATTCCGAACATTCCGGAACCTTTGTGCATTCCGGAACTCTGAACATTCCGGAACCTTGGTGCATTCCGGAACTCCAAACATTCCGGAACCTTGGTACATTCCGGAATTCCGAACATTCCGAAACCTTTGTGCATTCCGGAATTCCGAACATTCCGGAACCTTGGTGCATTCCGGAACTCTGAATTCCGGAACTCTGAACATTCCGGAACTCTGAACATTCCGGAATTCCGAACATTCCGGAACCTTTGTGCATTCCGGAACCTTCGTGCATTCCGGAACTCTGAACATTCCAGAACCTTTGTGCATTCCGGAACTCTGAATTCCGGAACGCTGAACATTCCGGAATTCCGAACATTCCGGAACCTTTGTGCATTCCGGAACTCTGAATTCCGGAACTCTGAACATTCCGGAATTCCAAAAATTCCGGAACCTTGCTGCATTCCGGAACTCTGAATTCCGGAACCTTGGTGCATTCCGGAACTCTGAACATTCCGGAACCTTGGTACATTCTGGAACTCTGAACATTCCGGAACCTTGGTACATTCCGGAATTCCGAACATTCCGGAACCTTGGTGCATTCCGGAACTCTGAACATTCCGGAACTCTGAACATTCCGGAATTCCGAACATTCCGGAACCTTGGTGCATTCCGGAACTCTGAACATTGCGGAACCTTTGTGCATTCCGGAACTCTGAACATTCCGGAATTCCGAACATTCCGGAACCTTTGTGCATTCCGGAATTCCGAACATTCCGGAATTCCGAACATTCCGGAACCTTGGTGCATTCCGGAACCTTGGTGCATTCCGGAACTCTGAACATTCCGGAATTCCGAACATTCCGGAACCTTGGTGCATTCCGGAACTCTGAACATTCCGGAACCTTGGTACATTCCGGAACTCTGAACATTCCGGAATTCCGAACATTCCGGAATTCCGAACATTCCGGAACCTTTGTGCATTCCGGAACCTTGCTGCATTCCGGAACTCTGAACATTCCGGAATTCCGAACATTCCGGAACCTTGGTACATTCTGGAATTCTGAACATTCTGGAACCTTGGTGCATTCCGGAACTCTGAACATTCCGGAACTCTGAACATTCCGGAATTCCGAACATTCCGGAATTCCGAACATTCCGGAACCTTGGTGCATTCCGGAACTCTGAACATTCCGGAATTCCGAACATTCCGGAACCTTGGTGCATTCCGGAACTCTGAACATTCCGGAATTCCGAACATTCCGGAACCTTGGTACATTCCGGAATTCCGAACATTCCGGAACCTTGGTGCATTCCGGAACTTTGCTGCATTCCGGAACCTTGCTGCATTCCGGAACTCTGAACATTCCGGAATTCCGAACATTCCGGAACCTTGGTACATTCCGGAATTCCGAACATTCCGGAACCTTGGTGCATTCCGGAACTCTGAACATTCCGGAATTCCGAACATTCCGGAACCTTGGTGCATTCCGGAACTCTGAACATTCCGGAATTCCGAACATTCCGGAACCTTGGTGCATTCCGGAACTCCAAACATTCCGGAACCTTGGTACATTCCGGAATTCCGAACATTCCGGAACCTTGGTGCATTCCGGAACTCTGAACATTCCGGAATTCCGAACATTCCGGAATTCCGAACATTCCGGAACCTTTGTGCATTCCGGAACCTTGCTGCATTCCGGAACTCTGAACATTCCGGAATTCCGAACATTCCGGAACCTTGGTACATTCTGGAATTCTGAACATTCCGGAACCTTGGTGCATTCCGGAACTCTGAACATTCCGGAACTCTGAACATTCCGGAATTCCGAACATTCCGGAACCTTGGTGCATTCCGGAACTCTGAACATTCCGGAATTCCGAACATTCCGGAACCTTGGTGCATTCCGGAACTCTGAACATTCCGGAATTCCGAACATTCCGGAACCTTGGTACATTCCGGAATTCCGAACATTCCGGAACCTTGGTGCATTCCGGAACTTTGCTGCATTCCGGAACCTTGCTGCATTCCGGAACTCTGAACATTCCGGAATTCCGAACATTCCGGAACCTTGGTACATTCTGGAACTCTGAACATTCCGGAACCTTGGTACATTCCGGAATTCCGAACATTCCGGAACCTTGGTGCATTCCGGAACTCTGAACATTCCGGAACTCTGAACATTCCGGAATTCCGAACATTCCGGAACCTTGGTGCATTCCGGAACTCTGAACATTCCGGAATTCCGAACATTCCGGAACCTTGGTACATTCCGGAATTCCGAACATTCCGGAACCTTGGTGCATTCCGGAACTCTGAACATTCCGGAATTCTGAACATTCCGGAACCTTGGTGCATTCCGGAACTCTTAACATTGCGGAACCTTTGTGCATTCCGGAACTCTGAACATTCCGGAATTCCGAACATTCCGGAACCTTGGTGCATTCCGGAATTCCGAACATTCCGGAACCTTGGTGCATTCCGGAACCTTGGTGCATTCCGGAACCTTGGTGCATTCCGGAATTCCGAACATTCCGGAACCTTTGTGCATTCCGGAACTCTGAACATTCCGGAACCTTGGTGCATTCCGGAACTCCAAACATTCCGGAATTCTGAACATTCCGGAATTCCGAACATTCCGGAACCTTGGTACATTCTGGAACTCTGAACATTCCGGAACCTTGGTGCATTCCGGAACTCCAAACATTCCGGAATTCTGAACATTCCGGAATTCCGAACATTCCGGAACCTTGGTACATTCTGGAACTCTGAACATTCCGGAACCTTGGTGCATTCCGGAACTCTGAACATTCCGGAATTCCGAACATTCCGGAACCTTGGTGCATTCCGGAACTCTGAACATTCCGGAACCTTGGTACATTCCGGAACTCTGAACATTCCGGAACCTTGGTGCATTCCGGAACCTTGGTGCATTCCGGAACTCTGAACATTCCGGAACCTTGGTACATTCCGGAATTCCGAACATTCCGGAACCTTGGTGCATTCCGGAACTCCAAACATTCCGGAACCTTGGTACATTCCGGAATTCCGAACATTCCGGAACCTTTGTGCATTCCGGAATTCCGAACATTCCGGAACCTTGGTGCATTCCGGAACTCTGAATTCCGGAACTCTGAACATTCCGGAACTCTGAACATTCCGGAATTCCGAACATTCCGGAACCTTTGTGCATTCCGGAACCTTCGTGCATTCCGGAACTCTGAACATTCCAGAACCTTTGTGCATTCCGGAACTCTGAATTCCGGAACTCTGAACATTCCGGAATTCCGAACATTCCGGAACCTTTGTGCATTCCGGAACTCTGAATTCCGGAACTCTGAACATTCCGGAATTCCAAAAATTCCGGAACCTTGCTGCATTCCGGAACTCTGAATTCCGGAACCTTGGTGCATTCCGGAACTCTGAACATTCCGGAACCTTGGTACATTCTGGAACTCTGAACATTCCGGAACCTTGGTACATTCCGGAATTCCGAACATTCCGGAACCTTGGTGCATTCCGGAACTCTGAACATTCCGGAACTCTGAACATTCCGGAATTCCGAACATTCCGGAACCTTGGTGCATTCCGGAACTCTGAACATTGCGGAACCTTTGTGCATTCCGGAACTCTGAACATTCCGGAATTCCGAACATTCCGGAACCTTTGTGCATTCCGGAATTCCGAACATTCCGGAATTCCGAACATTCCGGAACCTTGGTGCATTCCGGAACCTTGGTGCATTCCGGAACTCTGAACATTCCGGAATTCCGAACATTCCGGAACCTTGGTGCATTCCGGAACTCTGAACATTCCGGAACCTTGGTACATTCCGGAACTCTGAACATTCCGGAATTCCGAACATTCCGGAATTCCGAACATTCCGGAACCTTTGTGCATTCCGGAACCTTGCTGCATTCCGGAACTCTGAACATTCCGGAATTCCGAACATTCCGGAACCTTGGTACATTCTGGAATTCTGAACATTCTGGAACCTTGGTGCATTCCGGAACTCTGAACATTCCGGAACTCTGAACATTCCGGAATTCCGAACATTCCGGAATTCCGAACATTCCGGAACCTTGGTGCATTCCGGAACTCTGAACATTCCGGAATTCCGAACATTCCGGAACCTTGGTGCATTCCGGAACTCTGAACATTCCGGAATTCCGAACATTCCGGAACCTTGGTACATTCCGGAATTCCGAACATTCCGGAACCTTGGTGCATTCCGGAACTTTGCTGCATTCCGGAACCTTGCTGCATTCCGGAACTCTGAACATTCCGGAATTCCGAACATTCCGGAACCTTGGTACATTCCGGAATTCCGAACATTCCGGAACCTTGGTGCATTCCGGAACTCTGAACATTCCGGAATTCCGAACATTCCGGAACCTTGGTGCATTCCGGAACTCTGAACATTCCGGAATTCCGAACATTCCGGAACCTTGGTGCATTCCGGAACCTTGCTGCATTCCGGAACTCTGAACATTCCGGAATTCCGAACATTCCGGAACCTTGGTACATTCTGGAATTCTGAACATTCCGGAACCTTGGTGCATTCCGGAACTCTGAACATTCCGGAACTCTGAACATTCCGGAATTCCGAACATTCCGGAACCTTGGTGCATTCCGGAACTCTGAACATTCCGGAATTCCGAACATTCCGGAACCTTGGTGCATTCCGGAACTCTGAACATTCCGGAATTCCGAACATTCCGGAACCTTGGTACATTCCGGAATTCCGAACATTCCGGAACCTTGGTGCATTCCGGAACTTTGCTGCATTCCGGAACCTTGCTGCATTCCGGAACTCTGAACATTCCGGAATTCCGAACATTCCGGAACCTTGGTACATTCTGGAACTCTGAACATTCCGGAACCTTGGTACATTCCGGAATTCCGAACATTCCGGAACCTTGGTGCATTCCGGAACTCTGAACATTCCGGAACTCTGAACATTCCGGAATTCCGAACATTCCGGAACCTTGGTGCATTCCGGAACTCTGAACATTCCGGAATTCCGAACATTCCGGAACCTTGGTGCATTCCGGAACTCTGAACATTCCGGAATTCCGAACATTCCGGAACCTTGGTACATTCCGGAATTCCGAACATTCCGGAACCTTGGTGCATTCCGGAACTCTGAACATTCCGGAATTCTGAACATTCCGGAACCTTGGTGCATTCCGGAACTCTTAACATTGCGGAACCTTTGTGCATTCCGGAACTCTGAACATTCCGGAATTCCGAACATTCCGGAACCTTGGTGCATTCCGGAATTCCGAACATTCCGGAACCTTGGTGCATTCCGGAACCTTGGTGCATTCCGGAACCTTGGTGCATTCCGGAATTCCGAACATTCCGGAACCTTTGTGCATTCCGGAACTCCGAACATTCCGGAACCTTGGTGCATTCCGGAACTCCAAACATTCCGGAATTCTGAACATTCCGGAATTCCGAACATTCCGGAACCTTGGTACATTCTGGAACTCTGAACATTCCGGAACCTTGGTGCATTCCGGAACTCCAAACATTCCGGAATTCTGAACATTCCGGAATTCCGAACATTCCGGAACCTTGGTACATTCTGGAACTCTGAACATTCCGGAACCTTGGTGCATTCCGGAACTCTGAACATTCCGGAATTCCGAACATTCCGGAACCTTGGTGCATTCCGGAACCTTGGTGCATTCCGGAACTCTGAACATTCCGGAACCTTGGTACATTCCGGAATTCCGAACATTCCGGAACCTTGGTGCATTCCGGAACCTTGGTGCATTCCGGAACCTTGGTGCATTCCGGAATTCCGAACATTCCGGAACCTTTGTGCATTCCGGAACTCTGAACATTCCGGAACTCTGAACATTCCGGAATTCCGAACATTCCGGAACCTTGGTGCATTCCGGAACTCTGAACATTCCGGAATTCCGAACATTCCGGAACCTTGGTGCATTCCGGAACTCTGAACATTCCGGAATTCCGAACATTCCGGAACCTTGGTACATTCCGGAATTCCGAACATTCCGGAACCTTGGTGCATTCCGGAACTCTGAACATTCCGGAATTCTGAAAATTCCGGAACCTTGGTGCATTCCGGAACTCTTAACATTGCGGAACCTTTGTGCATTCCGGAACTCTGAACATTCCGGAATTCCGAACATTCCGGAACCTTTGTGCATTCCGGAATTCCGAACATTCCGGAATTCCGAACATTCCGGAACCTTGGTGCATTCCGGAACTCTGAACATTCCGGAATTCCGAACATTCCGGAACCTTGGTACATTCCGGAATTCCGAACATTCCGGAACCTTGGTGCATTCCGGAACTCCGAACATTCCGGAATTCTGAACATTCCGGAACCTTGGTGCATTCCGGAACTCTTAACATTGCGGAACCTTTGTGCATTCCGGAACTCTGAACATTCCGGAATTCCGAACATTCCGGAACCTTGGTGCATTCCGGAATTCCGAACATTCCGGAATTCCGAACATTCCGGAACCTTGGTGCATTCCGGAACCTTGGTGCATTCCGGAACTCTGAACATTCCGGAATTCCGAACATTCCGGAACCTTGGTGCATTCCGGAACTCTGAACATTCCGGAACCTTGGTACATTCCGGAACTCTGAACATTCCGGAACCTTGGTGCATTCCGGAACCTTGGTGCATTCCGGAACTCTGAACATTCCGGAACCTTGGTACATTCCGGAATTCCGAACATTCCGGAACCTTGGTGCATTCCGGAACCTTGGTGCATTCCGGAACCTTGGTGCATTCCGGAATTCCGAACATTCCGGAACCTTTGTGCATTCCGGAACTCTGAACATTCCGGAACCTTGGTGCATTCCGGAACTCCAAACATTCCGGAATTCTGAACATTCCGGAATTCCGAACATTCCGGAACCTTGGTACATTCTGGAACTCTGAACATTCCGGAACCTTGGTACATTCCGGAATTCCGAACATTCCGGAACCTTGGTGCATTCCGGAACTTTGCTGCATTCCGGAACCTTGCTGTATTCCGGAACTCTGAACATTCCGGAATTCCGAACATTCCGGAACCTTGGTACATTCTGGAACTCTGAACATTCCGGAACCTTGGTACATTCCGGAATTCCGAACATTCCGGAACCTTGGTGCATTCCGGAACTCTGAACATTCCGGAACTCTGAACATTCCGGAATTCCGAACATTCCGGAACCTTGGTGCATTCCGGAACTCTGAACATTCCGGAATTCCGAACATTCCGGAACCTTGGTGCATTCCGGAACTCTGAACATTCCGGAATTCCGAACATTCCGGAACCTTGGTACATTCCGGAATTCCGAACATTCCGGAACCTTGGTGCATTCCGGAACTCTGAACATTCCGGAATTCTGAACATTCCGGAACCTTGGTGCATTCCGGAACTCTTAACATTGCGGAACCTTTGTGCATTCCGGAACTCTGAACATTCCGGAATTCCGAACATTCCGGAACCTTTGTGCATTCCGGAATTCCGAACATTCCGGAATTCCGAACATTCCGGAACCTTGGTGCATTCCGGAACCTTGGTGCATTCCGGAACTCTGAACATTCCGGAACCTTGGTACATTCCGGAATTCCGAACATTCCGGAACCTTGGTGCATTCCGGAACCTTGGTGCATTCCGGAACCTTGGTGCATTCCGGAATTCCGAACATTCCGGAACCTTTGTGCATTCCGGAACTCTGAACATTCCGGAACTCTGAACATTCCGGAATTCCGAACATTCCGGAACCTTGGTGCATTCCGGAACTCTGAACATTCCGGAATTCCGAACATTCCGGAACCTTGGTGCATTCCGGAACTCTGAACATTCCGGAATTCCGAACATTCCGGAACCTTGGTACATTCCGGAATTCCGAACATTCCGGAACCTTGGTGCATTCCGGAACTCTGAACATTCCGGAATTCTGAACATTCCGGAACCTTGGTGCATTCCGGAACTCTTAACATTGCGGAACCTTTGTGCATTCCGGAACTCTGAACATTCCGGAATTCCGAACATTCCGGAACCTTTGTGCATTCCGGAATTCCGAACATTCCGGAATTCCGAACATTCCGGAACCTTGGTGCATTCCGGAACCTTGGTGCATTCCGGAACTCTGAACATTCCGGAATTCCGAACATTCCGGAACCTTGGTGCATTCCGGAACTCTGAACATTCCGGAACCTTGGTACATTCCGGAACTCTGAACATTCCGGAACCTTGGTGCATTCCGGAACCTTGGTGCATTCCGGAACTCTGAACATTCCGGAATTCTGAACATTCCGGAACCTTGGTGCATTCCGGAACTCTTAACATTGCGGAACCTTTGTGCATTCCGGAACTCTGAACATTCCGGAATTCCGAACATTCCGGAACCTTTGTGCATTCCGGAATTCCGAACATTCCGGAATTCCGAACATTCCGGAACCTTGGTGCATTCCGGAACCTTGGTGCATTCCGGAACTCTGAACATTCCGGAATTCCGAACATTCCGGAACCTTGGTGCATTCCGGAACTCTGAACATTCCGGAACCTTGGTACATTCCGGAACTCTGAACATTCCGGAACCTTGGTGCATTCCGGAACCTTGGTGCATTCCGGAACTCTGAACATTCCGGAACCTTGGTACATTCCGGAATTCCGAACATTCCGGAACCTTGGTGCATTCCGGAACCTTGGTGCATTCCGGAACCTTGGTGCATTCCGGAATTCCGAACATTCCGGAACCTTTGTGCATTCCGGAACTCTGAACATTCCGGAACCTTGGTGCATTCCGGAACTCCAAACATTCCGGAATTCTGAACATTCCGGAACCTTGGTGCATTCCGGAACTCTTAACATTGCGGAACCTTTGTGCATTCCGGAACTCTGAACATTCCGGAATTCCGAACATTCCGGAACCTTTGTGCATTCCGGAATTCCGAACATTCCGGAATTCCGAACATTCCGGAACCTTGGTGCATTCCGGAACCTTGGTGCATTCCGGAACTCTGAACATTCCGGAACTCTGAACATTCCGGAACCTTGGTGCATTCCGGAACTCTGAACATTCCGGAACCTTGGTGCATTCCGGAACCTTGGTGCATTCCGGAACTCTGAACATTCCGGAACCTTGGTGCATTCCGGAACTCTTAACATTCTGGAACCTTGGTGGATTCCGGAACTCTGAACATTCCGGAACACTGAACATTCCGGAACCTTGGTGCATTCCGGAACTCTGAACATTCCGGAACCTTGGTGCATTCCGGAATTCCGAACATTCCGGAACCTTGGTACATTCCGGAATTCCGAACATTCCGGAACCTTGGTGCATTCTGGAACCTTGGTGCATTCCGGAACGCTGAACATTCCGGAATTCCGAACATTCCGGAACCTTGGTACATTCTGGAATTCTGAACATTCCGGAACCTTGGTGCATTCCGGAACTCTGAACATTCCGGAACTCTGAACATTCCGGAATTCCGAACATTCCGGAACCTTGGTGCATTCCGGAACTCTGAACATTCCGGAATTCCGAACATTCCGGAACCTTGGTGCATTCCGGAACTCCAAACATTCCGGAACCTTGGTACATTCCGGAATTCCGAACATTCCGGAACCTTGGTGCATTCCGGAACTCTGAACATTCCGGAATTCCGAACATTCCGGAACCTTTGTGCATTCCGGAACCTTGCTGCATTCCGGAACTCTGAACATTCCGGAATTCCGAACATTCCGGAACCTTGGTACATTCTGGAATTCTGAACATTCCGGAACCTTGGTGCATTCCGGAACTCTGAACATTCCGGAACTCTGAACATTCCGGAATTCCGAACATTCCGGAACCTTGGTGCATTCCGGAACTCTGAACATTCCGGAACTCTGAACATTCCGGAATTCCGAACATTCCGGAACCTTGGTACATTCCGGAATTCCGAACATTCCGGAACCTTGGTGCATTCTGGAACCTTGATGCATTCCGGAACTCTGAACATTCCGGAATTCCGAACATTCCGGAACCTTGGTGCATTCCGGAACCTTTGTGCATTCCGGAACTCTGAACATTCCGGAACCTTGGTGCATTCCGGAACTCCAAACATTCCGGAACATTGGTACATTCCGGAATTCCGAACATTCCGGAACCTTGGTGCATTCCGGAACCTTGGTACATTCCGGAATTCCGAACATTCCGGAACCTTGGTGCATTCCGGAACTCTGAACATTCCGGAACTCTGAACATTCCGGAATTCCGAACATTCCGGAACCTTGGTGCATTCCGGAACTCTGAACATTCCGGAATTCCGAACATTCCGGAACCTTTGTGCATTCCGGAATTCCGAACATTCCGGAACCTTGGTACATTCCGGAATTCCGAACATTCCGGAATTCCGAACATTCCGGAATTCCAAAAATTCCGGAACCTTGCTGCATTCCGGAACTCTGAATTCCGGAACCTTGGTGCATTCCGGAACTCTGAACATTCCGGAACCTTGGTACATTCCGGAACTCTGAACATTCCGGAACCTTGGTACATTCCGGAATTCCGAACATTCCGGAACCTTGGTGCATTCCGGAACTCTGAACATTCCGGAACTCTGAACATTCCGGAATTCCGAACATTCCGGAACCTTGGTGCATTCCGGAACTCTGAACATTCCGGAATTCCGAACATTCCGGAACCTTTGTGCATTCCGGAATTCCGAACATTCCGGAACCTTGGTACATTCCGGAATTCCGAACATTCCGGAATTCCGAACATTCCGGAACCTTGGTGCATTCCGGAACCTTGGTGCATTCCGGAACTCTGAACATTCCGGAATTCCGAACATTCCGGAACCTTGGTACATTCCGGAATTCCGAACATTCCGGAACCTTGGTGCATTCCGGAACTCTGAACATTCCGGAACTCTGAACATTCCGGAATTCCGAACATTCCGGAACCTTGGTGCATTCCGGAACTCTGAACATTCCGGAACCTTGGTACATTCCGGAACTCTGAACATTCCGGAACCTTGGTACATTCCGGAATTCCGAACATTCCGGAACCTTGGTGCATTCCGGAACTCTGAACATTCCGGAACTCTGAACATTCCGGAATTCCGAACATTCCGGAACCTTGGTGCATTCCGGAACTCTGAACATTCCGGAATTCCGAACATTCCGGAACCTTTGTGCATTCCGGAATTCCGAACATTCCGGAACCTTGGTACATTCCGGAATTCCGAACATTCCGGAATTCCGAACATTCCGGAACCTTGGTGAATTCCGGAACCTTGGTGCATTCCGGAACTCTGAACATTCCGGAATTCCGAACATTCCGGAACCTTGGTACATTCCGGAACCTTGGTGCATTCCGGAACTCTGAACATTCCGGAATTCCGAACATTCCGGAACCTTGGTGCATTCCGGAACTCCAAACATTCCGGAACCTTGGTACATTCCGGAATTCCGAACATTCCGGAACCTTGGTGCATTCCGGAACTCTGAATTCCGGAACTCTGAACATTCCGGAACTCTGAACATTCCGGAATTCCGAACATTCCGGAACCTTGGTGCATTCCGGAACTCTGAACATTCCGGAACCTTGGTACATTCCGGAACTCCAAACATTCCGGGACCTTGGTACATTCCGGAACTCCAAACATTCCGGAACCTTGGTACATTCCGGAATTCCGAACATTCCGGAACCTTGGTGCATTCCGGAACTCTGAACATTCCGGAACTCTGAACATTCCGGAATTCCGAAAATTCCGGAACCTTGCTGCATTCCGGAACTCTGAACATTCCGGAACCTTTGTGCATTCCGGAACTCTGAACATTCCGGAACCTTGGTGCATTCCGGAACCTTGGTGCATTCCGGAATTCCGAACATTCCGGAACCTTGGTGCATTCCGGAACTCTGAACATTCCGGAATTCCGAACATTCCGGAATTCCGAACATTCCGGAACCTTTGTGCATTCCGGAACCTTGCTGCATTCCGGAACTCTGAACATTCCGGAATTCCGAACATTCCGGAACCTTGGTACATTCTGGAATTCTGAACATTCCGGAACCTTGGTGCATTCCGGAACTCTGAACATTCCGGAACTCTGAACATTCCGGAATTCCGAACATTCCGGAACCTTTGTGCATTCCGGAACCTTCGTGCATTCCGGAACTCTGAACATTCCAGAACCTTTGTGCATTCCGGAACTCTGAATTCCGGAACTCTGAACATTCCGGAATTCCGAACATTCCGGAACCTTTGTGCATTCCGGAACTCTGAATTCCGGAACTCTGAACATTCCGGAATTCCAAAAATTCCGGAACCTCTCTGCATTCCGGAACCTTGGTGCATTCCGGAACTCTGAACATTCCGGAATTCCGAACATTCCGGAACCTTGGTGCATTCCGGAACTCTGAACATTCCGGAACCTTGGTACATTCCGGAATTCCGAACATTCCGGAATTCCGAACATTCCGGAACCTTGGTGCATTCCGGAAACTTGGTGCATTCCGGAACTCTGAACATTCCGGAATTCCGAACATTCCGGAACCATGGTGCATTCCGGAACTCTGAACATTCCGGAACCTTGGTACATTCCGGAACTCCAAACATTCCGGAACCTTGGTACATTCCGGAACTCCAAACATTCCGGAACCTTGGTACATTCCGGAATTCCGAACATTCCGGAACCTTTGTGCATTCCGGAACTCTGAACATTCCGGAACTCTGAACATTCCGGAATTCCGAACATTCCGGAACCTTGGTGCATTCCGGAACTCTGAATTCCGGAACTCTGAACATTCCGGAACCTTGGTACATTCCGGAATTCCGAACATTCCGGAACCTTGGTGCATTCCGGAACTCTGAACATTCCGGAATTCCGAACATTCCGGAACCTTTGTGCATTCCGGAATTCCGAACATTCCGGAACCTTGGTACATTCCGGAATTCCGAACATTCCGGAATTCCGAACATTCCGGAACCTTGGTGCATTCCGGAACCTTGGTGCATTCCGGAACTCTGAACATTCCGGAATTCCGAACATTCCGGAACCTTGGTGCATTCCGGAACTCTGAACATTCCGGAACCTTGGTACATTCCGGAACTCTGAACATTCCGGAACCTTGGTGCATTCCGGAACCTTGGTGCATTCCGGAACTCTGAACATTCCGGAACCTTGGTGCATTCCGGAACTCTGAACATTCCGGAATTCCGAACATTCCGGAACCTTGGTGCATTCCGGAACCTTGGTGCATTCCGGAATTCCGAACATTCCGGAACCTTGGTGCATTCCGGAACTCTGAACATTCCGGAATTCCGAACATTCCGGAACCTTTGTGCATTCCGGAACTCTGAACATTCCGGAACCTTGGTACATTCCGGAACTCTGAACATTCCGGAACCTTGGTGCATTCCGGAACCTTGGTGCATTCCGGAACTCTGAACATTCCGGAACCTTGGTGCATTCCGGAACTCTGAACATTCCGGAATTCCGAACATTCCGGAACCTTGGTACATTCCGGAATTCCGAACATTCCGGAACCTTGGTGCATTCCGGAACTCTGAACATTCCGGAATTCCGAACATTCCGGAACCTTTGTGCATTCCGGAATTCCGAACATTCCGGAACCTTGGTACATTCCGGAATTCCGAACATTCCGGAATTCCGAACATTCCGGAACCTTGGTGCATTCCGGAACCTTGGTGCATTCCGGAACTCTGAACATTCCGGAATTCCGAACATTCCGGAACCTTGGTGCATTCCGGAACTCTGAACATTCCGGAACCTTGGTACATTCCGGAACTCTGAACATTCCGGAACCTTGGTGCATTCCGGAACCTTGGTGCATTCCGGAACTCTGAACATTCCGGAACCTTGGTGCATTCCGGAACTCTGAACATTCCGGAATTCCGAACATTCCGGAACCTTGGTGCATTCCGGAACTCTGAACATTCCGGAACTCTGAACATTCCGGAATTCCGAAAATTCCGGAACCTTGCTGCATTCCGGAACTCTGAACATTCCGGAACCTTTGTGCATTCTGGAACTCTGAACATTCCGGAACCTTGGTGCATTCCGGAACCTTGGTGCATTCCGGAATTCCGAACATTCCGGAACCTTGGTGCATTCTGGAACTCTGAACATTCCGGAACCTTTGTGCATTCCGGAACCTTGCTGCATTCCGGAACTCTGAATTCCGGAACCTTGGTGCATTCCGGAATTCCGAACATTCCGGAACCTTGGTACATTCTGGAATTCTGAACATTCCGGAACCTTGGTGCATTCCGGAACTCTGAACATTCCGGAACTCTGAACATTCCGGAATTCCGAACATTCCGGAACCTTTGTGCATTCCGGAACCTTCGTGCATTCCGGAACTCTGAACATTCCAGAACCTTTGTGCATTCCGGAACTCTGAATTCCGGAACTCTGAACATTCCGGAATTCCGAACATTCCGGAACCTTTGTGCATTCCGGAACTCTGAATTCCGGAACTCTGAACATTCCGGAATTCCAAAAATTCCGGAACCTCTCTGCATTCCGGAACCTTGGTGCATTCCGGAACTCTGAACATTCCGGAATTCCGAACATTCCGGAACCTTGGTGCATTCCGGAACTCTGAACATTCCGGAACCTTGGTACATTCCGGAATTCCGAACATTCCGGAATTCCGAACATTCCGGAACCTTGGTGCATTCCGGAAACTTGGTGCATTCCGGAACTCTGAACATTCCGGAATTCCGAACATTCCGGAACCATGGTGCATTCCGGAACTCTGAACATTCCGGAACCTTGGTACATTCCGGAACTCCAAACATTCCGGAACCTTGGTACATTCCGGAACTCCAAACATTCCGGAACCTTGGTACATTCCGGAATTCCGAACATTCCGGAACCTTTGTGCATTCCGGAACTCTGAACATTCCGGAACTCTGAACATTCCGGAATTCCGAACATTCCGGAACCTTGGTGCATTCCGGAACTCTGAATTCCGGAACTCTGAACATTCCGGAACCTTGGTACATTCCGGAATTCCGAACATTCCGGAACCTTGGTGCATTCCGGAACTCTGAACATTCCGGAATTCCGAACATTCCGGAACCTTTGTGCATTCCGGAATTCCGAACATTCCGGAACCTTGGTACATTCCGGAATTCCGAACATTCCGGAATTCCGAACATTCCGGAACCTTGGTGCATTCCGGAACCTTGGTGCATTCCGGAACTCTGAACATTCCGGAATTCCGAACATTCCGGAACCTTGGTGCATTCCGGAACTCTGAACATTCCGGAACCTTGGTACATTCCGGAACTCTGAACATTCCGGAACCTTGGTGCATTCCGGAACCTTGGTGCATTCCGGAACTCTGAACATTCCGGAACCTTGGTGCATTCCGGAACTCTGAACATTCCGGAATTCCGAACATTCCGGAACCTTGGTGCATTCCGGAACCTTGGTGCATTCCGGAATTCCGAACATTCCGGAACCTTGGTGCATTCCGGAACTCTGAACATTCCGGAATTCCGAACATTCCGGAACCTTTGTGCATTCCGGAACTCTGAACATTCCGGAACCTTGGTACATTCCGGAACTCTGAACATTCCGGAACCTTGGTGCATTCCGGAACCTTGGTGCATTCCGGAACTCTGAACATTCCGGAACCTTGGTGCATTCCGGAACTCTGAACATTCCGGAATTCCGAACATTCCGGAACCTTGGTACATTCCGGAATTCCGAACATTCCGGAACCTTGGTGCATTCCGGAACTCTGAACATTCCGGAATTCCGAACATTCCGGAACCTTTGTGCATTACGGAATTCCGAACATTCCGGAACCTTGGTACATTCCGGAATTCCGAACATTCCGGAATTCCGAACATTCCGGAACCTTGGTGCATTCCGGAACCTTGGTGCATTCCGGAACTCTGAACATTCCGGAATTCCGAACATTCCGGAACCTTGGTGCATTCCGGAACTCTGAACATTCCGGAACCTTGGTACATTCCGGAACTCTGAACATTCCGGAACCTTGGTGCATTCCGGAACCTTGGTGCATTCCGGAACTCTGAACATTCCGGAACCTTGGTGCATTCCGGAACTCTGAACATTCCGGAATTCCGAACATTCCGGAACCTTGGTGCATTCCGGAACTCTGAACATTCCGGAACTCTGAACATTCCGGAATTCCGAAAATTCCGGAACCTTGCTGCATTCCGGAACTCTGAACATTCCGGAACCTTTGTGCATTCTGGAACTCTGAACATTCCGGAACCTTGGTGCATTCCGGAACCTTGGTGCATTCCGGAATTCCGAACATTCCGGAACCTTGGTGCATTCCGGAACTCTGAATTCCGGAACCTTGGTGCATTCCGGAACTCTGAACATTCCGGAACCTTTGTGCATTCCGGAACTCTGAACATTCTGGAACCTTGGTGCATTCCGGAACCTTGGTGGATTCCGGAACTCTGAACATTCCGGAACACTGAACATTCCGGAACCTTGGTGCATTCCGGAGCTCTGAACATTCCGGAACCTTGGTACATTCCGGAATTCCGAACATTCCGGAACCTTGGTGCATTCCGGAACTCTGAACATTCCGGAATTCCGAACATTCCGGAATTCCGAACATTCCGGAATTCCGAACATTCCGGAACCTTTGTGCATTCCGGAACCTTGCTGCATTCCGGAACTCTGAACATTCCGGAATTCCGAACATTCCGGAACCTTGGTACATTCTGGAATTCTGAACATTCCGGAACCTTGGTGCATTCCGGAACTCTGAACATTCCGGAACTCTGAACATTCCGGAATTCCGAAGATTCCGGAACCTTGGTGCATTCCGGAACTCTGAACATTCCGGAATTCCGAACATTCCGGAATCTTGGTACATTCCGGAATTCCGAACATTCCGGAACCTTGGTGCATTCCGGAACTCTGAACATTTCGGAATCTTGTAACATTCCGGAACCTTGGAACATTCCGGAATTCCGAACATTCCGGAACCTTGGTGCATTCCGGAACTCTGAACATTCCGGAACCTTGGTACATTCCGGAATTCCGAACAATCCGAAATTCCGAACATTCCGGAACCTTGGTGCATTCCGGAACTCTGAACATTCCGGAACCTTGGTACATTCCGGAATTCTGAACATTCCGGAACCTTGGTGCATTCCGGAACTCTTAACATTCTGGAACCTTGGTGGATTCCGGAACTCTGAACATTCCGGAACACTGAACATTCCGGAACCTTGGTGCATTCCGGAACTCTGAACATTCCGGAACCTTGGTACATTCCGGAATTCCGAACATTCCGGAACCTTGGTGCATTCCGGAACCTGTGTAAGATAACGCCTGTTTCCGTGTAAGAAAACGCCTGTTTTCCGTGCCTGCTCTTATAAGATAACGCCTGTTTCCCGCACCTGCCCGTGTAAGATGACGCCTGTTTCCGTGTAAGATAACGCCTGTCTCCGTATAAGAAAATGTCTGTTTCGCGCGCCTGCCCTTATAAGATAACGCCTGTTTCCCGCACCTGCCTGTGTAAGATGACGCCTGTTTCCGTATAAGATGACGCCTGTTTCCGTATATGATAACGCCTGTTTTCCGCGCCTGCTCTTATAAGATAACGCCTGTTTCCCGCACCTGCCCGTGTAAGATGGCGCCTGTTTCCGTGTAAGATAACGCCTGTCTCCGTATAAGAAAATGTCTGTTTCGCGCGCCTGCCCTTATAAGATAACGCCTGTTTCCCGCACCTGCCTGTGTAAGATGACGCCTGTTTCCGTATAAGATAACGCCTGTTTCCCGCGCCTGCCCATGCAAGATAACGCCTGTTTCCCGCGCCTGGCCATGTAAGACAACGCCTGTTTCCTTGTAAGATAACGCCTGTTTCCCGCGCCTGCCTGTGCAAGTTAACACCTGTTTGCCGCGCCTGCCCGTGCAAGATAACGCCTGTTTCCCGCGCCTGCCCGTGTAAGATAACGACTGTTTCCGTGTAAGATAACGCCTGTTTCACGCGCCTGCTCGTCTAAGATAACGCCTGTTTCCCACGCCTGCCCGTGTAAGTTAACGCCTGTTTCCCGCGCCTGACCGTGTAAGATAATGCCTGCTTCCCGCGCCTGCCCTTTTCAGATCACGCTCTTTTGCTGCGCCTGCCCGTGTACGATAACGCCTGTTTCCGTGTAAGATAACGACTGATTCCCGCGCTTGCCGGTGTCAGATAACGCCTGTTTGCCGCGCCTGCCTGTGTAAGATAACGACTGTTTCCCGCTCCTGCCGGTGTCAGATAACGCCTTTTTGGTGCGCCTGCCCGTGTACGACAACGCCTGTTTCCCGCGCCTGACCGTGTAAGATAACGCCTGCTTCCCGCGCCTGCCCTTGTCAGATAACGCCTGTTTCCGTGTAAGATAACGCCTGTTTCCCGCGCCAGCCCGTGCAAGATAACGCCTTTTTCCCGCGCCTGCCCGTGTAAGATAACGACTGTTTGCCGCACCTGCCGGTGCAAGATAACGCCTTTTTCCCGCGCCTGCCCGTGTAAGATAACGACTGTTTCCGTGTAAGATAACGCCTGTTTCACGCGCCTGCTCGTCTAAGATAACACCTGTTTCCCACGCCTGCCCGTGTAAGTTAACGCCTGTTTGCCGCACCAGAGTGTATAAGATAACGACTGTTTCCCGCGCCTGCCCGTGTAAGATAACGCCTGTTTCCGTGTAAGATAACGACTGATTCCCGCACTTGCTGGTGTCAGATAACGCCTGTTTTCCGCGCCTGCCCGTGTCAGATAACGCCTGTTTCCGTGTAAGATAACGACTGTTTCCCGCGCCTGCCCGTGTAAGATAACGCCTGTTTCCTGCGCCTGCCTGTGTAAGATTACCACTGTTTCCCGCGCCTGCCTGTGTAAGATGACGCCTGTTTGCCACGCCTGCCCGTGTCAGATAACGCATGTTTCCCGCGCCTGCCCGTGTAAGATAACGCCTGTTTCCGTGTAAGAAAACGCCTGTTTTCCGTGCCTGCTCTTATAAGATAACGCCTGTTTCCCGCACCTGCCCGTGTAAGATGACGCCTGTTTCCGTGTAAGATAACGCCTGTCTCCGTATAAGAAAATGTCTGTTTCGCGCGCCTGCCCTTATAAGATAATGCCTGTTTCCCGCACCTGCCTGTGTAAGATGACGCCTGTTTCCGTATAAGATAACGCCTGTTTCCGTATAAGATAACGCCTGTTTTCCGCGCCTGCTCTTATAAGATAACGCCTGTTTCCCGCACCTGCCCGTGTAAGATGGCGCCTGTTTCCGTATAAGATAACGCCTGTCTCCGTATAAGAAAATGTCTGTTTCGCGCGCCTGCCCTTATAAGATAACGCCTGTTTCCCGCACCTGCCTGTGTAAGATGACGCCTGTTTCCGTATAAGATAACGCCTGTTTCCGTATAAGATAACGCCTGTTTTCCGCGCCTGCTCTTATAAGATAACGCCTGTTTCCCGCACCTGCCCGTGTAAGATGGCGCCTGTTTCCGTATAAGATAACGCCTGTCTCCGTATAAGAAAATGTCTGTTTCGCGCGCCTGCCCTTATAAGATAACGCCTGTTTCCCGCACCTGCCTGTGTAAGATGACGCCTGAATCCGTATAAGATAACGCCTGTTTCCGTATAAGATAACGCCTGTTTCCCGCGCCTGCCCATGCAAGATAACGCCTGTTTCCCGCGCCTGGCCATGTAAGACAACGCCTGTTTCCTTGTAAGATAACGCCTGTTTCCCGCGCCTGCCCGTGCAAGTTAACAGCTGTTTGCCGCGCCTGCCCGTGCAAGATAACGCCTGTTTCCCGCGCCTGCCCGTGTAAGATAACGACTGTTTCCGTGTAAGATAACGCCTGTTTCACGCGCCTGCTCGTCTAAGATAACGCCTGTTTCCCACGCCTGCCCGTGTAAGTTAACGCCTGTTTCCCGCGCCTGACCGTGTAAGATAATGCCTGCTTCCCGCGCCTGCCCTTTTCAGATCACGCTCTTTTGCTGCGCCTGCCCGTGTACGATAACGCCTGTTTCCGTGTAAGATAACGACTGATTCCCGCGCTTGCCGGTGTCAGATAACGCCTGTTTGCCGCGCCTGCCTGTGTAAGATAACGACTGTTTCCCGCTCCTGCCGGTGTCAGATAACGCCTTTTTGGTGCGCCTGCCCGTGTACGACAACGCCTGTTTCCCGCGCCTGACCGTGTAAGATAACGCCTGCTTCCCGCGCCTGCCCTTGTCAGATAACGCCTGTTTCCCGTGCCTGCCCGTGTAAGATAACGCCTGTTTCCGTGTAAGATAACGCCTGTTTCCCGCGCCAGCCCGTGCAAGATAACGCCTTTTCCCCGCGCCTGCCCGTGTAAGATAACGACTGTTTGCCGCACCTGCCGGTGCAAGATAACGCCTTTTTCCCGCGCCTGCCCGTGTAAGATAACACCTGTTTCCCACGCCTGCCCGTGTAAGTTAACGCCTGTTTGCCGCACCAGAGTGTATAAGATAACGACTGTTTCCCGCGCCTGCCCGTGTCAGATAACGCCTGTTTCCGTGTAAGATAACGACTGATTCCCGCACTTGCTGGTGTCAGATAACGCCTGTTTGCCGCGCCTGCCCGTGTCAGATAACGCCTGTTTCCGTGTAAGATAACGACTGTTTCCCGCGCCTGCCCGTGTAAGATAACGCCTGTTTCCTGCGCCTGCCTGTGTAAGATTACCACTGTTTCCCGCGCCTGCCTGTGTAAGATGACGCCTGTTTGCCACGCCTGCCCGTGTCAGATAACGCATTTTTCCCGCGCCTGCCCTTGTAAGATAACGCCTGTTTCCCACACCTGCCCGTGTAAGATGACGCCTGTTTCCGTGTAAGATAACGCCTGTTTCCGTATAAGATAATGCCTGTTTCCCGCACCTACCCATGTAACCCTCCTCTCGTGTTAGGGTCGGCACCGACCCATTTTAAATTTCAAATGCATAAAAAAATCACATACATTTGTTTATTGTATCAAGGCTTTTTGACTTTTTCAGGAACCTCTATTTCTACAAAATAAAACAAAAAAAATTATATTCACTAAATTATAAAATGCCCTAGTTGAAATTATGACCTTTGTGTTGTTAGGGTCGGTTTCGACCCAGGTATAATATTATGAGTATAAAGCAATAATTAAAGCCAAAACTGAAATCATAAGTGCACTGTCAGCTAAAACACTTACAGCAAGTGCCTCTCCTAATCATATGAGCTTTAGGGGATTCTTATTTTGCATGTTCTTTGCAGTATACCTGCAAAAAAACAAAACAAAATAAACACGGGCATGTGAGGTGAATTCACTATTTGAGTGGCCATTTGACTTCCAGAGTACACATTTACAATTTGCAGCATACAAAAAATGGGAAGAAGATTCACAGTGAGCTAAGTTCTGGATCATATTTTTGGTGAAAATGAAGGAGAGGAACCAAAGCAGCATAGCGATTCAGATGGGCAGGTTCCTAAGGAGGAAGACAATGTGGACTATCATCCAGAAGACACAGACACATCTGATCAGAGGTGGAGGTCGCTGGTGCTGAAGCTACTCCTGCTGAAAGATTCAAGTCCAAAAATGGTAAGATCTTTTGGAGCTCAGTACCTCATGATGTAAATGGCAGGGCAGCTGCTGCAAATGTCATCCAAATGACCCCTGGAATCACAAGGTTTGCTCTGACCAAAGTCAGTGACATCAAGAGATGTTTTGAGATATTTATGCCATTGTTACTAGAAAGAATCATCATTACTATGATAAACCTTGAAGGAAAAAAAAGTCCATGGCGACATGATGAGGAATACCTGGATGCTCTGAACATTACGGAATTCCGAACATTCCGGAACCTTGGTGCATAACGGAATTCTGAACATTCCGGAATTCCAAACATTCCGGAACCTTGGTGCATTCCAGAACCTTGGTGCATTCCGGAACTCTGAACATTCCGGAATTCCGAACATTCCGGAACCTTGGTGCATTCCGGAACTCCGAACATTCCGGAACCTTGGTGCATTCCGGAACTCTGAACATTCCGGAACCTTGGTGCATTCCGGAACTCTGAACATTCCGGAATTCCGAACATTCCAGAACCTTGGTGCATTCCGGAACTCTGAACATTCTGGAATTCCGAACATTCCGGAACCTTGGTGTATTCCGGAACTCTGAACATTCCGGAACCTTGGTGCATTCCGGAATTCTGAACATTCCGGAACCTTGGTGGATTCCGGAACTCTTAACATTCCGGAACCTTGGTGGATTCCGGAACTCTGAACATTCCGGAACTCTGAACATTCCGGAACCTTGGTGGATTCCGGAACTCTGAACATTCCGGAACTCTGAACATTCCGGAATTCCGAACATTCCGGAACCTTGGGACATTCCGGAATTCCGAACATTCCGGAACCTTGGTGCATTCTGGAACCTTGGTGCATTCCGGAACTCTGAACATTCCGGAATTCCGAACATTCCGGAACCTTGGTGCATTCCGGAACTCTGAACATTCCGGAACCTTGGTGCATTCCGGAACTCCAAACAGTCCGGACCCTTGGTACATTCCGGAATTCCGAACATTCCGGAACCTTGGTGCATTCCGGAACCTTGGTGCATTCCGGAACCTTGGTGCATTCCGGAACTCTGAACATTCCGGAACCTTGGTGCATTCCGGAACTCCAAACATTCCGGAACCTTGGTACATTCCGGAATTCCGAACATTCCGGAACCTTTGTGCATTCCGGAACTCTGAACATTCCGGAACTCTGAACATTCCGGAATTCCGAACATTCCGGAACCTTGGTGCATTCCGGAACCTTGGTGCATTCCGGAACTCTGAACATTCCGGAACTCTGAACATTCCGGAATTCCGAACATTCCGGAACCTTTGTGCATTCCGGAACCTTGGTGCATTCCGGAACTCTGAACATTCCAGAACCTTTGTGCATTCCGGAACTCTGAATTCCGGAACTCTGAACATTCCGGAATTCCAAAAATTCCGGAACTTTGCTGCATTCCGGAACTCTGAACATTCCGGAACCTTGGTACATTCCGGAACTCTGAACATTCCGGAACTCTGAACATTCCGGAATTCCGAACATTCCGGAACCTTGGTGCATTCCGGAACCTTTGTGCATTCCGGAACTCTGAACATTCCGGAACCTTGGTGCATTCCGGAACTCCAAACATTCCGGAACCTTGGTACATTCCGGAATTCCGAACATTCCGGAACCTTGGTGCATTCCGGAACCTTGGTGCATTCCGGAATTCCGAACATTCCGGAACCTTTGTGCATTCCGGAACTCTGAACATTCCGGAACTCTGAACATTCCGGAAATCTGAACATTCCGGAATTCCAAACATTCCGGAACCTTGGTGCATTCCGGAACCTTGGTGCATTCCGGAACTCTGAACATTCCGGAATTCCGAACACTCCGGAACCTTGGTGCATTCCGGAAATCTGAACATTCCGGAATTCCAAACATTCCGGAACCTTGGTGCATTCCGGAACCTTGGTGCATTCCGGAACTCTGAACATTCCGGAATTCCGAACATTCCGGAACCTTGGTGCATTCCGGAACTCTGAACATTCCGGAACCTTGGTACATTCCGGAACTCTGAACATTCCGGAACCTTGGTGCATTCCGGAACCTTGGTGCATTCCGGAACTCTGAACATTCCGGAACCTTGGTGCATTCCGGAACTCTGAACATTCCGGAATTCCGAACATTCCGGAACCTTGGTGCATTCCGGAACTCTGAACATTCCGGAACTCTGAACATTCCGGAATTTTCGGAATTCCGGAACTCTGAACATTCCGGAACCTTGGTGCATTCCGGAACCTTGGTGCATTCCGGAACTCTGAACATTCCGGAACCTTGGTGCATTCCGGAACTCTGAACATTCCGGAATTCCGAACATTCCGGAACTTTGCTGCATTCCGGAACTCTGAACATTCCGGAACCTTGGTACATTCCGGAACTCTGAACATTCCGGAACTCTGAACATTCCGGAATTCCGAACATTCCGGAACCTTGGTGCATTCCGGAACTCTGAACATTCCGGAATTCCGAAAATTCCGGAACCTTGCTGCATTCCGGAACTCTGAACATTCCGGAACCTTTGTGCATTCCGGAACTCTGAACATTCCGGAACCTTGGTGCATTCCGGAACCTTGGTGCATTCCGGAATTCCGAACATTCCGGAATTCCGAACATTCCGGAACCTTGGTGCATTCCGGAACTCTGAACATTCCGGAACCTTGGTACATTCCGGAATTCCGAACATTCCGGAACTTTTGTGCATTCCGGAATTCCGAACATTCCGGAACCTTGGTACATTCCGGAATTCCGAACATTCCGGAATTCCGAACATTCCGGAACCTTTGTGCATTCCGGAATTCCAAACATTCCGGAACCTTGGTGCATTCCGGAACTCTGAACATTCCGGAATTCCGAACATTCCGGAACCTTGGTGCATTCCGGAACTCTGAACATTCCGGAATTCCGAACATTCCGGAACCTTGGTGCATTCCGGAACTCTGAATTCCGGAACCTTGGTGCATTCCGGAACTCTGAACATTCCGGAACCTTTGTGCATTCCGGAACCTTGGTGCATTCCGGAATTCCGAACATTCCGGAATTCCGAACATTCCGGAACCTTGGTGCATTCCGGAACTCTGAACATTTCGGAATCTTGTAACATTCCGGAACCTTGGAACATTCCGGAATTCCGAACATTCCGGAACCTTGGTGCATTCCAGAACTCTGAACATTCCGGAACCTTGGTACATTCCGGAATTCCGAACAATCCGAAATTCCGAACATTCCGGAACCTTGGTGCATTCCGGAACTCTGAACATTCCGGAACCTTGGTACATTCCGGAATTCTGAACATTCCGGAACCTTGGTGCATTCCGGAACTCTGAACATTCCGGAACCTTGGTGCATTCCGGAACTCTTAACATTCTGGAACCTTGGTGGATTCCGGAACTCTGAACATTCCGGAACACTGAACATTCCGGAACCTTGGTGCATTCCGGAACTCCGAACATTCCGGAACCTTGGTACATTCCGGAATTCCGAACATTCCGGAACCTTGGTACATTCCGGAATTCCGAACATTCCGGAACCTTGGTGCATTCTGGAACCTTGGTGCATTCCGGAACTCTGAACATTCCGGAATTCCGAACATTCCGGAACCTTGGTACATTCTGGAATTCTGAACATTCCGGAACCTTGGTGCATTCCGGAACTCTGAACATTCCGGAACTCTGAACATTCCGGAATTCCGAACATTCCGGAACCTTGGTGCATTCCGGAACTCTGAACATTCCGGAATTCCGAACATTCCGGAACCTTGGTGCATTCCGGAACTCCAAACATTCCGGAACCTTGGTACATTCCGGAATTCCGAACATTCCGGAACCTTGGTGCATTCCGGAACTCTGAACATTTCGGAATCTTGTAACATTCCGGAACCTTGGAACATTCCGGAATTCCGAACATTCCGGAACCTTGGTGCATTCCGGAACTCTGAAAATTCCGGAACCTTGGTACATTCCGGAATTCTGAACATTCCGGAACCTTGGTGCATTCCGGAACTCTTAACATTCTGGAACCTTGGTAGATTCCGGAACTCTGAACATTCCGGAACACTGAACATTCCGGAACCTTGGTGCATTCCGGAACTCTGAACATTCCGGAACCTTGGTGCATGCCGGAACTCTGAACATTCCGGAATTCCGAACATTCCGGAATTCCGAACATTCCGGAACCTTTGTGCATTCCGGAACCTTGCTGCATTCCGGAACTCTGAACATTCCGGAATTCCGAACATTCCGGAACCTTGGTACATTCTGGAATTCTGAACATTCCGGAACCTTGGTGCATTCCGGAACTCTGAACATTCCGGAACTCTGAACATTCCGGAATTCCGAACATTCCGGAACCTTGGTGCATTCCGGAACCTTGGTGCATTCCGGAACTCTGAACATTCCGGAATTCCGAACACTCCGGAACCTTGGTGCATTCCGGAAATCTGAACATTCCGGAATTCCAAACATTCCGGAACCTTGGTGCATTCCGGAACCTTGGTGCATTCCGGAACTCTGAACATTCCGGAATTCCGAACATTCCGGAACCTTGGTGCATTCCGGAACTCTGAACATTCCGGAACCTTGGTACATTCCGGAACTCTGAACATTCCGGAACCTTGGTGCATTCCGGAACCTTGGTGCATTCCGGAACTCTGAACATTCCGGAACCTTGGTGCATTCCGGAACTCTGAACATTCCGGAATTCCGAACATTCCGGAACCTTGGTGCATTCCGGAACTCTGAACATTCCGGAACTCTGAACATTCCGGAATTCCGAAAATTCCGGAACCTTGCTGCATTCCGGAACTCTGAACATTCCGGAACCTTTGTGCATTCCGGAACTCTGAACATTCCGGAACCTTGGTGCATTCCGGAACCTTGGTGCATTCCGGAATTCCGAACATTCCGGAATTCCGAACATTCCGGAACCTTGGTGCATTCCAGAACTCTGAACATTCCGGAACCTTGGTACATTCCGGAATTCCGAACAATCCGAAATTCCGAACATTCCGGAACCTTGGTGCATTCCGGAACTCTGAACATTCCGGAATTCCGAACATTCCGGAATTCCGAACATTCCGGAACCTTTGTGCATTCCGGAACCTTGCTGCATTCCGGAACTCTGAACATTCCGGAATTCCGAACATTCCGGAATTCCGAACATTCCGGAACCTTTGTGCATTCCGGAACCTTGCTGCATTCCGGAACTCTGAACATTCCGGAATTCCGAACATTCCGGAACCTTGGTACATTCTGGAATTCTGAACATTCCGGAACCTTGGTGCATTCCGGAACTCTGAACATTCCGGAACTCTGAACATTCCGGAATTCCGAACATTCCGGAACCTTTGTGCATTCCGAAACTCTGAACATTCCGGAACCTTGGTGCATTCCGGAACTCCAAACATTCCGGAACCTTGGTACATTCCGGAATTCCGAACATTCCGGAACCTTGGTGCATTCCGGAACCTTGGTGCATTCCGGAACCTTGGTGCATTCCGGAATTCCGAACATTCCGGAACCTTTGTGCATTCCGGAACTCTGAACATTCCGGAACCTTGGTGCATTCCGGAACTCCAAACATTCCGGAACCTTGGTACATTCCGGAATTCCGAACATTCCGGAACCTTTGTGCATTCCGGAATTCCGAACATTCCGGAACCTTGGTGCATTCCGGAACTCTGAATTCCGGAACTCTGAACATTCCGGAACTCTGAACATTCCGGAATTCCGAACATTCCGGAACCTTTGTGCATTCCAGAACCTTTGTGCATTCCGGAACTCTGAATTCCGGAACTCTGAACATTCCGGAATTCCGAACATTCCGGAACCTTTGTGCATTCCGGAACTCTGAATTCCGGAACTCTGAACATTCCGGAATTCCAAAAATTCCGGAACCTTGCTGCATTCCGGAACTCTGAATTCCGGAACCTTGGTGCATTCCGGAACTCTGAACATTCCGGAACCTTGGTACATTCTGGAACTCTGAACATTCCGGAACCTTGGTACATTCCGGAATTCCGAACATTCCGGAACCTTGGTGCATTCCGGAACTCTGAACATTCCGGAATTCCGAACATTCCGGAACCTTGGTGCATTCCGGAACTCTGAACATTCCGGAATTCCGAACATTCCGGAACCTTGGTACATTCCGGAATTCCGAACATTCCGGAACCTTGGTGCATTCCGGAACTCTGAACATTCCGGAATTCTGAACATTCCGGAACCTTGGTGCATTCCGGAACTCTTAACATTGCGGAACCTTTGTGCATTCCGGAACTCTGAACATTCCGGAATTCCGAACATTCCGGAACCTTTGTGCATTCCGGAATTCCGAACATTCCGGAATTCCGAACATTCCGGAACCTTGGTGCATTCCGGAACCTTGGTGCATTCCGGAACTCTGAACATTCCGGAATTCCGAACATTCCGGAACCTTGGTGCATTCCGGAACTCTGAACATTCCGGAACCTTGGTACATTCCGGAACTCTGAACATTCCGGAACCTTGGTGCATTCCGGAACCTTGGTGCATTCCGGAACTCTGAACATTCCGGAACCTTGGTACATTCCGGAATTCCGAACATTCCGGAACCTTGGTGCATTCCGGAACCTTGGTGCATTCCGGAACCTTGGTGCATTCCGGAATTCCGAACATTCCGGAACCTTTGTGCATTCCGGAACTCTGAACATTCCGGAACCTTGGTGCATTCCGGAACTCCAAACATTCCGGAACCTTGGTACATTCCGGAATTCCGAACATTCCGGAACCTTTGTGCATTCCGGAATTCCGAACATTCCGGAACCTTGGTGCATTCCGGAACTCTGAATTCCGGAACTCTGAACATTCCGGAACTCTGAACATTCCGGAATTCCGAACATTCCGGAACCTTTGTGCATTCCGGAACCTTCGTGCATTCCGGAACTCTGAACATTCCAGAACCTTTGTGCATTCCGGAACTCTGAATTCCGGAACTCTGAACATTCCGGAATTCCGAACATTCCGGAACCTTTGTGCATTCCGGAACTCTGAATTCCGGAACTCTGAACATTCCGGAATTCCAAAAATTCCGGAACCTTGCTGCATTCCGGAACTCTGAATTCCGGAACCTTGGTGCATTCCGGAACTCTGAACATTCCGGAACCTTGGTACATTCTGGAACTCTGAACATTCCGGAACTCTGAACATTCCGGAATTCCGAACATTCCGGAACCTTGGTGCATTCCGGAACTCTTAACATTGCGGAACCTTTGTGCATTCCGGAACTCTGAACATTCCGGAATTCCGAACATTCCGGAACCTTTGTGCATTCCGGAATTCCGAACATTCCGGAATTCCGAACATTCCGGAACCTTGGTGCATTCCGGAACCTTGGTGCATTCCGGAACTCTGAAACTTCCGGAATTCCGAACATTCCGGAACCTTGGTGCATTCCGGAACTCTGAACATTCCGGAACCTTGGTACATTCCGGAACTCTGAACATTCCGGAATTCCGAACATTCCGGAATTCCGAACATTCCGGAACCTTTGTGCATTCCGGAACCTTGCTGCATTCCGGAACTCTGAACATTCCGGAATTCCGAACATTCCGGAACCTTGGTACATTCTGGAATTCTGAACATTCCGGAACCTTGGTGCATTCCGGAACTCTGAACATTCCGGAACTCTGAACATTCCGGAATTCCGAACATTCCGGAACCTTTGTGCATTCCGGAACCTTCGTGCATTCCGGAACTCTGAACATTCCAGAACCTTTGTGCATTCCGGAACTCTGAATTCCGGAACTCTGAACATTCCGGAATTCCGAACATTCCGGAACCTTTGTGCATTCCGGAACTCTGAATTCCGGAACTCTGAACATTCCGGAATTCCAAAAATTCCGGAACCTTGCTGCATTCCGGAACTCTGAATTCCGGAACCTTGGTGCATTCCGGAACTCTGAACATTCCGGAACCTTGGTACATTCTGGAACTCTGAACATTCCGGAACTCTGAACATTCCGGAATTCCGAACATTCCGGAACCTTGGTGCATTCCGGAACTCTTAACATTGCGGAACCTTTGTGCATTCCGGAACTCTGAACATTCCGGAATTCCGAACATTCCGGAACCTTTGTGCATTCCGGAATTCCGAACATTCCGGAATTCCGAACATTCCGGAACCTTGGTGCATTCCGGAACCTTGGTGCATTCCGGAACTCTGAAACTTCCGGAATTCCGAACATTCCGGAACCTTGGTGCATTCCGGAACTCTGAACATTCCGGAACCTTGGTACATTCCGGAACTCTGAACATTCCGGAATTCCGAACATTCCGGAATTCCGAACATTCCGGAACCTTTGTGCATTCCGGAATTCCGAACATTCCGGAATTCCGAACATTCCGGAACCTTGGTGCATTCCGGAATTCCGAACATTCCGGAATTCCGAACATTCCGGAACCTTGGTGCATTCCGGAACTCTTAACATTGCGGAACCTTTGTGCATTCCGGAACTCTGAACATTCCGGAATTCCGAACATTCCGGAACCTTTGTGCATTCCGGAATTCCGAACATTCCGGAATTCCGAACATTCCGGAACCTTGGTGCATTCCGGAACCTTGGTGCATTCCGGAACTCTGAAACTTCCGGAATTCCGAACATTCCGGAACCTTGGTGCATTCCGGAACTCTGAACATTCCGGAACCTTGGTACATTCCGGAACTCTGAACATTCCGGAATTCCGAACATTCCGGAATTCCGAACATTCCGGAACCTTTGTGCATTCCGGAACCTTGCTGCATTCCGGAACTCTGAACATTCCGGAATTCCGAACATTCCGGAACCTTGGTACATTCTGGAATTCTGAACATTCCGGAACCTTGGTGCATTCCGGAACTCTGAACATTCCGGAACTCTGAACATTCCGGAATTCCGAACATTCCGGAACCTTTGTGCATTCCGGAACCTTCGTGCATTCCGGAACTCTGAACATTCCAGAACCTTTGTGCATTCCGGAACTCTGAATTCCGGAACTCTGAACATTCCGGAATTCCGAACATTCCGGAACCTTTGTGCATTCCGGAACTCTGAATTCCGGAACTCTGAACATTCCGGAATTCCAAAAATTCCGGAACCTTGCTGCATTCCGGAACTCTGAATTCCGGAACCTTGGTGCATTCCGGAACTCTGAACATTCCGGAACCTTGGTACATTCTGGAACTCTGAACATTCCGGAACTCTGAACATTCCGGAATTCCGAACATTCCGGAACCTTGGTGCATTCCGGAACTCTTAACATTGCGGAACCTTTGTGCATTCCGGAACTCTGAACATTCTGGAATTCCGAACATTCCGGAACCTTTGTGCATTCCGGAATTCCGAACATTCCGGAATTCCGAACATTCCGGAACCTTGGTGCATTCCGGAACCTTGGTGCATTCCGGAACTCTGAACATTCCGGAATTCCGAACATTCCGGAACCTTGGTGCATTCCGGAACTCTGAACATTCCGGAACCTTGGTACATTCCGGAACTCTGAACATTCCGGAATTCCGAACATTCCGGAATTCCGAACATTCCGGAACCTTTGTGCATTCCGGAACCTTGCTGCATTCCGGAACTCTGAACATTCCGGAATTCCGAACATTCCGGAACCTTGGTACATTCTGGAATTCTGAACATTCCGGAACCTTGGTGCATTCCGGAACTCTGAACATTCCGGAACTCTGAACATTCCGGAATTCCGAACATTCCGTAACCTTGGTGCATTCCGGAACTCTGAACATTCCGGAACTCTGAACATTCCGGAATTCCGAACATTCCGGAACCTTGGTACATTCCGGAATTCCGAACATTCCGGAACCTTGGTGCATTCCGGAACTTTGCTGCATTCCGGAACCTTGCTGCATTCCGGAACTCTGAACATTCCGGAATTCCGAACATTCCGGAACCTTGGTACATTCCGGAATTCCGAACATTCCGGAACCTTGGTGCATTCCGGAACTCTGAACATTCCGGAATTCCGAACATTCCGGAACCTTGGTGCATTCCGGAACTCTGAACATTCCGGAATTCCGAACATTCCGGAACCTTGGTACATTCCGGAATTCCGAACATTCCGGAACCTTGGTGCATTCCGGAACTCTGAACATTCCGGAATTCTGAACATTCCGGAACCTTGGTGCATTCCGGAACTCTTAACATTGCGGAACCTTTGTGCATTCCGGAACTCTGAACATTCCGGAATTCCGAACATTCCGGAACCTTGGTGCATTCCGGAACTCTTAACATTCTGGAACCTTGGTGGATTCCGGAACTCTGAACATTCCGGAACACTGAACATTCCGGAATTCCGAACATTCCGGAACCTTTGTGCATTCCGGAACTCTGAATTCCGGAATTCTGAACATTCCGGAACCTTGGTGCATTCCGGAACTCTGAACATTCCGGAACTCTGAACATTCCGGAATTCCGAACATTCCGGAACCTTGGTGCATTCCGGAACTCTGAACATTCCGGAATTCCGAACATTCCGGAACCTTGGTGCATTCCGGAACTCCAAACATTCCGGAACCTTGGTACATTCCGGAATTCCGAACATTCCGGAACCTTGGTGCATTCCGGAACTCTGAACATTCCGGAATTCCGAACATTCCGGAACCTTTGTGCATTCCGGAACCTTGCTGCATTCCGGAACTCTGAACATTCCGGAATTCCGAACATTCCGGAACCTTGGTACATTCTGGAATTCTGAACATTCCGGAACCTTGGTGCATTCCGGAACTCTGAACATTCCGGAACTCTGAACATTCCGGAATTCCGAACATTCCGGAATTCCGAACATTCCGGAACCTTGGTGCATTCCGGAACTCTGAACATTCCGGAATTCCGAACATTCCGGAACCTTGGTGCATTCCGGAACTCTGAACATTCCGGAATTCCGAACATTCCGGAACCTTGGTACATTCCGGAATTCCGAACATTCCGGAACCTTGGTGCATTCCGGAACTTTGCTGCATTCCGGAACCTTGCTGCATTCCGGAACTCTGAACATTCCGGAATTCCGAACATTCCGGAACCTTGGTACATTCTGGAACTCTGAACATTCCGGAACCTTGGTACATTTCGGAATTCCAAACATTCCGGAACCTTGGTGCATTCCGGAACTCTGAACATTCCGGAATTCCGAACATTCCGGAACCTTGGTGCATTCCGGAACTCTGAACATTCCGGAATTCCGAACATTCCGGAACCTTGGTACATTCCGGAATTCCGAACATTCCGGAACCTTGGTGCATTCCGGAACTCTGAACATTCCGGAATTCTGAACATTCCGGAACCTTGGTGCATTCCGGAACTCTTAACATTGCGGAACCTTTGTGCATTCCGGAACTCTGAACATTCCGGAATTCCAAACATTCCGGAACCTTTGTGCATTCCGGAATTCCGAACATTCCGGAATTCCGAACATTCCGGAACCTTGGTGCATTCCGGAACCTTGGTGCATTCCGGAACTCTGAACATTCCGGAATTCCGAACATTCCGGAACCTTGGTGCATTCCGGAACTCTGAACATTCCGGAACCTTGGTGCATTCCGGAACTCTGAACATTCCGGAACCTTGGTACATTCCGGAATTCCGAACATTCCGGAACCTTGGTGCATTCCGGAACCTTGGTGCATTCCGGAACCTTGGTGCATTCCGGAATTCCGAACATTCCGGAACCTTTGTGCATTCCGGAACTCTGAACATTCCGGAACCTTGGTGCATTCCGGAACTCCAAACATTCCGGAACCTTGGTGCATTCCGGAACTCTGAACATTCCGGAACCTTGGTACATTCCGGAATTCCGAACATTCCGGAACCTTGGTGCATTCCGGAACCTTGGTGCATTCCGGAACCTTGGTGCATTCCGGAACTCTGAACATTCCGGAATTCTGAACATTCCGGAACCTTGGTGCATTCCGGAACTCTTAACATTGCGGAACCTTTGTGCATTCCGGAACTCTGAACATTCCGGAATTCCGAACATTCCGGAACCTTGGTGCATTCCGGAACTCTTAACATTCTGGAACCTTGGTGGATTCCGGAACTCTGAACATTCCGGAACACTGAACATTCCGGAATTCCGAACATTCCGGAACCTTTGTGCATTCCGGAACTCTGAATTCCGGAATTCTGAACATTCCGGAACCTTGGTGCATTCCGGAACTCTGAACATTCCGGAACTCTGAACATTCCGGAATTCCGAACATTCCGGAACCTTGGTGCATTCCGGAACTCTGAACATTCCGGAATTCCGAACATTCCGGAACCTTGGTGCATTCCGGAACTCCAAACATTCCGGAACCTTGGTACATTCCGGAATTCCGAACATTCCGGAACCTTGGTGCATTCCGGAACTCTGAACATTCCGGAATTCCGAACATTCCGGAACCTTTGTGCATTCCGGAACCTTGCTGCATTCCGGAACTCTGAACATTCCGGAATTCCGAACATTCCGGAACCTTGGTACATTCTGGAATTCTGAACATTCCGGAACCTTGGTGCATTCCGGAACTCTGAACATTCCGGAACTCTGAACATTCCGGAATTCCGAACATTCCGGAATTCCGAACATTCCGGAACCTTGGTGCATTCCGGAACTCTGAACATTCCGGAACCTTGGTACATTTCGGAATTCCAAACATTCCGGAACCTTGGTGCATTCCGGAACTCTGAACATTCCGGAACTCTGAACATTCCGGAATTCCGAACATTCCGGAACCTTGGTGCATTCCGGAACTCTGAACATTCCGGAATTCCGAACATTCCGGAACCTTGGTGCATTCCGGAACTCTGAACATTCCGGAATTCCGAACATTC
This sequence comes from Rhamphochromis longiceps, assembly GCF_057381845.1. Taxonomy (NCBI): domain Eukaryota; kingdom Metazoa; phylum Chordata; class Actinopteri; order Cichliformes; family Cichlidae; genus Rhamphochromis; species Rhamphochromis longiceps. The sequence continues at coordinate 38,649,161 of NC_140574.1, read as the reverse complement.
CGGAACCTTGGTACATTCCGGAATTCCGAACATTCCGGAACCTTGGTGCATTCCGGAACTCTGAACATTCCGGAATTCTGAACATTCCGGAACCTTGGTGCATTCCGGAACTCTTAACATTGCGGAACCTTTGTGCATTCCGGAACTCTGAACATTCCGGAATTCCAAACATTCCGGAACCTTTGTGCATTCCGGAATTCCGAACATTCCGGAATTCCGAACATTCCGGAACCTTGGTGCATTCCGGAACCTTGGTGCATTCCGGAACTCTGAACATTCCGGAATTCCGAACATTCCGGAACCTTGGTGCATTCCGGAACTCTGAACATTCCGGAACCTTGGTGCATTCCGGAACTCTGAACAGTCCGGAACCTTGGTGCATTCCGGAATTCCGAACATTCCGGAACCTTGGTGCATTCCGGAACCTTGGTGCATTCCGGAACCTTGGTGCATTCCGGAATTCCGAACATTCCGGAACCTTTGTGCATTCCGGAACTCTGAACATTCCGGAACCTTGGTGCATTCCGGAACTCCAAACATTCCGGAACCTTGGTGCATTCCGGAACTCTGAACATTCCGGAACCTTGGTACATTCCGGAATTCCGAACATTCCGGAACCTTGGTGCATTCCGGAACCTTGGTGCATTCCGGAACCTTGGTGCATTCCGGAACTCTGAACATTCCGGAATTCTGAACATTCCGGAACCTTGGTGCATTCCGGAACTCTTAACATTGCGGAACCTTTGTGCATTCCGGAACTCTGAACATTCCGGAATTCCGAACATTCCGGAACCTTGGTGCATTCCGGAACTCTTAACATTCTGGAACCTTGGTGGATTCCGGAACTCTGAACATTCCGGAACACTGAACATTCCGGAATTCCGAACATTCCGGAACCTTTGTGCATTCCGGAACTCTGAATTCCGGAATTCTGAACATTCCGGAACCTTGGTGCATTCCGGAACTCTGAACATTCCGGAACTCTGAACATTCCGGAATTCCGAACATTCCGGAACCTTGGTGCATTCCGGAACTCTGAACATTCCGGAATTCCGAACATTCCGGAACCTTGGTGCATTCCGGAACTCCAAACATTCCGGAACCTTGGTACATTCCGGAATTCCGAACATTCCGGAACCTTGGTGCATTCCGGAACTCTGAACATTCCGGAATTCCGAACATTCCGGAACCTTTGTGCATTCCGGAACCTTGCTGCATTCCGGAACTCTGAACATTCCGGAATTCCGAACATTCCGGAACCTTGGTACATTCTGGAATTCTGAACATTCCGGAACCTTGGTGCATTCCGGAACTCTGAACATTCCGGAACTCTGAACATTCCGGAATTCCGAACATTCCGGAATTCCGAACATTCCGGAACCTTGGTGCATTCCGGAACTCTGAACATTCCGGAATTCCGAACATTCCGGAACCTTGGTGCATTCCGGAACTCTGAACATTCCGGAATTCCGAACATTCCGGAACCTTGGTACATTCCGGAATTCCGAACATTCCGGAACCTTGGTGCATTCCGGAACTTTGCTGCATTCCGGAACCTTGCTGCATTCCGGAACTCTGAACATTCCGGAATTCCGAACATTCCGGAACCTTGGTACATTCCGGAATTCCGAACATTCCGGAACCTTGGTGCATTCCGGAACTCTGAACATTCCGGAATTCCGAACATTCCGGAACCTTGGTGCATTCCGGAACTCTGAACATTCCGGAATTCCGAACATTCCGGAACCTTGGTACATTCCGGAATTCCGAACATTCCGGAACCTTGGTGCATTCCGGAACTCTGAACATTCCGGAATTCTGAACATTCCGGAACCTTGGTGCATTCCGGAACTCTTAACATTGCGGAACCTTTGTGCATTCCGGAACTCTGAACATTCCGGAATTCCGAACATTCCGGAACCTTGGTGCATTCCGGAACTCTTAACATTCTGGAACCTTGGTGGATTCCGGAACTCTGAACATTCCGGAACACTGAACATTCCGGAATTCCGAACATTCCGGAACCTTTGTGCATTCCGGAACTCTGAATTCCGGAATTCTGAACATTCCGGAACCTTGGTGCATTCCGGAACTCTGAACATTCCGGAACTCTGAACATTCCGGAATTCCGAACATTCCGGAACCTTGGTGCATTCCGGAACTCTGAACATTCCGGAATTCCGAACATTCCGGAACCTTGGTGCATTCCGGAACTCCAAACATTCCGGAACCTTGGTACATTCCGGAATTCCGAACATTCCGGAACCTTGGTGCATTCCGGAACTCTGAACATTCCGGAATTCCGAACATTCCGGAACCTTTGTGCATTCCGGAACCTTGCTGCATTCCGGAACTCTGAACATTCCGGAATTCCGAACATTCCGGAACCTTGGTACATTCTGGAATTCTGAACATTCCGGAACCTTGGTGCATTCCGGAACTCTGAACATTCCGGAACTCTGAACATTCCGGAATTCCGAACATTCCGGAATTCCGAACATTCCGGAACCTTGGTGCATTCCGGAACTCTGAACATTCCGGAATTCCGAACATTCCGGAACCTTGGTGCATTCCGGAACTCTGAACATTCCGGAATTCCGAACATTCCGGAACCTTGGTACATTCCGGAATTCCGAACATTCCGGAACCTTGGTGCATTCCGGAACTTTGCTGCATTCCGGAACCTTGCTGCATTCCGGAACTCTGAACATTCCGGAATTCCGAACATTCCGGAACCTTGGTACATTCCGGAATTCCGAACATTCCGGAACCTTGGTGCATTCCGGAACTCTGAACATTCCGGAACTCTGAACATTCCGGAATTCCGAACATTCCGGAACCTTGGTGCATTCCGGAACTCTGAACATTCCGGAATTCCGAACATTCCGGAACCTTGGTGCATTCCGGAACTCTGAACATTCCGGAATTCCGAACATTCCGGAACCTTGGTACATTCCGGAATTCCGAACATTCCGGAACCTTGGTGCATTCCGGAACTCTGAACATTCCGGAATTCTGAACATTCCGGAACCTTGGTGCATTCCGGAACTCTTAACATTGCGGAACCTTTGTGCATTCCGGAACTCTGAACATTCCGGAATTCCGAACATTCCGGAACCTTTGTGCATTCCGGAATTCCGAACATTCCGGAATTCCGAACATTCCGGAACCTTGGTGCATTCCGGAACCTTGGTGCATTCCGGAACTCTGAACATTCCGGAATTCCGAACATTCCGGAACCTTGGTGCATTCCGGAACTCTGAACATTCCGGAACCTTGGTGCATTCCGGAACTCTGAACATTCCGGAACCTTGGTACATTCCGGAATTCCGAACATTCCGGAACCTTGGTGCATTCCGGAACCTTGGTGCATTCCGGAACCTTGGTGCATTCCGGAATTCCGAACATTCCGGAACCTTTGTGCATTCCGGAACTCTGAACATTCCGGAACCTTGGTGCATTCCGGAACTCCAAACATTCCGGAACCTTGGTGCATTCCGGAACTCCGAACATTCCGGAACCTTTGTGCATTCCGGAACTCTGAACATTCCGGAACCTTGGTGCATTCCGGAACTCCAAACATTCCGGAACCTTGGTGCATTCCGGAACCTTGGTGCATTCCGGAACCTTGGTGCATTCCGGAATTCCGAACATTCCGGAACCTTGGTGCATTCCGGAACCTTGGTGCATTCCGGAACCTTGGTGCATTCCGGAATTCCGAACATTCCGGAACCTTTGTGCATTCCGGAACTCCGAACATTCCGGAACCTTGGTGCATTCCGGAACTCCAAACATTCCGGAATTCTGAACATTCCGGAACCTTGGTGCATTTCGGAACTCTTAACATTGCGGAACCTTTGTGCATTCCGGAACTCTGAACATTCCGGAATTCCGAACATTCCGGAACCTTTGTGCATTCCGGAATTCCGAACATTCCGGAATTCCGAACATTCCGGAACCTTGGTGCATTCCGGAACCTTGGTGCATTCCGGAACTCTGAACATTCCGGAATTCCGAACATTCCGGAACCTTGGTGCATTCCGGAACTCTGAACATTCCGGAACCTTGGTACATTCCGGAACTCTGAACATTCCGGAACCTTGGTGCATTCCGGAACCTTGGTGCATTCCGGAACTCTGAACATTCCGGAACCTTGGTGCATTCCGGAACTCTTAACATTCTGGAACCTTGGTGGATTCCGGAACTCTGAACATTCCGGAACACTGAACATTCCGGAACCTTGGTGCATTCCGGAACTCTGAACATTCCGGAACCTTGGTACATTCCGGAATTCCGAACATTCCGGAACCTTGGTACATTCCGGAATTCCGAACATTCCGGAACCTTGGTGCATTCTGGAACCTTGGTGCATTCCGGAACTCTGAACATTCCGGAATTCCGAACATTCCGGAACCTTGGTACATTCTGGAATTCTGAACATTCCGGAACCTTGGTGCATTCCGGAACTCTGAACATTCCGGAACTCTGAACATTCCGGAATTCCGAACATTCCGGAACCTTGGTGCATTCCGGAACTCTGAACATTCCGGAATTCCGAACATTCCGGAACCTTGGTGCATTCCGGAACTCCAAACATTCCGGAACCTTGGTACATTCCGGAATTCCGAACATTCCGGAACCTTGGTGCATTCCGGAACTCTGAACATTCCGGAATTCCGAACATTCCGGAATTCCGAACATTCCGGAACCTTTGTGCATTCCGGAACCTTGCTGCATTCCGGAACTCTGAACATTCCGGAATTCCGAACATTCCGGAACCTTGGTACATTCTGGAATTCTGAACATTCCGGAACCTTGGTGCATTCCGGAACTCTGAACATTCCGGAACTCTGAACATTCCGGAATTCCGAACATTCCTGAACCTTGGTGCATTCCGGAACTCTGAACATTCCGGAACTCTGAACATTCCGGAATTCCGAACATTCCGGAACCTTGGTACATTCCGGAATTCCGAACATTCCGGAACCTTGGTGCATTCTGGAACCTTGATGCATTCCGGAACTCTGAACATTCCGGAATTCCGAACATTCCGGAACCTTGGTGCATTCCGGAACCTTTGTGCATTCCGGAACTCTGAACATTCCGGAACCTTGGTGCATTCCGGAACTCCAAACATTCCGGAACATTGGTACATTCCGGAATTCCGAACATTCCGGAACCTTGGTGCATTCCGGAACCTTGGTGCATTCCGGAACCTTGGTGCATTCCGGAATTCCGAACATTCCGGAACCTTTGTGCATTCCGGAACTCTGAACATTCCGAAACTCTGAACATTCCGGAATTCCGAACATTCCGGAACCTTGGTGCATTCCGGAATTCCGAACATTCCGGAACCTTGGTGCATTCCGGAACTCTGAACATTCCGGAACTCTGAACATTCCGGAATTCCGAACATTCCGGAACCTTGGTGCATTCCGGAACTCTGAACATTCCGGAACCTTGGTACATTCCGGAATTCCGAACATTCCGGAACCTTTGTGCATTCCGGAACTCTGAATTCCGGAACTCTGAACATTCCGGAATTCCAAAAATTCCGGAACCTTGCTGCATTCCGGAATTCCGAACATTCCGGAACCTTGGTACATTCCGGAATTCCGAACATTCCGGAATTCCGAACATTCCGGAACCTTGGTGCATTCCGGAACCTTGGTGCATTCCGGAACTCTGAACATTCCGGAATTCCGAACATTCCGGAACCTTGGTACATTCCGGAATTCCGAACATTCCGGAACCTTGGTGCATTCCGGAACTCTGAACATTCCGGAACTCTGAACATTCCGGAATTCCGAACATTCCGGAACCTTGGTGCATTCCGGAACTCTGAACATTCCGGAACCTTGGTACATTCCGGAACTCTGAACATTCCGGAACCTTGGTACATTCCGGAATTCTGAACATTCCGGAACCTTGGTGCATTCCGGAACTCTGAACATTCCGGAACTCTGAACATTCCGGAATTCCGAACATTCCGGAACCTTGGTGCATTCCGGAACTCTGAACATTCCGGAATTCCGAACATTCCGGAATCTTGGTACATTCCGGAATTCCGAACATTCCGGAACCTTGGTGCATTCCGGAACTCTGAACATTTCGGAATCTTGTAACATTCCGGAACCTTGGAACATTCCGGAATTCCGAACATTCCGGAACCTTGGTGCATTCCGGAACTCTGAACATTCCGGAACCTTGGTACATTCCGGAATTCCGAACAATCCGAAATTCCGAACATTCCGGAACCTTGGTGCATTCCGGAACTCTGAACACTCCGGAACCTTGGTACATTCCGGAATTCTGAACATTCCGGAACCTTGGTGCATTCCGGAACTCTTAACATTCTGGAACCTTGGTGGATTCCGGAACTCTGAACATTCCGGAACACTGAACATTCCGGAATCTTGGTGCATTCCGGAACTCTGAACATTCCGGAATTCCGAACATTCCGGAATTCCGAACATTCCGGAACCTTTGTGCATTCCGGAACCTTGCTGCATTCCGGAACTCTGAACATTCCGGAATTCCGAACATTCCGGAACCTTGGTACATTCTGGAATTCTGAACATTCCGGAACCTTGGTGCATTCCGGAACTCTGAACATTCCGGAACTCTGAACATTCCGGAATTCCGAACATTCCGGAACCTTTGTGCATTCCGGAACCTTCGTGCATTCCGGAACTCTGAACATTCCAGAACCTTTGTGCATTCCGGAACTCTGAATTCCGGAACTCTGAACATTCCGGAATTCCAAAAATTCCGGAACCTCTCTGCATTCCGGAACCTTGGTGCATTCCGGAACTCTGAACATTCCGGAATTCCGAACATTCCGGAACCTTGGTGCATTCCGGAACTCTGAACATTCCGGAACCTTGGTACATTCCGGAATTCCGAACATTCCGGAATTCCGAACATTCCGGAACCTTGGTGCATTCCGGAACCTTGGTGCATTCCGGAACTCTGAACATTCCGGAATTCCGAACATTCCGGAACCATGGTGCATTCCGGAACTCTGAACATTCCGGAACCTTGGTACATTCCGGAACTCCAAACATTCCGGAACCTTGGTACATTCCGGAACTCCAAACATTTCGGAATCTTGTAACATTCCGGAACCTTGGAACATTCCGGAATTCCGAACATTCCGGAACCTTGGTGCATTCCGGAACTCTGAACATTCCGGAACCTTGGTACATTCCGGAATTCCGAACAATCCGAAATTCCGAACATTCCGGAACCTTGGTGCATTCCGGAACTCTGAACACTCCGGAACCTTGGTACATTCCGGAATTCTGAACATTCCGGAACCTTGGTGCATTCCGGAATTCCGAACATTCCGGAACCTTGGTGCATTCCGGAACTCTGAACATTCCGGAATTCCGAACATTCCGGAATTCCGAACATTCCGGAACCTTTGTGCATTCCGGAACCTTGCTGCATTCCGGAACTCTGAACATTCCGGAATTCCGAACATTCCGGAACCTTGGTACATTCTGGAATTCTGAACATTCCGGAACCTTGGTGCATTCCGGAACTCTGAACATTCCGGAACTCTGAACATTCCGGAATTCCGAACATTCCGGAACCTTTGTGCATTCCGGAACCTTCGTGCATTCCGGAACTCTGAACATTCCAGAACCTTTGTGCATTCCGGAACTCTGAATTCCGGAACTCTGAACATTCCGGAATTCCAAAAATTCCGGAACCTCTCTGCATTCCGGAACCTTGGTGCATTCCGGAACTCTGAACATTCCGGAATTCCGAACATTCCGGAACCTTGGTGCATTCCGGAACTCTGAACATTCCGGAACCTTGGTACATTCCGGAATTCCGAACATTCCGGAATTCCGAACATTCCGGAACCTTGGTGCATTCCGGAACCTTGGTGCATTCCGGAACTCTGAACATTCCGGAATTCCGAACATTCCGGAACCATGGTGCATTCCGGAACTCTGAACATTCCGGAACCTTGGTACATTCCGGAACTCCAAACATTCCGGAACCTTGGTACATTCCGGAACTCCAAACATTCCGGAACCTTGGTACATTCCGGAATTCCGAACATTCCGGAACCTTTGTGCATTCCGGAACTCTGAATTCCGGAACTCTGAACATTCCGGAATTCCGAACATTCCGGAACCTTTGTGCATTCCGGAACTCTGAATTCCGGAACTCTGAACATTCCGGAATTCCAAAAATTCCGGAACCTTTGTGCATTCCGGAACTCTGAATTCCGGAACTCTGAACATTCCGGAATTCCAAAAATTCCGGAACCTTGCTGCATTCCGGAACTCTGAATTCCGGAACCTTGGTGCATTCTGGAACTCTGAACATTCCAGAACCTTTGTGCATTCCGGAACTCTGAATTCCGGAACTCTGAACATTCCGGAATTCCGAACATTCCGGAACCTTTGTGCATTCCGGAACTCTGAATTCCGGAACTCTGAACATTCCGGAATTCCAAAAATTCCGGAACCTTGCTGCATTCCGGAACTCTGAATTCCGGAACCTTGGTGCATTCCGGAACTCTGAACATTCCGGAACCTTGGTACATTCCGGAACTCTGAACATTCCGGAACCTTGGTACATTCCGGAATTCCGAACATTCCGGAACCTTGGTGCATTCCGGAACTCTGAACATTCCGGAACTCTGAACATTCCGGAATTCCGAACATTCCGGAACCTTGGTGCATTCCGGAACTCTGAACATTCCGGAATTCCGAACATTCCGGAACCTTTGTGCATTCCGGAATTCCGAACATTCCGGAACCTTGGTACATTCCGGAATTCCGAACATTCCGGAATTCCGAACATTCCGGAACCTTGGTGCATTCCGGAACCTTGGTGCATTCCGGAACTCTGAACATTCCGGAATTCCGAACATTCCGGAACCTTGGTACATTCCGGAACCTTGGTGCATTCCGGAACTCTGAACATTCCGGAATTCCGAACATTCCGGAACCTTGGTGCATTCCGGAACTCTGAACATTCCGGAACCTTGGTACATTCCGGAACTCCAAACATTCCGGAACCTTGGTACATTCCGGAACTCCAAACATTCCGGAACCTTGATACATTCCGGAATTCCGAACATTCCGGAACCTTGGTGCATTCCGGAACTCTGAATTCCGGAACTCTGAACATTCCGGAACTCTGAACATTCCGGAATTCCGAACATTCCGGAACCTTGGTGCATTCCGGAACTCTGAACATTCCGGAACCTTGGTACATTCCGGAATTCCGAACATTCCGGAACCTTGGTGCATTCCGGAACTCTGAACATTCCGGAATTCCGAACATTCCGGAATTCCGAACATTCCGGAATTCCGAACATTCCGGAACCTTGGTGCATTCCGGAACTCTGAACATTCCGGAATTCCGAACATTCCGGAACCTTGGTACATTCTGGAATTCTGAACATTCCGGAACCTTGGTGCATTCCGGAACTCTGAACATTCCGGAACTCTGAACATTCCGGAATTCCGAACATTCCGGAACCTTGGTGCATTCCGGAACTCTGAACATTCCGGAATTCCGAACATTCCGGAATCTTGGTACATTCCGGAATTCCGAACATTCCGGAACCTTGGTGCATTCCGGAACTCTGAACATTTCGGAATCTTGTAACATTCCGGAACCTTGGAACATTCCGGAATTCTGAACATTCCGGAACCTTGGTGCATTCCGGAACTCTTAACATTCTGGAACCTTGGTGGATTCCGGAACTCTGAACATTCCGGAACACTGAACATTCCGGAACCTTGGTGCATTCCGGAACTCTGAACATTCCGGAACCTTGGTACATTCCGGAATTCCGAACATTCCGGAACCTTGGTGCATTCCGGAACTCTGAACATTCCGGAATTCCGAACATTCCGGAATTCCGAACATTCCGGAACCTTTGTGCATTCCGGAACCTTGCTGCATTCCGGAACTCTGAACATTCCGGAATTCCGAACATTCCGGAACCTTGGTACATTCTGGAATTCTGAACATTCCGGAACCTTGGTGCATTCCGGAACTCTGAACATTCCGGAACTCTGAACATTCCGGAATTCCGAACATTCCGGAACCTTTGTGCATTCCGGAACTCTGAACATTCCGGAACTCTGAACATTCCGGAATTCCGAACATTCCGGAACCTTGGTGCATTCCGGAACTCTGAACATTTGGGAATCTTGTAACATTCCGGAACCTTGGAACATTCCGGAATTCTGAACATTCCGGAACCTTGGTGCATTCCGGAACTCTTAACATTCTGGAACCTTGGTGGATTCCGGAACTCTGAACATTCCGGAACACTGAACATTCCGGAACCTTGGTGCATTCCGGAACTCTGAACATTCCGGAACCTTGGTACATTCCGGAATTCCGAACATTCCGGAACCTTGGTGCATTCCGGAACTCTGAACATTCCGGAATTCCGAACATTCCGGAATTCCGAACATTCCGGAACCTTTGTGCATTCCGGAACCTTGCTGCATTCCGGAACTCTGAACATTCCGGAATTCCGAACATTCCGGAACCTTGGTACATTCCGGAACCTTCGTGCATTCCGGAACTCTGAACATTCCAGAACCTTTGTGCATTCCGGAACTCTGAATTCCGGAACTCTGAACATTCCGGAATTCCGAACATTCCGGAACCTTTGTGCATTCCGGAACTCTGAATTCCGGAACTCTGAACATTCCGGAATTCCAAAAATTCCGGAACCTCTCTGCATTCCGGAACCTTGGTGCATTCCGGAACTCTGAACATTCCGGAATTCCGAACATTCCGGAACCTTGGTGCATTCCGGAACTCTGAACATTCCGGAACCTTGGTACATTCCGGAATTCCGAACATTCCGGAATTCCGAACATTCCGGAACCTTGGTGCATTCCGGAACCTTGGTGCATTCCGGAACTCTGAACATTCCGGAATTCCGAACATTCCGGAACCATGGTGCATTCCGGAACTCTGAACATTCCGGAACCTTGGTACATTCCGGAACTCCAAACATTCCGGAACCTTGGTACATTCCGGAATTCCGAACATTCCGGAACCTTTGTGCATTCCGGAACTCTGAACATTCCGGAACTCTGAACATTCCGGAATTCCGAACATTCCGGAACCTTGGTGCATTCCGGAACTCTGAATTCCGGAACTCTGAACATTCCGGAACTCTGAACATTCCGGAATTCCGAACATTCCGGAACCTTTGTGCATTCCGGAACCTTCGTGCATTCCGGAACTCTGAACATTCCAGAACCTTTGTGCATTCCGGAACTCTGAATTCCGGAACTCTGAACATTCCGGAATTCCGAACATTCCGGAACCTTTGTGCATTCCGGAACTCTGAATTCCGGAACTCTGAACATTCCGGAATTCCAAAAATTCCGGAACCTTGGTGCATTCCGGAACTCTGAATTCCGGAACCTTGGTGCATTCCGGAACTCTGAACATTCCGGAACCTTGGTACATTCCGGAACTCTGAACATTCCGGAACCTTTGTGCATTCCGGAATTCCGAACATTCCGGAACCTTGGTACATTCCGGAATTCCGAACATTCCGGAATTCCGAACATTCCGGAACCTTGGTGCATTCCGGAACCTTGGTGCATTCCGGAACTCTGAACATTCCGGAATTCCGAACATTCCGGAACCTTGGTACATTCCGGAATTCCGAACATTCCGGAACCTTGGTGCATTCCGGAACTCTGAACATTGCGGAACCTTGGTACATTCCGGAATTCCGAACATTCCGGAATTCCGAACATTCCGGAATCTTGGTGCATTCCGGAACCTTGGTGCATTCCGGAACTCTGAACATTCCGGAATTCCGAACATTCCGGAACCTTGGTGCATTCCGGAACTCTGAACATTCCGGAACCTTGGTACATTCCGGAACTCTGAACATTCCGGAACTCTGAACATTCCGGAACTCTGAACATTCCGGAATTCCGAACATTCCGGAACCTTTGTGCATTCCGGAACCTTCGTGCATTCCGGAACTCTGAACATTCAGGAATTCCGAACATTCCGGAACCTTTGTGCATTCCGGAACTCTGAATTCCGGAACTCTGAACATTCCGGAATTCCAAAAATTCCGGAACCTTGCTGCATTCCGGAACTCTGAATTCCGGAACCTTGGTGCATTCCGGAACTCTGAACATTCCGGAACCTTGGTACATTCTGGAACTCTGAACATTCCGGAACCTTGGTACATTCCGGAATTCCGAACATTCCGGAACCTTGGTGCATTCCGGAACTCTGAACATTCCGGAACTCTGAACATTCCGGAATTCCGAACATTCCGGAACCTTTGTGCATTCCGGAATTCCGAACATTCCGGAACCTTGGTACATTCCGGAATTCCGAACATTCCGGAATTCCGAACATTCCGGAATTCCGAACATTCCGGAACCTTGGTGCATTCCGGAACCTTGGTGCATTCCGGAACTCTGAACATTCCGGAATTCCGAACATTCCGGAACCTTGGTACATTCCGGAATTCCGAACATTCCGGAATTCCGAACATTGTACCAAGGTTCCGGAATGCACCATGGTTCCGGAATTCCGAACATTCCGGAACCTTGGTGCATTCCGGAACTCTGAATTCCAGAACTCTGAACATTCCGGAACTCTGAACATTCCGGAATTCCGAACATTCCGGAACCTTTGTGCATTCCGGAACCTACGTGCATTCCGGAACTCTGAACATTCCAGAACCTTTGTGCATTCCGGAACTCTGAATTCCGGAACTCTGAACATTCCGGAATTCCGAACATTCCGGAACCTTTGTGCATTCCGGAACTCTGAATTCCGGAACTCTGAACATTCCGGAATTCCAAAAATTCCGGAACCTTGCTGCATTCCGGAACTCTGAATTCCGGAACCTTGGTGCATTCCGGAACTCTGAACATTCCGGAACCTTGGTACATTCCGGAACTCTGAACATTCCGGAACCTTTGTGCATTCCGGAATTCCGAACATTCCGGAACCTTGGTACATTCCGGAATTCCGAACATTCCGGAATTCCGAACATTCCGGAACCTTGGTGCATTCCGGAACCTTGGTGCATTCCGGAACTCTGAACATTCCGGAATTCCGAACATTCCGGAACCTTGGTACATTCCGGAATTCCGAACATTCCGGAACCTTGGTGCATTCCGGAACTCTGAACATTGCGGAACCTTGGTACATTCCGGAATTCCGAACATTCCGGAATTCCGAACATTCCGGAATCTTGGTGCATTCCGGAACCTTGGTGCATTCCGGAACTCTGAACATTCCGGAATTCCGAACATTCCGGAACCTTGGTGCATTCCGGAACTCTGAACATTCAGGAATTCCGAACATTCCGGAACCTTTGTGCATTCCGGAACTCTGAATTCCGGAACTCTGAACATTCCGGAATTCCAAAAATTCCGGAACCTTGCTGCATTCCGGAACTCTGAATTCCGGAACCTTGGTGCATTCCGGAACTCTGAACATTCCGGAACCTTGGTACATTCCGGAACTCTGAACATTCCGGAACCTTGGTACATTCCGGAATTCCGAACATTCCGGAACCTTGGTGCATTCCGGAACTCTGAACATTCCGGAACTCTGAACATTCCGGAATTCCGAACATTCCGGAACCTTTGTGCATTCCGGAATTCCGAACATTCCGGAACCTTGGTACATTCCGGAATTCCGAACATTCCGGAATTCCGAACATTCCGGAATTCCGAACATTCCGGAACCTTGGTGCATTCCGGAACCTTGGTGCATTCCGGAACTCTGAACATTCCGGAATTCCGAACATTCCGGAATTCCGAACATTCCGGAATTCCGAACATTCCGGAACCTTGGTGCATTCCGGAACCTTGCTGCATTCCGGAACTCTGAACATTCCGGAACCTTTGTGCATTCCGGAACTCTGAACATTCCGGAACCTTGGTGCATTCCGGAACCTTGGTGCATTCCGGAATTCCGAACATTCCGGAACCTTGGTGCATTCCGGAACTCTGAACATTCCGGAACCTTGGTACATTCCGGAATTCCGAACATTCCGGAACCTTGGTGCATTCCGGAACTCTGAACATTCCGGAATTCCGAACATTCCGGAATTCCGAACATTCCGGAACCTTTGTGCATTCCGGAACCTTGCTGCATTCCGGAACTCTGAACATTCCGGAATTCCGAACATTCCGGAACCTTGGTACATTCTGGAATTCTGAACATTCCGGAACCTTGGTGCATTCCGGAACTCTGAACATTCCGGAACTCTGAACATTCCGGAATTCCGAACATTCCGGAACCTTGGTGCATTCCGGAACTCTGAACATTCCGGAATTCCGAACATTCCGGAACCTTGGTACATTCTGGAATTCTGAACATTCCGGAACCTTGGTGCATTCCGGAACTCTGAACATTCCGGAACTCTGAACATTCCGGAATTCCGAACATTCCGGAACCTTGGTGCATTCCGGAACTCTGAACATTCCGGAATTCCGAACATTCCGGAATCTTGGTACATTCCGGAATTCCGAACATTCCGGAACCTTGGTGCATTCCGGAACTCTGAACATTTCGGAATCTTGTAACATTCCGGAACCTTGGAACATTCCGGAATTCTGAACATTCCGGAACCTTGGTGCATTCCGGAACTCTTAACATTCTGGAACCTTGGTGGATTCCGGAACTCTGAACATTCCGGAACACTGAACATTCCGGAACCTTGGTGCATTCCGGAACTCTGAACATTCCGGAACCTTGGTACATTCCGGAATTCCGAACATTCCGGAACCTTGGTGCATTCCGGAACTCTGAACATTCCGGAATTCCGAACATTCCGGAATTCCGAACATTCCGGAACCTTTGTGCATTCCGGAACCTTGCTGCATTCCGGAACTCTGAACATTCCGGAATTCCGAACATTCCGGAACCTTGGTACATTCTGGAATTCTGAACATTCCGGAACCTTGGTGCATTCCGGAACTCTGAACATTCCGGAACTCTGAACATTCCGGAATTCCGAACATTCCGGAACCTTTGTGCATTCCGGAACTCTGAACATTCCGGAACTCTGAACATTCCGGAATTCCGAACATTCCGGAACCTTGGTGCATTCCGGAACTCTGAACATTTGGGAATCTTGTAACATTCCGGAACCTTGGAACATTCCGGAATTCTGAACATTCCGGAACCTTGGTGCATTCCGGAACTCTTAACATTCTGGAACCTTGGTGGATTCCGGAACTCTGAACATTCCGGAACACTGAACATTCCGGAACCTTGGTGCATTCCGGAACTCTGAACATTCCGGAACCTTGGTACATTCCGGAATTCCGAACATTCCGGAACCTTGGTGCATTCCGGAACTCTGAACATTCCGGAATTCCGAACATTCCGGAATTCCGAACATTCCGGAACCTTTGTGCATTCCGGAACCTTGCTGCATTCCGGAACTCTGAACATTCCGGAATTCCGAACATTCCGGAACCTTGGTACATTCTGGAATTCTGAACATTCCGGAACCTTGGTGCATTCCGGAACTCTGAACATTCCGGAACTCTGAACATTCCGGAATTCCGAACATTCCGGAACCTTTGTGCATTCCGGAACCTTCGTGCATTCCGGAACTCTGAACATTCCAGAACCTTTGTGCATTCCGGAACTCTGAATTCCGGAACTCTGAACATTCCGGAATTCCGAACATTCCGGAACCTTTGTGCATTCCGGAACTCTGAATTCCGGAACTCTGAACATTCCGGAATTCCAAAAATTCCGGAACCTTGGTGCATTCCGGAACTCTGAATTCCGGAACCTTGGTGCATTCCGGAACTCTGAACATTCCGGAATTCCGAACATTC
Organism: Rhamphochromis longiceps; assembly: GCF_057381845.1. Lineage (NCBI taxonomy): Eukaryota > Metazoa > Chordata > Actinopteri > Cichliformes > Cichlidae > Rhamphochromis > Rhamphochromis longiceps. The sequence goes on along the minus strand of NC_140574.1, from coordinate 38,633,310 downwards.
CGGAACCTTGGTACATTCCGGAATTCCGAACATTCCGGAACCTTGGTGCATTCCGGAACTCTGAACATTGCGGAACCTTGGTACATTCCGGAATTCCGAACATTCCGGAATTCCGAACATTCCGGAATCTTGGTGCATTCCGGAACCTTGGTGCATTCCGGAACTCTGAACATTCCGGAATTCCGAACATTCCGGAACCTTGGTGCATTCCGGAACTCTGAACATTCAGGAATTCCGAACATTCCGGAACCTTTGTGCATTCCGGAACTCTGAATTCCGGAACTCTGAACATTCCGGAATTCCAAAAATTCCGGAACCTTGCTGCATTCCGGAACTCTGAATTCCGGAACCTTGGTGCATTCCGGAACTCTGAACATTCCGGAACCTTGGTACATTCCGGAACTCTGAACATTCCGGAACCTTGGTACATTCCGGAATTCCGAACATTCCGGAACCTTGGTGCATTCCGGAACTCTGAACATTCCGGAACTCTGAACATTCCGGAATTCCGAACATTCCGGAACCTTTGTGCATTCCGGAATTCCGAACATTCCGGAACCTTGGTACATTCCGGAATTCCGAACATTCCGGAATTCCGAACATTCCGGAATTCCGAACATTCCGGAACCTTGGTGCATTCCGGAACCTTGGTGCATTCCGGAACTCTGAACATTCCGGAATTCCGAACATTCCAGAACCATGGTGCATTCCGGAACTCTGAACATTCCGGAACCTTGGTGCATTCCGGAACTCTGAACATTGCGGAACCTTGGTACATTCCGGAATTCCGAACATTCCGGAATTCCGAACATTCCGGAATCTTGGTGCATTCCGGAACCTTGGTGCATTCCGGAACTCTGAACATTCCGGAATTCCGAACATTCCGGAACCTTGGTGCATTCCGGAACTCTGAACATTCCGGAACCTTGGTACATTCCGGAACTCTGAACATTCCGGAACTCTGAACATTCCGGAACTCTGAACATTCCGGAATTCCGAACATTCCGGAACCTTTGTGCATTCCGGAACCTTCGTGCATTCCGGAACTCTGAACATTCAGGAATTCCGAACATTCCGGAACCTTTGTGCATTCCGGAACTCTGAATTCCGGAACTCTGAACATTCCGGAATTCCAAAAATTCCGGAACCTTGCTGCATTCCGGAACTCTGAATTCCGGAACCTTGGTGCATTCCGGAACTCTGAACATTCCGGAACCTTGGTACATTCTGGAACTCTGAACATTCCGGAACCTTGGTACATTCCGGAATTCCGAACATTCCGGAACCTTGGTGCATTCCGGAACTCTGAACATTCCGGAACTCTGAACATTCCGGAATTCCGAACATTCCGGAACCTTTGTGCATTCCGGAATTCCGAACATTCCGGAACCTTGGTACATTCCGGAATTCCGAACATTCCGGAATTCCGAACATTCCGGAATTCCGAACATTCCGGAACCTTGGTGCATTCCGGAACCTTGGTGCATTCCGGAACTCTGAACATTCCGGAATTCCGAACATTCCGGAACCTTGGTACATTCCGGAATTCCGAACATTCCGGAATTCCGAACATTGTACCAAGGTTCCGGAATGCACCATGGTTCCGGAATTCCGAACATTCCGGAACCTTGGTGCATTCCGGAACTCTGAATTCCAGAACTCTGAACATTCCGGAACTCTGAACATTCCGGAATTCCGAACATTCCGGAACCTTTGTGCATTCCGGAACCTTCGTGCATTCCGGAACTCTGAACATTCCAGAACCTTTGTGCATTCCGGAACTCTGAATTCCGGAACTCTGAACATTCCGGAATTCCGAACATTCCGGAACCTTTGTGCATTCCGGAACTCTGAATTCCGGAACTCTGAACATTCCGGAATTCCAAAAATTCCGGAACCTTGCTGCATTCCGGAACTCTGAATTCCGGAACCTTGGTGCATTCCGGAACTCTGAACATTCCGGAACCTTGGTACATTCCGGAACTCTGAACATTCCGGAACCTTTGTGCATTCCGGAATTCCGAACATTCCGGAACCTTGGTACATTCCGGAATTCCGAACATTCCGGAATTCCGAACATTCCGGAACCTTGGTGCATTCCGGAACCTTGGTGCATTCCGGAACTCTGAACATTCCGGAATTCCGAACATTCCGGAACCTTGGTACATTCCGGAATTCCGAACATTCCGGAACCTTGGTGCATTCCGGAACTCTGAACATTGCGGAACCTTGGTACATTCCGGAATTCCGAACATTCCGGAATTCCGAACATTCTGGAATCTTGGTGCATTCCGGAACCTTGGTGCATTCCGGAACTCTGAACATTCCGGAATTCCGAACATTCCGGAACCTTGGTGCATTCCGGAACTCTGAACATTCAGGAATTCCGAACATTCCGGAACCTTTGTGCATTCCGGAAATCTGAATTCCGGAACTCTGAACATTCCGGAATTCCAAAAATTCCGGAACCTTGCTGCATTCCGGAACTCTGAATTCCGGAACCTTGGTGCATTCCGGAACTCTGAACATTCCGGAACCTTGGTACATTCCGGAACTCTGAACATTCCGGAACCTTGGTACATTCCGGAATTCCGAACATTCCGGAACCTTGGTGCATTCCGGAACTCTGAACATTCCGGAACTCTGAACATTCCGGAATTCCAAACATTCCGGAACCTTTGTGCATTCCGGAATTCCGAACATTCCGGAACCTTTGTGCATTCCGGAATTCCGAACATTCCGGAACCTTGGTACATTCCGGAATTCCGAACATTCCGGAATTCCGAACATTCCGGAATTCCGAACATTCCGGAACCTTGGTGCATTCCGGAACCTTGGTGCATTCCGGAACTCTGAACATTCCGGAATTCCGAACATTCCGGAACCTTTGTGCATTCCGGAACCTTCGTGCATTCCGGAACTCTGAACATTCCAGAACCTTTGTGCATTCCGGAACTCTGAATTCCGGAACTCTGAACATTCCGGAATTCCGAACATTCCGGAACCTTTGTGCATTCCGGAACTCTGAATTCCGGAACTCTGAACATTCCGGAATTCCAAAAATTCCGGAACCTTGCTGCATTCCGGAACTCTGAATTCCGGAACCTTGGTGCATTCCGGAACTCTGAACATTCCGGAACCTTGGTACATTCTGGAACTCTGAACATTCCGGAACTCTGAACATTCCGGAATTCCGAACACTCCGGAACCTTGGTGCATTCCGGAAATCTGAACATTCCGGAATTCCAAACATTCCGGAACCTTGGTGCATTCCGGAACTCTGAACATTCCGGAATTCCGAACATTCCGGAACCTTGGTGCATTCCGGAACTCTGAACATTCCGGAACCTTGGTACATTCCGGAACTCTGAACATTCCGGAACCTTGGTGCATTCCGGAACCTTGGTGCATTCCGGAACTCTGAACATTCCGGAACCTTGGTGCATTCCGGAACTCTGAACATTCCGGAATTCCGAACACTCCGGAACCTTGGTGCATTCCGGAAATCTGAACATTCCGGAATTCCAAACATTCCGGAACCTTGGTGCATTCCGGAACCTTGGTGCATTCCGGAACTCTGAACATTCCGGAACTGTGAACATTCCGGAATTCCGAAAATTCCGGAACCTTGCTGCATTCCGGAACTCTGAACATTCCGGAACCTTTGTGCATTCCGGAACTCTGAACATTCCGGAACCTTGGTGCATTCCGAAACCTTGGTGCATTCCGGAATTCCGAACATTCCGGAATTCCGAACATTCCGGAACCTTGGTGCATTCCGGAACTCTGAACATTCCGGAACCTTGGTACATTCCGGAATTCCGAACATTCCGGAATTCCGAACATTCCGGAACTTTTATGCATTCCGGAATTCCGAACATTCCGGAACCTTGGTACATTCCGGAATTCCGAACATTCTGGAATTCCGAACATTCCGGAACCTTTGTGCATTCCGGAATTCCAAACATTCCGGAACCTTGGTGCATTCCGGAACCTTGGTGCATTCCGGAACTCTGAACATTCCGGAATTCCGAACACTCCGGAACCTTGGTGCATTCCGGAAATCTGAACATTCCGGAACCCTTGTAACATTCCGGAACCATGGAACATTCCGGAATTCCGAACATTCCGGAACCTTGGTGCATTCCAGAACTCTGAACATTCCGGAACCTTGGTACATTCCGGAATTCCGAACAATCCGAAATTCCGAACATTCCGGAACCTTGGTGCATTCCGGAACTCTGAACATTCCGGAACCTTGGTACATTCCGGAATTCTGAACATTCCGGAACCTTGGTGCATTCCGGAACTCTGAACATTCCGGAACCTTGGTGCATTCCGGAACTCTTAACATTCTGGAACCTTGGTGGATTCCGGAACTCTGAACATTCCGGAACACTGAACATTCCGGAACCTTGGTGCATTCCGGAACTCTGAACATTCCGGAACCTTGGTACATTCCGGAATTCCGAACATTCCGGAACCTTGGTGCATTCTGGAACCTTGGTGCATTCCGGAACTCTGAACATTCCGGAATTCCGAACATTCCGGAACCTTGGTACATTCTGGAATTCTGAACATTCCGGAACCTTGGTGCATTCCGGAACTCTGAACATTCCGGAACTCTGAACATTCCGGAATTCCGAACATTCCGGAACCTTGGTGCATTCCGGAACTCTGAACATTCCGGAATTCCGAACATTCCGGAACCTTGGTGCATTCCGGAACTCCAAACATTCCGGAACCTTGGTACATTCCGGAATTCCGAACATTCCGGAACCTTGGTGCATTCCGGAACTCTGAACATTCCGGAATTCCGAACATTCCGGAATTCCGAACATTCCGGAACCTTTGTGCATTCCGGAACCTTGCTGCATTCCGGAACTCTGAACATTTCGGAATCTTGTAACATTCCGGAACCTTGGAACATTCCGGAATTCCGAACATTCCGGAACCTTGGTGCATTCCAGAACTCTGAACATTCCGGAACCTTGGTACATTCCGGAATTCCGAACAATCCGAAATTCCGAACATTCCGGAACCTTGGTGCATTCCGGAACTCTGAACATTCCGGAACCTTGGTACATTCCGGAATTCTGAACATTCCGGAACCTTGGTGCATTCCGGAACTCTGAACATTCCGGAACCTTGGTGCATTCCGGAACTCTTAACATTCTGGAACCTTGGTGGATTCCGGAACTCTGAACATTCCGGAACACTGAACATTCCGGAACCTTGGTGCATTCCGGAACTCTGAACATTCCGGAACCTTGGTACATTCCGGAATTCCGAACATTCCGTAACCTTGGTACATTCCGGAATTCCGAACATTCCGGAACCTTGGTGCATTCTGGAACCTTGGTGCATTCCGGAACTCTGAACATTCCGGAATTCCGAACATTCCGGAACCTTGGTACATTCTGGAATTCTGAACATTCCGGAACCTTGGTGCATTCCGGAACTCTGAACATTCCGGAACTCTGAACATTCCGGAATTCCGAACATTCCGGAACCTTGGTGCATTCCGGAACTCTGAACATTCCGGAATTCCGAACATTCCGGAACCTTGGTGCATTCCGGAACTCCAAACATTCCGGAACCTTGGTACATTCCGGAATTCCGAACATTCCGGAACCTTGGTGCATTCCGGAACTCTGAACATTCCGGAATTCCGAACATTCCGGAATTCCGAACATTCCGGAACCTTGGTACATTCCGGAATTCCGAACATTCCGGAACCTTGGTGCATTCTGGAACCTTGATGCATTCCGGAACTCTGAACATTCCGGAATTCCGAACATTCCGGAACCTTGGTGCATTCCGGAACCTTTGTGCATTCCGGAACTCTGAACATTCCGGAACCTTGGTGCATTCCGGAACTCCAAACATTCCGGAACATTGGTACATTCCGGAATTCCGAACATTCCGGAACCTTGGTGCATTCCGGAACCTTGGTGCATTCCGGAACCTTGGTGCATTCCGGAATTCCGAACATTCCGGAACCTTCGTGCATTCCGGAACTCTGAACATTCCGGAACTCTGAACATTCCGGAATTCCGAACATTCCGGAACCTTGGTGCATTCCGGAACTCTGAATTCCGGAACTCTGAACATTCCGGAACTCTGAACATTCCGGAATTCCGAACATTCCGGAACCTTTGTGCATTCCGGAACTCTGAATTCCGGAACTCTGAACATTCCGGAATTCCAAAAATTCCGGAACCTTGCTGCATTCCGGAACTCTGAATTCCGGAACCTTGGTGCATTCCGGAACTCTGAACATTCCGGAACCTTGGTACATTCCGGAACTCTGAACATTCCGGAACCTTGGTACATTCCGGAATTCCGAACATTCCGGAACCTTGGTGCATTCCGGAACTCTGAACATTCCGGAACTCTGAACATTCCGGAATTCCGAACATTCCGGAACCTTGGTGCATTCCGGAACTCTGAACATTCCGGAATTCCGAACATTCCGGAACCTTTGTGCATTCCGGAATTCCGAACATTCCGGAACCTTGGTACATTCCGGAATTCCGAACATTCCGGAATTCCGAACATTCCGGAATTCCAAAAATTCCGGAACCTTGCTGTATTCCGGAACTCTGAATTCCGGAACCTTGGTGCATTCCGGAACTCTGAACATTCCGGAACCTTGGTACATTCCGGAATTCCGAACATTCCGGAACCTTGGTGCATTCCGGAACTCTGAACATTCCAGAACTCTGAACATTCCGGAATTCCGAACATTCCGGAACCTTGGTGCATTCCGGAACTCTGAACATTCCGGAATTCCGAACATTCCGGAACCTTTGTGCATTCCGGAATTCCGAACATTCCGGAACCTTGGTACATTCCGGAATTCCGAACATTCCGGAATTCCGAACATTCCGGAACCTTGGTGCATTCCGGAACCTTGGTGCATTCCGGAACTCTGAACATTCCGGAATTCCGAACATTCCGGAACCTTGGTACATTCCGGAATTCCGAACATTCCGGAACCTTGGTGCATTCCGGAACTCTGAACATTCCGGAACCTTGGTACATTCCGGAATTCCGAACATTCCGGAACCTTGGTGCATTCCGGAACTCTGAACATTCCGGAACTCTGAAGATTCCGGAATTCCGAACATTCCGGAACCTTGGTGCATTCCGGAACTCTGAACATTCCGGAACCTTGGTACATTCCGGAACTCTGAACATTCCGGAACCTTGGTACATTCCGGAATTCCGAACATTCCGGAACCTTGGTGCATTCCGGAACTCTGAACATTCCGGAACTCTGAACATTCCGGAATTCCGAACATTCCGGAACCTTTGTGCATTCCGGAATTCCGAACATTCCGGAACCTTGGTACATTCCGGAATTCCGAACATTCCGGAATTCCGAACATTCCGGAATTCCGAACATTCCGGAACCTTGGTGCATTCCGGAACCTTGGTGCATTCCGGAACTCTGAACATTCCGGAATTCCGAACATTCCGGAATTCCGAACATTCCGGAATTCCGAACATTCCGGAACCTTGGTGCATTCCGGAACCTTGCTGCATTCCGGAACTCTGAACATTCCGGAACCTTGGTACATTCCGGAATTCCGAACATTCCGGAACCTTGGTGCATTCCGGAACTCTGAACATTCCGGAATTCCGAACATTCCGGAATTCCGAACATTCCGGAACCTTTGTGCATTCCGGAACCTTGCTGCATTCCGGAACTCTGAACATTCCGGAATTCCGAACATTCCGGAACCTTGGTACATTCTGGAATTCTGAACATTCCGGAACCTTGGTGCATTCCGGAACTCTGAACATTCCGGAACTCTGAACATTCCGGAATTCCGAACATTCCGGAACCTTGGTGCATTCCGGAACTCTGAACATTCCGGAATTCCGAACATTCCGGAACCTTGGTACATTCTGGAATTCTGAACATTCCGGAACCTTGGTGCATTCCGGAACTCTGAACATTCCGGAACTCTGAACATTCCGGAATTCCGAACATTCCGGAACCTTGGTGCATTCCGGAACTCTGAACATTCCGGAATTCCGAACATTCCGGAATCTTGGTACATTCCGGAATTCCGAACATTCCGGAACCTTGGTGCATTCCGGAACTCTGAACATTTCGGAATCTTGTAACATTCCGGAACCTTGGAACATTCCGGAATTCTGAACATTCCGGAACCTTGGTGCATTCCGGAACTCTTAACATTCTGGAACCTTGGTGGATTCCGGAACTCTGAACATTCCGGAACACTGAACATTCCGGAACCTTGGTGCATTCCGGAACTCTGAACATTCCGGAACCTTGGTACATTCCGGAATTCCGAACATTCCGGAACCTTGGTGCATTCCGGAACTCTGAACATTCCGGAATTCCGAACATTCCGGAATTCCGAACATTCCGGAACCTTTGTGCATTCCGGAACCTTGCTGCATTCCGGAACTCTGAACATTCCGGAATTCCGAACATTCCGGAACCTTGGTACATTCTGGAATTCTGAACATTCCGGAACCTTGGTGCATTCCGGAACTCTGAACATTCCGGAACTCTGAACATTCCGGAATTCCGAACATTCCGGAACCTTTGTGCATTCCGGAACTCTGAACATTCCGGAACTCTGAACATTCCGGAATTCCGAACATTCCGGAACCTTGGTGCATTCCGGAACTCTGAACATTTGGGAATCTTGTAACATTCCGGAACCTTGGAACATTCCGGAATTCTGAACATTCCGGAACCTTGGTGCATTCCGGAACTCTTAACATTCTGGAACCTTGGTGGATTCCGGAACTCTGAACATTCCGGAACACTGAACATTCCGGAACCTTGGTGCATTCCGGAACTCTGAACATTCCGGAACCTTGGTACATTCCGGAATTCCGAACATTCCGGAACCTTGGTGCATTCCGGAACTCTGAACATTCCGGAATTCCGAACATTCCGGAATTCCGAACATTCCGGAACCTTTGTGCATTCCGGAACCTTGCTGCATTCCGGAACTCTGAACATTCCGGAATTCCGAACATTCCGGAACCTTGGTACATTCTGGAATTCTGAACATTCCGGAACCTTGGTGCATTCCGGAACTCTGAACATTCCGGAACTCTGAACATTCCGGAATTCCGAACATTCCGGAACCTTTGTGCATTCCGGAACCTTCGTGCATTCCGGAACTCTGAACATTCCAGAACCTTTGTGCATTCCGGAACTCTGAATTCCGGAACTCTGAACATTCCGGAATTCCAAAAATTCCGGAACCTCTCTGCATTCCGGAACCTTGGTGCATTCCGGAACTCTGAACATTCCGGAATTCCGAACATTCCGGAACCTTGGTGCACTCCGGAACTCTGAACATTCCGGAACCTTGGTACATTCCGGAATTCCGAACATTCCGGAATTCCGAACATTCCGGAACCTTGGTGCATTCCGGAACCTTGGTGCATTCCGGAACTCTGAACATTCCGGAATTCCGAACATTCCGGAACCATGGTGCATTCCGGAACTCTGAACATTCCGGAACCTTGGTACATTCCGGAACTCCGAACATTCCGGAACCTTGGTACATTCCGGAATTCCGAACATTCCGGAACCTTTGTGCATTCCGGAACTCTGAACATTCCGGAACTCTGAACATTCCGGAATTCCGAACATTCCGGAACCTTGGTGCATTCCGGAACTCTGAATTCCGGAACTCTGAACATTCCGGAACTCTGAACATTCCGGAATTCCGAACATTCCGGAACCTTTGTGCATTCCGGAACCTTCGTGCATTCCGGAACTCTGAACATTCCAGAACCTTTGTGCATTCCGGAACTCTGAATTCCGGAACTCTGAACATTCCGGAATTCCGAACATTCCGGAACCTTTGTGCATTCCGGAACTCTGAATTCCGGAACTCTGAACATTCCGGAATTCCAAAAATTCCGGAACCTTGGTGCATTCCGGAACTCTGAATTCCGGAACCTTGGTGCATTCCGGAACTCTGAACATTCCGGAACCTTGGTACATTCCGGAACTCTGAACATTCCGGAACCTTTGTGCATTCCGGAATTCCGAACATTCCGGAACCTTGGTACATTCCGGAATTCCGAACATTCCGGAATTCCGAACATTCCGGAACCTTGGTGCATTCCGGAACCTTGGTGCATTCCGGAACTCTGAACATTCCGGAATTCCGAACATTCCGGAACCTTGGTACATTCCGGAATTCCGAACATTCCGGAACCTTGGTGCATTCCGGAACTCTGAACATTGCGGAACCTTGGTACATTCCGGAATTCCGAACATTCCGGAATTCCGAACATTCCGGAATCTTGGTGCATTCTGGAACCTTGGTGCATTCCGGAACTCTGAACATTCCGGAATTCCGAACATTCCGGAACCTTGGTGCATTCCGGAACTCTGAACATTCCGGAACCTTGGTACATTCCGGAACTCTGAACATTCCGGAACTCTGAACATTCCGGAACTCTGAACATTCCGGAATTCCGAACATTCCGGAACCTTTGTGCATTCCGGAACCTTCGTGCATTCCGGAACTCTGAACATTCAGGAATTCCGAACATTCCGGAACCTTTGTGGATTCCGGAACTCTGAATTCCGGAACTCTGAACATTCCGGAATTCCAAAAATTCCGGAACCTTGCTGCATTCCGGAACTCTGAATTCCGGAACCTTGGTGCATTCCGGAACTCTGAACATTCCGGAACCTTGGTACATTCTGGAACTCTGAACATTCCGGAACCTTGGTACATTCCGGAATTCCGAACATTCCGGAACCTTGGTGCATTCCGGAACTCTGAACATTCCGGAACTCTGAACATTCCGGAATTCCGAACATTCCGGAACCTTTGTGCATTCCGGAATTCCGAACATTCCGGAACCTTGGTACATTCCGGAATTCCGAACATTCCGGAATTCCGAACATTCCGGAATTCCGAACATTCCGGAACCTTGGTACATTCCGGAATTCCGAACATTCCGGAATTCCGAACATTGTACCAAGGTTCCGGAATGCACCATGGTTCCGGAATTCCGAACATTCCGGAACCTTGGTGCATTCCGGAACTCTGAATTCCAGAACTCTGAACATTCCGGAACTCTGAACATTCCGGAATTCCGAACATTCCGGAACCTTTGTGCATTCCGGAACCTTCGTGCATTCCGGAACTCTGAACATTCCAGAACCTTTGTGCATTCCGGAACTCTGAATTCCGGAACTCTGAACATTCCGGAATTCCAAAAATTCCGGAACCTTGCTGCATTCCGGAACTCTGAATTCCGGAACCTTGGTGCATTCCGGAACTCTGAACATTCCGGAACCTTGGTACATTCCGGAACTCTGAACATTCCGGAACCTTTGTGCATTCCGGAATTCCGAACATTCCGGAACCTTGGTACATTCCGGAATTCCGAACATTCCGGAATTCCGAACATTCCGGAACCTTGGTGCATTCCGGAACCTTGGTGCATTCCGGAACTCTGAACATTCCGGAATTCCGAACATTCCGGAACCTTGGTACATTCCGGAATTCCGAACATTCCGGAACCTTGGTGCATTCCGGAACTCTGAACATTGCGGAACCTTGGTACATTCCGGAATTCCGAACATTCCGGAATTCCGAACATTCCGGAATCTTGGTGCATTCCGGAACCTTGGTGCATTCCGGAACTCTGAACATTCCGGAATTCCGAACATTCCGGAACCTTGGTGCATTCCGGAACTCTGAACATTCAGGAATTCCGAACATTCCGGAACCTTTGTGCATTCCGGAACTCTGAATTCCGGAACTCTGAACATTCCGGAATTCCAAAAATTCCGGAACCTTGCTGCATTCCGGAACTCTGAATTCCGGAACCTTGGTGCATTCCGGAACTCTGAACATTCCGGAACCTTGGTACATTCCGGAACTCTGAACATTCCGGAACCTTGGTACATTCCGGAATTCCGAACATTCCGGAACCTTGGTGCATTCCGGAACTCTGAACATTCCGGAACTCTGAACATTCCGGAATTCCGAACATTCCGGAACCTTTGTGCATTCCGGAATTCCGAACATTCCGGAACCTTGGTACATTCCGGAATTCCGAACATTCCGGAATTCCGAACATTCCGGAATTCCGAACATTCCGGAACCTTGGTGCATTCCGGAACCTTGGTGCATTCCGGAACTCTGAACATTCCGGAATTCCGAACATTCCGGAACCATGGTGCATTCCGGAACTCTGAACATTCCGGAACCTTGGTGCATTCCGGAACTCTGAACATTGCGGAACCTTGGTACATTCCGGAATTCCGAACATTCCGGAATTCCGAACATTCCGGAATCTTGGTGCATTCCGGAACCTTGGTGCATTCCGGAACTCTGAACATTCCGGAATTCCGAACATTCCGGAACCTTGGTGCATTCCGGAACTCTGAACATTCCGGAACCTTGGTACATTCCGGAACTCTGAACATTCCGGAACTCTGAACATTCCGGAACTCTGAACATTCCGGAATTCCGAACATTCCGGAACCTTTGTGCATTCCGGAACCTTCGTGCATTCCGGAACTCTGAACATTCAGGAATTCCGAACATTCCGGAACCTTTGTGCATTCCGGAACTCTGAATTCCGGAACTCTGAACATTCCGGAATTCCAAAAATTCCGGAACCTTGCTGCATTCCGGAACTCTGAATTCCGGAACCTTGGTGCATTCCGGAACTCTGAACATTCCGGAACCTTGGTACATTCTGGAACTCTGAACATTCCGGAACCTTGGTACATTCCGGAATTCCGAACATTCCGGAACCTTTGTGCATTCCGGAATTCCGAACATTCCGGAACCTTGGTACATTCCGGAATTCCGAACATTCCGGAATTCCGAACATTCCGGAATTCCGAACATTCCGGAACCTTGGTGCATTCCGGAACCTTGGTGCATTCCGGAACTCTGAACATTCCGGAATTCCGAACATTCCGGAACCTTGGTACATTCCGGAATTCCGAAAATTCCGGAATTCCGAACATTGTACCAAGGTTCCGGAATGCACCATGGTTCCGGAATTCCGAACATTCCGGAACCTTGGTGCATTCCGGAACTCTGAATTCCAGAACTCTGAACATTCCGGAACTCTGAACATTCCGGAATTCCGAACATTCCGGAACCTTTGTGCATTCCGGAACCTTCGTGCATTCCGGAACTCTGAACATTCCAGAACCTTTGTGCATTCCGGAACTCTGAATTCCGGAACTCTGAACATTCCGGAATTCCGAACATTCCGGAACCTTTGTGCATTCCGGAACTCTGAATTCCGGAACTCTGAACATTCCGGAATTCCAAAAATTCCGGAACCTTGCTGCATTCCGGAACTCTGAATTCCGGAACCTTGGTGCATTCCGGAACTCTGAACATTCCGGAACCTTGGTACATTCCGGAACTCTGAACATTCCGGAACCTTTGTGCATTCCGGAATTCCGAACATTCCGGAACCTTGGTACATTCCGGAATTCCGAACATTCCGGAATTCCGAACATTCCGGAACCTTGGTGCATTCCGGAACCTTGGTGCATTCCGGAACTCTGAACATTCCGGAATTCCGAACATTCCGGAACCTTGGTACATTCCGGAATTCCGAACATTCCGGAACCTTGGTGCATTCCGGAACTCTGAACATTGCGGAACCTTGGTACATTCCGGAATTCCGAACATTCCGGAATTCCGAACATTCTGGAATCTTGGTGCATTCCGGAACCTTGGTGCATTCCGGAACTCTGAACATTCCGGAATTCCGAACATTCCGGAACCTTGGTGCATTCCGGAACTCTGAACATTCAGGAATTCCGAACATTCCGGAACCTTTGTGCATTCCGGAACTCTGAATTCCGGAACTCTGAACATTCCGGAATTCCAAAAATTCCGGAACCTTGCTGCATTCCGGAACTCTGAATTCCGGAACCTTGGTGCATTCCGGAACTCTGAACATTCCGGAACCTTAGTACATTCCGGAACTCTGAACATTCCGGAACCTTGGTACATTCCGGAATTCCGAACATTCCGGAACCTTGGTGCATTCCGGAACTCTGAACATTCCGGAACTCTGAACATTCCGGAATTCCGAACATTCCGGAACCTTTGTGCATTCCGTAATTCCGAACATTCCGGAACCTTGGTACATTCCGGAATTCCGAACATTCCGGAATTCCGAACATTCCGGAATTCCGAACATTCCGGAACCTTGGTGCATTCCGGAACCTTGGTGCATTCCGGAACTCTGAACATTCCGGAATTCCGAACATTCCGGAACCTTGGTACATTCCGGAATTCCGAACATTCCGGAATTCCGAACATTGTACCAAGGTTCCGGAATGCACCATGGTTCCGGAATTCCGAACATTCCGGAACCTTGGTGCATTCCGGAACTCTGAATTCCGGAACTCTGAACATTCCGGAACTCTGAACATTCCGGAATTCCAAACATTCCGGAACCTTTGTGCATTCCAGAACCTTTGTGCATTCCGGAACTCTGAATTCCGGAACTCTGAACATTCCGGAATTCCGAACATTCCGGAACCTTTGTGCATTCCGGAACTCTGAATTCCGGAACTCTGAACATTCCGGAATTCCAAAAATTCCGGAACCTTGCTGCATTCCGGAACTCTGAATTCCGGAACCTTGGTGCATTCCGGAACTCTGAACATTCCGGAACCTTGGTACATTCCGGAACTCTGAACATTCCGGAACCTTGGTACATTCCGGAATTCCGAACATTCCGGAACCTTGGTGCATTCCGGAACTCTGAACATTCCGGAACTCTGAACATTCCGGAATTCCAAACATTCCGGAACCTTTGTGCATTCCGGAATTCCGAACATTCCGGAACCTTGGTACATTCCGGAATTCCGAACATTCCGGAACCTTGGTACATTCTGGAATTCTGAACATTCCGGAACCTTGGTGCATTCCGGAACTCTGAACATTCCGGAATTCCGAACATTCCGGAACCTTGGTACATTCTGGAATTCTGAACATTCCGGAACCTTGGTGCATTCCGGAACTCTGAACATTCCGGAACTCTGAACATTCCGGAATTCCGAACATTCCGGAACCTTGGTGCATTCCGGAACTCTGAACATTCCGGAATTCCGAACATTCCGGAACCTTGGTACATTCTGGAATTCTGAACATTCCGGAACCTTGGTGCATTCCGGAACTCTGAACATTCCGGAACTCTGAACATTCCGGAATTCCGAACATTCCGGAACCTTGGTGCATTCCGGAACTCTGAACATTCCGGAATTCCGAACATTCCGGAATCTTGGTACATTCCGGAATTCCGAACATTCCGGAACCTTGGTGCATTCCGGAACTCTGAACATTTCGGAATCTTGTAACATTCCGGAACCTTGGAACATTCCGGAATTCTGAACATTCCGGAACCTTGGTGCATTCCGGAACTCTTAACATTCTGGAACCTTGGTGGATTCCGGAACTCTGAACATTCCGGAACACTGAACATTCCGGAACCTTGGTGCATTCCGGAACTCTGAACATTCCGGAACCTTGGTACATTCCGGAATTCCGAACATTCCGGAACCTTGGTGCATTCCGGAACTCTGAACATTCCGGAATTCCGAACATTCCGGAATTCCGAACATTCCGGAACCTTTGTGCATTCCGGAACCTTGCTGCATTCCGGAACTCTGAACATTCCGGAATTCCGAACATTCCGGAACCTTGGTACATTCTGGAATTCTGAACATTCCGGAACCTTGGTGCATTCCGGAACTCTGAACATTCCGGAACTCTGAACATTCCGGAATTCCGAACATTCCGGAACCTTTGTGCATTCCGGAACTCTGAACATTCCGGAACTCTGAACATTCCGGAATTCCGAACATTCCGGAACCTTGGTGCATTCCGGAACTCTGAACATTTGGGAATCTTGTAACATTCCGGAACCTTGGAACATTCCGGAATTCTGAACATTCCGGAACCTTGGTGCATTCCGGAACTCTTAACATTCTGGAACCTTGGTGGATTCCGGAACTCTGAACATTCCGGAACACTGAACATTCCGGAACCTTGGTGCATTCCGGAACTCTGAACATTCCGGAACCTTGGTACATTCCGGAATTCCGAACATTCCGGAACCTTGGTGCATTCCGGAACTCTGAACATTCCGGAATTCCGAACATTCCGGAATTCCGAACATTCCGGAACCTTTGTGCATTCCGGAACCTTGCTGCATTCCGGAACTCTGAACATTCCGGAATTCCGAACATTCCGGAACCTTGGTACATTCTGGAATTCTGAACATTCCGGAACCTTGGTGCATTCCGGAACTCTGAACATTCCGGAACTCTGAACATTCCGGAATTCCGAACATTCCGGAACCTTTGTGCATTCCGGAACCTTCGTGCATTCCGGAACTCTGAACATTCCAGAACCTTTGTGCATTCCGGAACTCTGAATTCCGGAACTCTGAACATTCCGGAATTCCGAACATTCCGGAACCTTTGTGCATTCCGGAACTCTGAATTCCGGAACTCTGAACATTCCGGAATTCCAAAAATTCCGGAACCTCTCTGCATTCCGGAACCTTGGTGCATTCCGGAACTCTGAACATTCCGGAATTCCGAACATTCCGGAACCTTGGTGCATTCCGGAACTCTGAACATTCCGGAACCTTGGTACATTCCGGAATTCCGAACATTCCGGAATTCCGAACATTCCGGAACCTTGGTGCATTCCGGAACCTTGGTGCATTCCGGAACTCTGAACATTCCGGAATTCCGAACATTCCGGAACCATGGTGCATTCCGGAACTCTGAACATTCCGGAACCTTGGTACATTCCGGAACTCCAAACATTCCGGAACCTTGGTACATTCCGGAATTCCGAACATTCCGGAACCTTTGTGCATTCCGGAACTCTGAACATTCCGGAACTCTGAACATTCCGGAATTCCGAACATTCCGGAACCTTGGTGCATTCCGGAACTCTGAATTCCGGAACTCTGAACATTCCGGAACTCTGAACATTCCGGAATTCCGAACATTCCGGAACCTTTGTGCATTCCGGAACCTTCGTGCATTCCGGAACTCTGAACATTCCAGAACCTTTGTGCATTCCGGAACTCTGAATTCCGGAACTCTGAACATTCCGGAATTCCGAACATTCCGGAACCTTTGTGCATTCCGGAACTCTGAATTCCGGAACTCTGAACATTCCGGAATTCCAAAAATTCCGGAACCTTGGTGCATTCCGGAACTCTGAATTCCGGAACCTTGGTGCATTCCGGAACTCTGAACATTCCGGAACCTTGGTACATTCCGGAACTCTGAACATTCCGGAACCTTTGTGCATTCCGGAATTCCGAACATTCCGGAACCTTGGTACATTCCGGAATTCCGAACATTCCGGAATTCCGAACATTCCGGAACCTTGGTGCATTCCGGAACCTTGGTGCATTCCGGAACTCTGAACATTCCGGAATTCCGAACATTCCGGAACCTTGGTACATTCCGGAATTCCGAACATTCCGGAACCTTGGTGCATTCCGGAACTCTGAACATTGCGGAACCTTGGTACATTCCGGAATTCCGAACATTCCGGAATTCCGAACATTCCGGAATCTTGGTGCATTCCGGAACCTTGGTGCATTCCGGAACTCTGAACATTCCGGAATTCCGAACATTCCGGAACCTTGGTGCATTCTGGAACTCTGAACATTCCGGAACCTTGGTACATTCCGGAATTCCGAACATTCCGGAACCTTGGTGCATTCCGGAACTCTGAACATTCCGGAACTCTGAACATTCCGGAATTCCGAACATTCCGGAACCTTTGTGCATTCCGGAATTCCGAACATTCCGGAACCTTGGTACATTCCGGAATTCCGAACATTCCGGAATTCCGAACATTCCGGAATTCCGAACATTCCGGAACCTTGGTGCATTCCGGAACCTTGGTGCATTCCGGAACTCTGAACATTCCGGAATTCCGAACATTCCGGAACCTTGGTACATTCCGGAATTCCGAACATTCCGGAATTCCGAACATTGTACCAAGGTTCCGGAATGCACCATGGTTCCGGAATTCCGAACATTCCGGAACCTTGGTGCATTCCGGAACTCTGAATTCCAGAACTCTGAACATTCCGGAACTCTGAACATTCCGGAATTCCGAACATTCCGGAACCTTTGTGCATTCCGGAACCTTCGTGCATTCCGGAACTCTGAACATTCCAGAACCTTTGTGCATTCCGGAACTCTGAATTCCGGAACTCTGAACATTCCGGAATTCCAAAAATTCCGGAACCTTGCTGCATTCCGGAACTCTGAATTCCGGAACCTTGGTGCATTCCGGAATTCCGAACATTCCGGAACCTTGGTACATTCCGGAATTCCGAACATTCCGGAATTCCGAACATTCCGGAACCTTGGTGCATTCCGGAACCTTGGTGCATTCCGGAACTCTGAACATTCCGGAATTCCGAACATTCCGGAACCTTGGTACATTCCGGAATTCCGAACATTCCGGAACCTTGGTGCATTCCGGAACTCTGAACATTGCGGAACCTTGGTACATTCCGGAATTCCGAACATTCCGGAATTCCGAACATTCCGGAATCTTGGTGCATTCCGGAACCTTGGTGCATTCCGGAACTCTGAACATTCCGGAATTCCGAACATTCCGGAACCTTGGTGCATTCCGGAACTCTGAACATTCAGGAATTCCGAACATTCCGGAACCTTTGTGCATTCCGGAACTCTGAATTCCGGAACTCTGAACATTCCGGAATTCCAAAAATTCCGGAACCTTGCTGCATTCCGGAACTCTGAATTCCGGAACCTTGGTGCATTCCGGAACTCTGAACATTCCGGAACCTTGGTACATTCCGGAACTCTGAACATTCCGGAACCTTGGTACATTCCGGAATTCCGAACATTCCGGAACCTTGGTGCATTCCGGAACTCTGAACATTCCGGAACTCTGAACATTCCGGAATTCCGAACATTCCGGAACCTTTGTGCATTCCGGAATTCCGAACATTCCGGAACCTTGGTACATTCCGGAATTCCGAACATTCCGGAATTCCGAACATTCCGGAATTCCGAACATTCCGGAACCTTGGTGCATTCCGGAACCTTGGTGCATTCCGGAACTCTGAACATTCCGGAATTCCGAACATTCCGGAACCATGGTGCATTCCGGAACTCTGAACATTCCGGAACCTTGGTGCATTCCGGAACTCTGAACATTGCGAAACCTTGGTACATTCCGGAATTCCGAACATTCCGGAATTCCGAACATTCCGGAATCTTGGTGCATTCCGGAACCTTGGTGCATTCCGGAACTCTGAACATTCCGGAATTCCGAACATTCCGGAACCTTGGTGCATTCCGGAACTCTGAACATTCCGGAACCTTGGTACATTCCGGAACTCTGAACATTCCGGAACTCTGAACATTCCGGAACTCTGAACATTCCGGAATTCCGAACATTCCGGAACCTTTGTGCATTCCGGAACCTTCGTGCATTCCGGAACTCTGAACATTCAGGAATTCCGAACATTCCGGAACCTTTGTGCATTCCGGAACTCTGAATTCCGGAACTCTGAACATTCCGGAATTCCAAAAATTCCGGAACCTTGCTGCATTCCGGAACTCTGAATTCCGGAACCTTGGTGCATTCCGGAACTCTGAACATTCCGGAACCTTGGTACATTCTGGAACTCTGAACATTCCGGAACCTTGGTACATTCCGGAATTCCGAACATTCCGGAACCTTGGTGCATTCCGGAACTCTGAACATTCCGGAACTCTGAACATTCCGGAATTCCGAACATTCCGGAACCTTTGTGCATTCCGGAATTCCGAACATTCCGGAACCTTGGTACATTCCGGAATTCCGAACATTCCGGAATTCCGAACATTCCGGAATTCCGAACATTCCGGAACCTTGGTGCATTCCGGAACCTTGGTGCATTCCGGAACTCTGAACATTCCGGAATTCCGAACATTCCGGAACCTTGGTACATTCCGGAATTCCGAACATTCCGGAATTCCGAACATTGTACCAAGGTTCCGGAATGCACCATGGTTCCGGAATTCCGAACATTCCGGAACCTTGGTGCATTCCGGAACTCTGAATTCCAGAACTCTGAACATTCCGGAACTCTGAACATTCCGGAATTCCGAACATTCCGGAACCTTTGTGCATTCCGGAACCTTCGTGCATTCCGGAACTCTGAACATTCCAGAACCTTTGTGCATTCCGGAACTCTGAATTCCGGAACTCTGAACATTCCGGAATTCCGAACATTCCGGAACCTTTGTGCATTCCGGAACTCTGAATTCCGGAACTCTGAACATTCCGGAATTCCAAAAATTCCGGAACCTTGCTGCATTCCGGAACTCTGAATTCCGGAACCTTGGTGCATTCCGGAACTCTGAACATTCCGGAACCTTGGTACATTCCGGAACTCTGAACATTCCGGAACCTTTGTGCATTCCGGAATTCCGAACATTCCGGAACCTTGGTACATTCCGGAATTCCGAACATTCCGGAATTCCGAACATTCCGGAACCTTGGTGCATTCCGGAACCTTGGTGCATTCCGGAACTCTGAACATTCCGGAATTCCGAACATTCCGGAACCTTGGTACATTCCGGAATTCCGAACATTCCGGAACCTTGGTGCATTCCGGAACTCTGAACATTGCGGAACCTTGGTACATTCCGGAATTCCGAACATTCCGGAATTCCGAACATTCTGGAATCTTGGTGCATTCCGGAACCTTGGTGCATTCCGGAACTCTGAACATTCCGGAATTCCGAACATTCCGGAACCTTGGTGCATTCCGGAACTCTGAACATTCAGGAATTCCGAACATTCCGGAACCTTTGTGCATTCCGGAACTCTGAATTCCGGAACTCTGAACATTCCGGAATTCCAAAAATTCCGGAACCTTGCTGCATTCCGGAACTCTGAATTCCGGAACCTTGGTGCATTCCGGAACTCTGAACATTCCGGAACCTTGGTACATTCCGGAACTCTGAACATTCCGGAACCTTGGTACATTCCGGAATTCCGAACATTCCGGAACCTTGGTGCATTCCGGAACTCTGAACATTCCGGAACTCTGAACATTCCGGAATTCCGAACATTCCGGAACCTTTGTGCATTCCGGAATTCCGAACATTCCGGAACCTTGGTACATTCCGGAATTCCGAACATTCCGGAATTCCGAACATTCCGGAATTCCGAACATTCCGGAACCTTGGTGCATTCCGGAACCTTGGTGCATTCCGGAACTCTGAACATTCCGGAATTCCGAACATTCCGGAACCTTTGTGCATTCCGGAATTCCGAACATTCCGGAACCTTGGTACATTCCGGAATTCCGAACATTCCGGAATTCCGAACATTCCGGAATTCCGAACATTCCGGGACCTTGGTGCATTCCGGAACCTTGGTGCATTCCGGAACTCTGAACATTCCGGAATTCCGAACATTCCGGAACCTTGGTACATTCCGGAATTCCGAACATTCCGGAATTCCGAACATTGTACCAAGGTTCCGGAATGCACCATGGTTCCGGAATTCCGAACATTCCGGAACCTTGGTGCATTCCGGAACTCTGAATTCCGGAACTCTGAACATTCCGGAACTCTGAACATTCCGGAATTCCAAACATTCCGGAACCTTTGTGCATTCCAGAACCTTTGTGCATTCCGGAACTCTGAATTCCGGAACTCTGAACATTCCGGAATTCCGAACATTCCGGAACCTTTGTGCATTCCGGAACTCTGAATTCCGGAACTCTGAACATTCCGGAATTCCAAAAATTCCGGAACCTTGCTGCATTCCGGAACTCTGAATTCCGGAACCTTGGTGCATTCCGGAACTCTGAACATTCCGGAACCTTGGTACATTCCGGAACTCTGAACATTCCGGAACCTTGGTACATTCCGGAATTCCGAACATTCCGGAACCTTGGTGCATTCCGGAACTCTGAACATTCCGGAACTCTGAACATTCCGGAATTCCAAACATTCCGGAACCTTTGTGCATTCCGGAATTCCGAACATTCCGGAACCTTGGTACATTCCGGAATTCCGAACATTCCGGAACCTTGGTACATTCTGGAATTCTGAACATTCCAGAACCTTTGTGCATTCCGGAACTCTGAATTCCGGAACTCTGAACATTCCGGAATTCCGAACATTCCGGAACCTTTGTGCATTCCGGAACTCTGAATTCCGGAACTCTGAACATTCCGGAATTCCAAAAATTCCGGAACCTTGCTGCATTCCGGAACTCTGAATTCCGGAACCTTGGTGCATTCCGGAACTCTGAACATTCCGGAACCTTGGTACATTCTGGAACTCTGAACATTCCGGAACTCTGAACATTCCGGAATTCCGAACATTCCGGAACCTTGGTGCATTCCGGAACTCTGAACATTCCGGAATTCCGAACACTCCGGAACCTTGGTGCATTCCGGAAATCTGAACATTCCGGAATTCCAAACATTCCGGAACCTTGGTGCATTCCGGAACCTTGGTGCATTCCGGAACTCTGAACATTCCGGAATTCCGAACATTCCGGAACCTTGGTGCATTCCGGAACTCTGAACATTCCGGAACCTTGGTACATTCCGGAACTCTGAACATTCCGGAACCTTGGTGCATTCCGGAACCTTGGTGCATTCCGGAACTCTGAACATTCCGGAACCTTGGTGCATTCCGGAACTCTGAACATTCCGGAATTCCGAACACTCCGGAACCTTGGTGCATTCCGGAAATCTGAACATTCCGGAATTCCAAACATTCCGGAACCTTGGTGCATTCCGGAACCTTGGTGCATTCCGGAACTCTGAACATTCCGGAATTCCGAACATTCCGGAACCTTGGTGCATTCCGGAACTCTGAACATTCCGGAACCTTGGTACATTCCGGAACTCTGAACATTCCGGAACCTTGGTGCATTCCGGAACCTTGGTGCATTCCGGAACTCTGAACATTCCGGAACCTTGGTGCATTCCGGAACTCTGAACATTCCGGAATTCCGAACATTCCGGAACCTTGGTGCATTCCGGAACTCTGAACATTCCGGAACTGTGAACATTCCGGAATTCCGAAAATTCCGGAACCTTGCTGCATTCCGGAACTCTGAACATTCCGGAACCTTTGTGCATTCCGGAACTCTGAACATTCCGGAACCTTGGTGCATTCCGGAACCTTGGTGCATTCCGGAATTCCGAACATTCCGGAACCTTGGTGCATTCCGGAACTCTGAACATTCCGGAACCTTGGTACATTCCGGAATTCCGAACATTCCGGAATTCCGAACATTCCGGAACTTTTGTGCATTCCGGAATTCCGAACATTCCGGAACCTTGGTACATTCCGGAATTCCGAACATTCTGGAATTCCGAACATTCCGGAACCTTTGTGCATTCCGGAATTCCAAACATTCCGGAACCTTGGTGCATTCCGGAACCTTGGTGCATTCCGGAACTCTGAACATTCCGGAATTCCGAACACTCCGGAACCTTGGTGCATTCCGGAAATCTGAACATTCCGGAACCCTTGTAACATTCCGGAACCATGGAACATTCCGGAATTCCGAACATTCCGGAACCTTGGTGCATTCCAGAACTCTGAACATTCCGGAACCTTGGTACATTCCGGAATTCCGAACAATCCGAAATTCCGAACATTCCGGAACCTTGGTGCATTCCGGAACTCTGAACATTCCGGAACCTTGGTACATTCCGGAATTCTGAACATTCCGGAACCTTGGTGCATTCCGGAACTCTGAACATTCCGGAACCTTGGTGCATTCCGGAACTCTTAACATTCTGGAACCTTGGTGGATTCCGGAACTCTGAACATTCCGGAACACTGAACATTCCGGAACCTTGGTGCATTCCGGAACTCTGAACATTCCGGAACCTTGGTACATTCCGGAATTCCGAACATTCCGGAACCTTGGTACATTCCGGAATTCCGAACATTCCGGAACCTTGGTGCATTCTGGAACCTTGGTGCATTCCGGAACTCTGAACATTCCGGAATTCCGAACATTCCGGAACCTTGGTACATTCTGGAATTCTGAACATTCCGGAACCTTGGTGCATTCCGGAACTCTGAACATTCCGGAACTCTGAACATTCCGGAATTCCGAACATTCCGGAACCTTGGTGCATTCCGGAACTCTGAACATTCCGGAATTCCGAACATTCCGGAACCTTGGTGCATTCCGGAACTCCAAACATTCCGGAACCTTGGTACATTCCGGAATTCCGAACATTCCGGAACCTTGGTGCATTCCGGAACTCTGAACATTCCGGAATTCCGAACATTCCGGAATTCCGAACATTCCGGAACCTTTGTGCATTCCGGAACCTTGCTGCATTCCGGAACTCTGAACATTCCGGAATTCCGAACATTCCGGAACCTTGGTACATTCTGGAATTCTGAACATTCCGGAACCTTGGTGCATTCCGGAACTCTGAACATTCCGGAACTCTGAACATTCCGGAATTCCGAACATTCCGGAACCTTGGTACATTCCGGAATTCCGAACATTCCGGAATTCCGAACATTCCGGAATCTTGGTGCATTCCGGAACCTTGGTGCATTCCGGAACTCTGAACATTCCGGAATTCCGAACATTCCGGAACCTTGGTGCATTCCGGAACTCTGAACATTCCGGAATTCCGAACATTCCGGAACCTTGGTACATTCCGGAATTCCGAACATTCCGGAATTCCGAACATTGTACCAAGGTTCCGGAATGCACCATGGTTCCGGAATTCCGAACATTCCGGAACCTTGGTGCATTCCGGAACTCTGAATTCCGGAACTCTGAACATTCCGGAACTCTGAACATTCCGGAATTCCGAACATTCCGGAACCTTTGTGCATTCCGGAACCTTCGTGCATTCCGGAACTCTGAACATTCCAGAACCTTTGTGCATTCCGGAACTCTGAATTCCGGAACTCTGAACATTCCGGAATTCCGAACATTCCGGAACCTTTGTGCATTCCGGAACTCTGAATTCCGGAACTCTGAACATTCCGGAATTCCAAAAATTCCGGAACCTTGCTGCATTCCGGAACTCGGAATTCCGGAACCTTGGTGCATTCCGGAACTCTGAACATTCCGGAACCTTGGTACATTCCGGAACTCTGAACATTCCGGAACCTTGGTACATTCCGGAATTCCGAACATTCCGGAACCTTGGTGCATTCCGGAACTCTGAACATTCCGGAACTCTGAACATTCCGGAATTCCGAACATTCCGGAACCTTTGTGCATTCCGGAATTCCGAACATTCCGGAACCTTGGTACATTCCGGAATTCCGAACATTCCGGAACCTTGGTACATTCTGGAATTCTGAACATTCCGGAACCTTGGTGCATTCCGGAACTCTGAACATTCCGGAACTCTGAACATTCCGGAACTCTGAACATTCCGGAATTCCGAACATTCCGGAACCTTTGTGCATTCCGGAACCTTCGTGCATTCCGGAACTCTGAACATTCCAGAACCTTTGTGCATTCCGGAACTCTGAATTCCGGAACTCTGAACATTCCGGAATTCCGAACATTCCGGAACCTTTGTGCATTCCGGAACTCTGAATTCCGGAACTCTGAACATTCCGGAATTCCAAAAATTCCGGAACCTTGCTGCATTCCGGAACTCTGAATTCCGGAACCTTGGTGCATTCCGGAACTCTGAACATTCCGGAACCTTGGTACATTCTGGAACTCTGAACATTCCGGAACTCTGAACATTCCGGAATTCCGAACATTCCGGAACCTTGGTGCATTCCGGAACTCTGAACATTCCGGAATTCCGAACACTCCGGAACCTTGGTGCATTCCGGAAATCTGAACATTCCGGAATTCCAAACATTCCGGAACCTTGGTGCATTCCGGAACCTTGGTGCATTCCGGAACTCTGAACATTCCGGAATTCCGAACATTCCGGAACCTTGGTGCATTCCGGAACTCTGAACATTCCGGAACCTTGGTACATTCCGGAACTCTGAACATTCCGGAACCTTGGTGCATTCCGGAACCTTGGTGCATTCCGGAACTCTGAACATTCCGGAACCTTGGTGCATTCCGGAACTCTGAACATTCCGGAATTCCGAACATTCCGGAACCTTGGTGCATTCCGGAACTCTGAACATTCCGGAACTCTGAACATTCCGGAATTCCGAAAATTCCGGAACCTTGCTGCATTCCGGAACTCTGAACATTCCGGAACCTTTGTGCATTCCGGAACTCTGAACATTCCGGAACCTTGGTGCATTCCGGAACCTTGGTGCATTCCGGAATTCCGAACATTCCGGAATTCCGAACATTCCGGAACCTTGGTGCATTCCGGAACTCTGAACATTCCGGAACCTTGGTACATTCCGGAATTCCGAACATTCCGGAATTCCGAACATTCCGGAACTTTTGTGCATTCCGGAATTCCGAACATTCCGGAACCTTGGTACATTCCGGAATTCCGAACATTCTGGAATTCCGAACATTCCGGAACCTTTGTGCATTCCGGAATTCCAAACATTCCGGAACCTTGGTGCATTCCGGAACCTTGGTGCATTCCGGAACTCTGAACATTCCGGAATTCTGAACACTCCGGAACCTTGGTGCATTCCGGAAATCTGAACATTCCGGAACCTTTGTGCATTCCGGAACCTTGGTGCATTCCGGAATTCCGAACATTCCGGAATTCCGAACATTCCGGAACCTTGGTGCATTCCGGAACTCTGAACATTTCGGAATCTTGTAACATTCCGGAACCTTGGAACATTCCGGAATTCCGAACATTCCGGAACCTTGGTGCATTCCAGAACTCTGAACATTCCGGAACCTTGGTACATTCCGGAATTCCGAACAATCCGAAATTCCGAACATTCCGGAACCTTGGTGCATTCCGGAACTCTGAACATTCCGGAACCTTGGTACATTCCGGAATTCTGAACATTCCGGAACCTTGGTGCATTCCGGAACTCTGAACATTCCGGAACCTTGGTGCATTCCGGAACTCTTAACATTCTGGAACCTTGGTGGATTCCGGAACTCTGAACATTCCGGAACACTGAACATTCCGGAACCTTGGTGCATTCCGGAACTCTGAACATTCCGGAACCTTGGTACATTCCGGAATTCCGAACATTCCGTAACCTTGGTACATTCCGGAATTCCGAACATTCCGGAACCTTGGTGCATTCTGGAACCTTGGTGCATTCCGGAACTCTGAACATTCCGGAATTCCGAACATTCCGGAACCTTGGTACATTCTGGAATTCTGAACATTCCGGAACCTTGGTGCATTCCGGAACTCTGAACATTCCGGAACTCTGAACATTCCGGAATTCCGAACATTCCGGAACCTTGGTGCATTCCGGAACTCTGAACATTCCGGAATTCCGAACATTCCGGAACCTTGGTGCATTCCGGAACTCCAAACATTCCGGAACCTTGGTACATTCCGGAATTCCGAACATTCCGGAACCTTGGTGCATTCCGGAACTCTGAACATTCCGGAATTCCGAACATTCCGGAATTCCGAACATTCCGGAACCTTGGTACATTCCGGAATTCCGAACATTCCGGAACCTTGGTGCATTCCGGAACCTTTGTGCATTCCGGAACTCTGAACATTCCGGAACCTTGGTGCATTCCGGAACTCCAAACATTCCGGAACATTGGTACATTCCGGAATTCCGAACATTCCGGAACCTTGGTGCATTCCGGAACCTTGGTGCATTCCGGAACCTTGGTGCATTCCGGAATTCCGAACATTCCGGAACCTTCGTGCATTCCGGAACTCTGAACATTCCGGAACTCTGAACATTCCGGAATTCCGAACATTCCGGAACCTTGGTGCATTCCGGAACTCTGAATTCCGGAACTCTGAACATTCCGGAACTCTGAACATTCCGGAATTCCGAACATTCCGGAACCTTTGTGCATTCCGGAACTCTGAATTCCGGAACTCTGAACATTCCGGAATTCCAAAAATTCCGGAACCTTGCTGCATTCCGGAACTCTGAATTCCGGAACCTTGGTGCATTCCGGAACTCTGAACATTCCGGAACCTTGGTACATTCCGGAACTCTGAACATTCCGGAACCTTGGTACATTCCGGAATTCCGAACATTCCGGAACCTTGGTGCATTCCGGAACTCTGAACATTCCGGAATTCCGAACATTCCGGAACCTTTGTGCATTCCGGAATTCCGAACATTCCGGAACCTTGGTACATTCCGGAATTCCGAACATTCCGGAATTCCGAACATTCCGGAATTCCAAAAATTCCGGAACCTTGCTGTATTCCGGAACTCTGAATTCCGGAACCTTGGTGCATTCCGGAATTCCGAACATTCCGGAACCTTGGTGCATTCCGGAACTCTGAACATTCCAGAACTCTGAACATTCCGGAATTCCGAACATTCCGGAACCTTGGTGCATTCCGGAACTCTGAACATTCCGGAATTCCGAACATTCCGGAACCTTTGTGCATTCCGGAATTCCGAACATTCCGGAACCTTGGTACATTCCGGAATTCCGAACATTCCGGAATTCCGAACATTCCGGAACCTTGGTGCATTCCGGAACCTTGGTGCATTCCGGAACTCTGAACATTCCGGAATTCCGAACATTCCGGAACCTTGGTACATTCCGGAATTCCGAACATTCCGGAACCTTGGTGCATTCCGGAACTCTGAACATTCCGGAATTCTGAACATTCCGGAACCTTGGTGCATTCCGGAACTCTGAACATTCCGGAACCTTGGTACATTCCGGAATTCCGAACATTCCGGAACCTTGGTGCATTCCGGAACTCTGAACATTCCGGAACTCTGAACATTCCGGAATTCCGAACATTCCGGAACCTTGGTGCATTCCGGAACTCTGAACATTCCGGAACCTTGGTACATTCCGGAACTCTGAACATTCCGGAACCTTGGTACATTCCGGAATTCCGAACATTCCGGAACCTTGGTGCATTCCGGAACTCTGAACATTCCGGAACTCTGAACATTCCGGAATTCCGAACATTCCGGAACCTTGGTGCATTCCGGAACTCTGAACATTCCGGAATTCCGAACATTCCGGAACCTTTGTGCATTCCGGAATTCCGAACATTCCGGAACCTTGGTACATTCCGGAATTCCGAACATTCCGGAATTCCGAACATTCCGGAACCTTGGTGCATTCCGGAACCTTGGTGCATTCCGGAACTCTGAACATTCCGGAATTCCGAACATTCCGGAACCTTGGTACATTCCGGAACCTTGGTGCATTCCGGAACTCTGAACATTCCGGAATTCCGAACATTCCGGAACCTTGGTGCATTCCGGAACTCTGAACATTCCGGAACCTTGGTACATTCCGGAACTCCAAACATTCCGGAACCTTGGTACATTCCGGAACTCCAAACATTCCGGAACCTTGGTACATTCCGGAATTCCGAACATTCCGGAACCTTGGTGCATTCCGGAACTCTGAATTCCGGAACTCTGAACATTCCGGAACTCTGAACATTCCGGAATTCCGAACATTCCGGAACCTTGGTGCATTCCGGAACTCTGAACATTCCGGAACCTTGGTACATTCCGGAACTCCAAACATTCCGGAACCTTGGTACATTCCGGAACTCCAAACATTCCGGAACCTTGGTACATTCCGGAATTCCGAACATTCCGGAACCTTGGTGCATTCCGGAACTCTGAATTCCGGAACTCTGAACATTCCGGAACTCTGAACATTCCGGAATTCCGAACATTCCGGAACCTTTGTGCATTCCGGAATTCCGAACATTCCGGAACCTTGGTACATTCCGGAATTCCGAACATTCCGGAATTCCGAACATTCCGGAACCTTGGTGCATTCCGGAACCTTGGTGCATTCCGGAACTCTGAACATTCCGGAATTCCGAACATTCCGGAACCTTGGTACATTCTGGAATTCTGAACATTCCGGAACCTTGGTGCATTCCGGAACTCTGAACATTCCGGAACTCTGAACATTCCGGAATTCCGAACATTCCGGAACCTTGGTGCATTCCGGAACTCTGAACATTCCGGAATTCCGAACATTCCGGAATCTTGGTACATTCCGGAATTCCGAACATTCCGGAACCTTGGTGCATTCCGGAACTCTGAACATTTCGGAATCTTGTAACATTCCGGAACCTTGGAACATTCCGGAATTCCGAACATTCCGGAACCTTGGTGCATTCCGGAACTCTGAACATTCCGGAACCTTGGTACATTCCGGAATTCCGAACAATCCGAAATTCCGAACATTCCGGAACCTTGGTGCATTCCGGAACTCTTAACATTCTGGAACCTTGGTGGATTCCGGAACTCTGAACATTCCGGAACACTGAACATTCCGGAACCTTGGTGCATTCCGGAACTCTGAACATTCCGGAACCTTGGTACATTCCGGAATTCCGAACATTCCGGAACCTTGGTGCATTCCGGAACTCTGAACATTCCGGAATTCCGAACATTCCGGAACCTTGGTACATTCTGGAATTCTGAACATTCCGGAACCTTTGTGCATTCCGGAACTCTGAATTCCGGAACTCTGAACATTCCGGAATTCCAAAAATTCCGGAACCTCTCTGCATTCCGGAACCTTGGTGCATTCCGGAACTCTGAACATTCCGGAATTCCGAACATTCCGGAACCTTGGTGCATTCCGGAACTCTGAACATTCCGGAACCTTGGTACATTCCGGAATTCCGAACATTCCGGAATTCCGAACATTCCGGAACCTTGGTGCATTCCGGAACCTTGGTGCATTCCGGAACTCTGAACATTCCGGAATTCCGAACATTCCGGAACCATGGTGCATTCCGGAACTCTGAACATTCCGGAACCTTGGTACATTCCGGAACTCCAAACATTCCGGAACCTTGGTACATTCCGGAACTCCAAACATTCCGGAACCTTGGTACATTCCGGAATTCCGAACATTCCGGAACCTTTGTGCATTCCGGAACTCTGAACATTCCGGAACTCTGAACATTCCGGAATTCCGAACATTCCGGAACCTTGGTGCATTCCGGAACTCTGAATTCCGGAACTCTGAACATTCCGGAACTCTGAACATTCCGGAATTCCGAACATTCCGGAACCTTTGTGCATTCCGGAACCTTCGTGCATTCCGGAACTCTGAACATTCCAGAACCTTTGTGCATTCCGGAACTCTGAATTCCGGAACTCTGAACATTCCGGAATTCCGAACATTCCGGAACCTTTGTGCATTCCGGAACTCTGAATTCCGGAACTCTGAACATTCCGGAATTCCAAAAATTCCGGAACCTTGCTGCATTCCGGAACTCTGAATTCCGGAACCTTGGTGCATTCCGGAACTCTGAACATTCCGGAACCTTGGTACATTCCGGAACTCTGAACATTCCGGAACCTTGGTACATTCCGGAATTCCGAACATTCCGGAACCTTGGTGCATTCCGGAACTCTGAACATTCCGGAACTCTGAACATTCCGGAATTCCGAACATTCCGGAACCTTGGTGCATTCCGGAACTCTGAACATTCCGGAATTCCGAACATTCCAGAACCTTTGTGCATTCCGGAATTCCGAACATTCCGGAACCTTGGTACATTCCGGAATTCCGAACATTCCGGAACCTTGGTACATTCCGGAATTCCGAACATTCCGGAACCTTGGTGCATTCCGGAACTTTGCTGCATTCCGGAACCTTGCTGCATTCCGGAACTCTGAACATTCCGGAATTCCGAACATTCCGGAACCTTGGTACATTCTGGAACTCTGAACATTCCGGAACCTTGGTACATTCCGGAATTCCGAACATTCCGGAACCTTGGTGCATTCCGGAACTTTGCTGCATTCCGGAACCTTGCTGCATTCCGGAACTCTGAACATTCCGGAATTCCGAACATTCCGGAACCTTGGTACATTCCGGAATTCCGAACATTCCGGAACCTTGGTGCATTCCGGAACTCTGAACATTCCGGAATTCCGAACATTCCGGAACCTTGGTGCATTCCGGAACTCTGAATTCCGGAACCTTGGTGCATTCCGGAACTCTGAACATTCCGGAACCTTTGTGCATTCCGGAACTCTGAACATTCCGGAACCTTGGTGCATTCCGGAACCTTGGTGGATTCCGGAACTCTGAACATTCCGGAACACTGAACATTCCGGAACCTTGGTGCATTCCGGAACTCTGAACATTCCGGAACCTTGGTACATTCCGGAATTCCGAACATTCCGGAACCTTGGTGCATTCCGGAACTCTGAACATTCCGGAATTCCGAACATTCCGGAATTCCGAACATTCCGGAACCTTTGTGCATTCCGGAACCTTGCTGCATTCCGGAACTCTGAACATTCCGGAATTCCGAACATTCCGGAACCTTGGTACATTCTGGAATTCTGAACATTCCGGAACCTTGGTGCATTCCGGAACTCTGAACATTCCGGAACTCTGAACATTCCGGAATTCCGAACATTCCGGAACCTTGGTGCATTCCGGAACTCTGAACATTCCGGAATTCCGAACATTCCGGAATCTTGGTACATTCCGGAATTCCGAACATTCCGGAACCTTGGTGCATTCCGGAACTCTGAACATTTCGGAATCTTGTAACATTCCGGAACCTTGGAACATTCCGGAATTCTGAACATTCCGGAACCTTGGTGCATTCCGGAACTCTTAACATTCTGGAACCTTGGTGGATTCCGGAACTCTGAACATTCCGGAACACTGAACATTCCGGAACCTTGGTGCATTCCGGAACTCTGAACATTCCGGAACCTTGGTACATTCCGGAATTCCGAACATTCCGGAACCTTGGTGCATTCCGGAACTCTGAACATTCCGGAATTCCGAACATTCCGGAATTCCGAACATTCCGGAACCTTTGTGCATTCCGGAACCTTGCTGCATTCCGGAACTCTGAACATTCCGGAATTCCGAACATTCCGGAACCTTGGTACATTCTGGAATTCTGAACATTCCGGAACCTTGGTGCATTCCGGAACTCTGAACATTCCGGAACTCTGAACATTCCGGAATTCCGAACATTCCGGAACCTTTGTGCATTCCGGAACCTTCGTGCATTCCGGAACTCTGAACATTCCAGAACCTTTGTGCATTCCGGAACTCTGAATTCCGGAACTCTGAACATTCCGGAATTCCGAACATTCCGGAACCTTTGTGCATTCCGGAACTCTGAATTCCGGAACTCTGAACATTCCGGAATTCCAAAAATTCCGGAACCTCTCTGCATTCCGGAACCTTGGTGCATTCCGGAACTCTGAACATTCCGGAATTCCGAACATTCCGGAACCTTGGTGCATTCCGGAACTCTGAACATTCCGGAACCTTGGTACATTCCGGAATTCCGAACATTCCGGAATTCCGAACATTCCGGAACCTTGGTGCATTCCGGAACCTTGGTGCATTCCGGAACTCTGAACATTCCGGAATTCCGAACATTCCGGAACCATGGTGCATTCCGGAACTCTGAACATTCCGGAACTCCAAACATTCCGGAACCTTGGTACATTCCGGAATTCCGAACATTCCGGAACCTTGGTGCATTCCGGAACTCTGAATTCCGGAACTCTGAACATTCCGGAACTCTGAACATTCCGGAATTCCGAACATTCCGGAACCTTTGTGCATTCCGGAACCTTCGTGCATTCCGGAACTCTGAACATTCCGGAATTCCGAACATTCCGGAACCTTGGTACATTCCGGAATTCCGAACATTCCGGAATTCCGAACATTGTACCAAGGTTCCGGAATGCACCATGGTTCCGGAATTCCGAACATTCCGGAACCTTGGTGCATTCCGGAACTCTGAATTCCGGAACTCTGAACATTCCGGAACTCTGAACATTCCGGAATTCCGAACATTCCGGAACCTTTGTGCATTCCGGAACCTTGGTGCATTCCGGAACTCTGAACATTCCAGAACCTTTGTGCATTCCGGAACTCTGAATTCCGGAACTCTGAACATTCCGGAATTCCGAACATTCCGGAACCTTTGTGCATTCCGGAACTCTGAATTCCGGAACTCTGAACATTCCGGAATTCCAAAAATTCCGGAACCTTGCTGCATTCCGGAACTCTGAATTCCGGAACCTTGGTGCATTCCGGAACTCTGAACATTCCGGAACCTTGGTACATTCCGGAACTCTGAACATTCCGGATCCTTGGTACATTCCGGAATTCCGAACATTCCGGAACCTTGGTGCATTCCGGAACTCTGAACATTCCGGAACTCTGAACATTCCGGAATTCCGAACATTCCGGAACCTTGGTGCATTCCGGAACTCTGAACATTCCGGAATTCCGAACATTCCGGAACCTTTGTGCATTCCGGAATTCCGAACATTCCGGAACCTTGGTACATTCCGGAATTCCGAACATTCCGGAATTCCGAACATTCCGGAACCTTGGTGCATTCCGGAACCTTGGTGCATTCCGGAACTCTGAACATTCCGGAATTCCGAACATTCCGGAACCTTGGTACATTCCGGAACTCTTAACATTGCGGAACCTTTGTGCATTCCGGAACTCTGAACATTGCGGAACCTTTGTGCATTCCGGAACTCTGAACATTCCGGAATTCCGAACATTCCGGAACCTTTGTGCATTCCGGAATTCCGAACATTCCGGAACCTTGGTACATTCCGGAATTCCGAACATTCCGGAATTCCGAACATTCCGGAATCTTGGTGCATTCCGGAACCTTGGTGCATTCCGGAACTCTGAACATTCCGGAATTCCGAACATTCCGGAACCTTGGTGCATTCCGGAACTCTGAACATTCCGGAATTCCGAACATTCCGGAACCTTGGTACATTCCGGAATTCCGAACATTCCGGAATTCCGAACATTGTACCAAGGTTCCGGAATGCACCATGGTTCCGGAATTCCGAACATTCCGGAACCTTGGTGCATTCCGGAACTCTGAATTCCGGAACTCTGAACATTCCGGAACTCTGAACATTCCGGAATTCCGAACATTCCGGAACCTTTGTGCATTCCGGAACCTTCGTGCATTCCGGAACTCTGAACATTCCAGAACCTTTGTGCATTCCGGAACTCTGAATTCCGGAACTCTGAACATTCCGGAATTCCGAACATTCCGGAACCTTTGTGCATTCCGGAACTCTGAATTCCGGAACTCTGAACATTCCGGAATTCCAAAAATTCCGGAACCTTGCTGCATTCCGGAACTCTGAATTCCGGAACCTTGGTGCATTCCGGAACTCTGAACATTCCGGAACCTTGGTACATTCCGGAACTCTGAACATTCCGGAACCTTGGTACATTCCGGAATTCCGAACATTCCGGAACCTTGGTGCATTCCGGAACCTTGGTGCATTCCGGAACTCTGAACATTCCGGAATTCCGAACATTCCGGAACCTTTGTGCATTCCGGAATTCCGAACATTCCGGAACCTTGGTAGATTCCGGAATTCCGAACATTCCGGAACCTTGGTACATTCTGGAATTCTGAACATTCCGGAACCTTGGTGCATTCCGGAACTCTGAACATTCCGGAACTCTGAACATTCCGGAATTCCGAACATTCCGGAACCTTTGTGCATTCCGGAACCTTCGTGCATTCCGGAACTCTGAACATTCCAGAACCTTTGTGCATTCCGGAACTCTGAATTCCGGAACTCTGAACATTCCGGAATTCCGAACATTCCGGAACCTTTGTGCATTCCGGAACTCTGAATTCCGGAACTCTGAACATTCCGGAATTCCAAAAATTCCGGAACCTCTCTGCATTCCGGAACCTTGGTGCATTCCGGAACTCTGAACATTCCGGAATTCCGAACATTCCGGAACCTTGGTGCATTCCGGAACTCTGAACATTCCGGAACCTTGGTACATTCCGGAATTCCGAACATTCCGGAATTCCGAACATTCCGGAACTTTGGTGCATTCCGGAACCTTGGTGCATTCCGGAACTCTGAACATTCCGGAATTCCGAACATTCCGGAACCATGGTGCATTCCGGAACTCTGAACATTCCGGAACCTTGGTACATTCCGGAACTCCAAACATTCCGGAACCTTGGTACATTCCGGAACTCCAAACATTCCGGAACCTTGGTACATTCCGGAATTCCGAACATTCCGGAACCTTTGTGCATTCCGGAACTCTGAACATTCCGGAACTCTGAACATTCCGGAATTCCGAACATTCCGGAACCTTGGTGCATTCCGGAACTCTGAATTCCGGAACTCTGAACATTCCGGAACTCTGAACATTCCGGAATTCCGAACATTCCGGAACCTTTGTGCATTCCGGAACCTTCGTGCATTCCGGAATTCCGAACATTCCGGAACCTTTGTGCATTCCGGAACTCTGAATTCCGGAACTCTGAACATTCCGGAATTCCAAAAATTCCGGAACCTTGCTGCATTCCGGAACTCTGAACATTCCGGAATTCCGAACATTCCGGAACCTTGGTGCATTCCGGAACCTTTGTGCATTCCGGAACTCTGAACATTCCGGAACCTTGGTGCATTCCGGAACTCCAAACATTCCGGAACATTGGTACATTCCGGAATTCCGAACATTCCGGAACCTTGGTGCATTCCGGAACCTTGGTGCATTCCGGAACCTTGGTGCATTCCGGAATTCCGAACATTCCGGAACCTTCGTGCATTCCGGAACTCTGAACATTCCGGAACTCTGAACATTCCGGAATTCCGAACATTCCGGAACCTTGGTGCATTCCGGAACTCTGAATTCCGGAACTCTGAACATTCCGGAACTCTGAACATTCCGGAATTCCGAACATTCCGGAACCTTTGTGCATTCCGGAACTCTGAATTCCGGAACTCTGAACATTCCGGAATTCCAAAAATTCCGGAACCTTGCTGCATTCCGGAACTCTGAATTCCGGAACCTTGGTGCATTCCGGAACTCTGAACATTCCGGAACCTTGGTACATTCCGGAACTCTGAACATTCCGGAACCTTGGTACATTCCGGAATTCCGAACATTCCGGAACCTTGGTGCATTCCGGAACTCTGAACATTCCGGAACTCTGAACATTCCGGAATTCCGAACATTCCGGAACCTTGGTGCATTCCGGAACTCTGAACATTCCGGAATTCCGAACATTCCGGAACCTTTGTGCATTCCGGAATTCCGAACATTCCGGAACCTTGGTACATTCCGGAATTCCGAACATTCCGGAATTCCGAACATTCCGGAATTCCAAAAATTCCGGAACCTTGCTGTATTCCGGAACTCTGAATTCCAGAACCTTGGTGCATTCCGGAACTCTGAACATTCCGGAACCTTGGTACATTCCGGAATTCCGAACATTCCGGAACCTTGGTGCATTCCGGAACTCTGAACATTCCAGAACTCTGAACATTCCGGAATTCCGAACATTCCGGAACCTTGGTGCATTCCGGAACTCTGAACATTCCGGAATTCCGAACATTCCGGAACCTTTGTGCATTCCGGAATTCCGAACATTCCGGAACCTTGGTACATTCCGGAATTCCGAACATTCCGGAATTCCGAACATTCCGGAACCTTGGTGCATTCCGGAACCTTGGTGCATTCCGGAACTCTGAACATTCCGGAATTCCGAACATTCCGGAACCTTGGTACATTCCGGAATTCCGAACATTCCGGAACCTTGGTGCATTCCGGAACTCTGAACATTCCGGAATTCTGAACATTCCGGAACCTTGGTGCATTCCGGAACTCTGAACATTCCGGAACCTTGGTACATTCCGGAATTCCGAACATTCCGGAACCTTGGTGCATTCCGGAACTCTGAACATTCCGGAACTCTGAACATTCCGGAATTCCGAACATTCCGGAACCTTGGTACATTCCGGAACTCTGAACATTCCGGAACCTTGGTACATTCCGGAATTCCGAACATTCCGGAACCTTGGTGCATTCCGGAACTCTGAACATTCCGGAACTCTGAACATTCCGGAATTCCGAACATTCCGGAACCTTGGTGCATTCCGGAACTCTGAACATTCCGGAATTCCGAACATTCCGGAACCTTTGTGCATTCCGGAATTCCGAACATTCCGGAACCTTGGTACATTCCGGAATTCCGAACATTCCGGAATTCCGAACATTCCGGAACCTTGGTGCATTCCGGAACTCCAAACATTCCGGAACCTTGGTACATTCCGGAATTCCGAACATTCCGGAACCTTTGTGCATTCCGGAACTCTGAACATTCCGGAACTCTGAACATTCCGGAATTCCGAACATTCCGGAACCTTGGTGCATTCCGGAACTCTGAATTCCGGAACTCTGAACATTCCGGAACTCTGAACATTCCGGAATTCCGAACATTCCGGAACCTTTGTGCATTCCGGAACCTTCGTGCATTCCGGAACTCTGAACATTCCAGAACCTTTGTGCATTCCGGAACTCTGAATTCCGGAACTCTGAACATTCCGGAATTCCGAACATTCCGGAACCTTTGTGCATTCCGGAACTCTGAATTCCGGAACTCTGAACATTCCGGAATTCCAAAAATTCCGGAACCTTGGTGCATTCCGGAACCTTTGTGCATTCCGGAACTCTGAACATTCCGGAACCTTGGTGCATTCCGGAACTCCAAACATTCCGGAACATTGGTACATTCCGGAATTCCGAACATTCCGGAACCTTGGTGCATTCCGGAACCTTGGTGCATTCCGGAACCTTGGTGCATTCCGGAATTCCGAACATTCCGGAACCTTCGTGCATTCCGGAACTCTGAACATTCCGGAACTCTGAACATTCCGGAATTCCGAACATTCCGGAACCTTGGTGCATTCCGGAACTCTGAATTCCGGAACTCTGAACATTCCGGAACTCTGAACATTCCGGAATTCCGAACATTCCGGAACCTTTGTGCATTCCGGAACTCTGAATTCCGGAACTCTGAACATTCCGGAATTCCAAAAATTCCGGAACCTTGCTGCATTCCGGAACTCTGAATTCCGGAACCTTGGTGCATTCCGGAACTCTGAACATTCCGGAACCTTGGTACATTCCGGAACTCTGAACATTCCGGAACCTTGGTACATTCCGGAATTCCGAACATTCCGGAACCTTGGTGCATTCCGGAACTCTGAACATTCCGGAACTCTGAACATTCCGGAATTCCGAACATTCCGGAACCTTGGTGCATTCCGGAACTCTGAACATTCCGGAATTCCGAACATTCCGGAACCTTTGTGCATTCCGGAATTCCGAACATTCCGGAACCTTGGTACATTCCGGAATTCCGAACATTCCGGAATTCCGAACATTCCGGAATTCCAAAAATTCCGGAACCTTGCTGTATTCCGGAACTCTGAATTCCAGAACCTTGGTGCATTCCGGAACTCTGAACATTCCGGAACCTTGGTACATTCCGGAATTCCGAACATTCCGGAACCTTGGTGCATTCCGGAACTCTGAACATTCCAGAACTCTGAACATTCCGGAATTCCGAACATTCCGGAACCTTGGTGCATTCCGGAACTCTGAACATTCCGGAATTCCGAACATTCCGGAACCTTTGTGCATTCCGGAATTCCGAACATTCCGGAACCTTGGTACATTCCGGAATTCCGAACATTCCGGAATTCCGAACATTCCGGAACCTTGGTGCATTCCGGAACCTTGGTGCATTCCGGAACTCTGAACATTCCGGAATTCCGAACATTCCGGAACCTTGGTACATTCCGGAATTCCGAACATTCCGGAACCTTGGTGCATTCCGGAACTCTGAACATTCCGGAACTCTGAACATTCCGGAATTCCGAACATTCCGGAACCTTGGTGCATTCCGGAACTCTGAACATTCCGGAATTCCGAACATTCCGGAACCTTTGTGCATTCCGGAATTCCGAACATTCCGGAACCTTGGTACATTCCGGAATTCCGAACATTCCGGAATTCCGAACATTCCGGAACCTTGGTGCATTCCGGAACCTTGGTGCATTCCGGAACTCTGAACATTCCGGAATTCCGAACATTCCGGAACCTTGGTACATTCCGGAATTCCGAACATTCCGGAACCTTGGTGCATTCCGGAACTCTGAACATTCCGGAACTCTGAACATTCCGGAATTCCGAACATTCCGGAACCTTGGTGCATTCCGGAACTCTGAACATTCCGGAATTCCGAACATTCCGGAACCTTTGTGCATTCCGGAATTCCGAACATTCCGGAACCTTGGTACATTCCGGAATTCCGAACATTCCGGAATTCCGAACATTCCGGAACCTTGGTGCATTCCGGAACCTTGGTGCATTCCGGAACTCTGAACATTCCGGAATTCCGAACATTCCGGAACCTTGGTACATTCCGGAACCTTGGTGCATTCCGGAACTCTGAACATTCCGGAATTCCGAACATTCCGGAACCTTGGTGCATTCCGGAACTCTGAACATTCCGGAACCTTGGTACATTCCGGAACTCCAAACATTCCGGAACCTTGGTACATTCCGGAACTCCAAACATTCCGGAACCTTGGTACATTCCGGAATTCCGAACATTCCGGAACCTTGGTGCATTCCGGAACTCTGAATTCCGGAACTCTGAACATTCCGGAACTCTGAACATTCCGGAATTCCGAACATTCCGGAACCTTGGTGCATTCCGGAACTCTGAACATTCCGGAACCTTGGTACATTCCGGAACTCCAAACATTCCGGAACCTTGGTACATTCCGGAACTCCAAACATTCCGGAACCTTGGTACATTCCGGAATTCCGAACATTCCGGAACCTTGGTGCATTCCGGAACTCTGAATTCCGGAACTCTGAACATTCCGGAACTCTGAACATTCCGGAATTCCGAACATTCCGGAACCTTTGTGCATTCCGGAATTCCGAACATTCCGGAACCTTGGTACATTCCGGAATTCCGAACATTCCGGAATTCCGAACATTCCGGAACCTTGGTGCATTCCGGAACCTTGGTGCATTCCGGAACTCTGAACATTCCGGAATTCCGAACATTCCGGAACCTTGGTACATTCCGGAATTCCGAACATTCCGGAACCTTGGTGCATTCCGGAACTCTGAACATTCCGGAATTCTGAACATTCCGGAACCTTGGTGCATTC
The DNA here is from genome assembly GCF_057381845.1 of Rhamphochromis longiceps. Lineage (NCBI taxonomy): Eukaryota > Metazoa > Chordata > Actinopteri > Cichliformes > Cichlidae > Rhamphochromis > Rhamphochromis longiceps. The sequence goes on along the minus strand of NC_140574.1, from coordinate 38,592,158 downwards.
CGGAACTCTGAACATTCCGGAACCTTGGTACATTCCGGAATTCCGAACATTCCGGAACCTTGGTGCATTCCGGAACTCTGAACATTCCGGAACTCTGAACATTCCGGAATTCCGAACATTCCGGAACCTTGGTGCATTCCGGAACTCTGAACATTCCGGAACCTTGGTACATTCCGGAACTCTGAACATTCCGGAACCTTGGTACATTCTGGAATTCTGAACATTCCGGAACCTTGGTGCATTCCGGAACTCTGAACATTCCGGAACTCTGAACATTCCGGAATTCCGAACATTCCGGAACCTTGGTGCATTCCGGAACTCTGAACATTCCGGAATTCCGAACATTCCGGAATCTTGGTACATTCCGGAATTCCGAACATTCCGGAACCTTGGTGCATTCCGGAACTCTGAACATTTCGGAATCTTGTAACATTCCGGAACCTTGGAACATTCCGGAATTCCGAACATTCCGGAACCTTGGTGCATTCCGGAACTCTGAACATTCCGGAACCTTGGTACATTCCGGAATTCCGAACAATCCGAAATTCCGAACATTCCGGAACCTTGGTGCATTCCGGAACTCTTAACATTCTGGAACCTTGGTGGATTCCGGAACTCTGAACATTCCGGAACACTGAACATTCCGGAACCTTGGTGCATTCCGGAACTCTGAACATTCCGGAACCTTGGTACATTCCGGAATTCCGAACATTCCGGAACCTTGGTGCATTCCGGAACTCTGAACATTCCGGAATTCCGAACATTCCGGAACCTTGGTACATTCTGGAATTCTGAACATTCCGGAACCTTTGTGCATTCCGGAACTCTGAATTCCGGAACTCTGAACATTCCGGAATTCCAAAAATTCCGGAACCTCTCTGCATTCCGGAACCTTGGTGCATTCCGGAACTCTGAACATTCCGGAATTCCGAACATTCCGGAACCTTGGTGCATTCCGGAACTCTGAACATTCCGGAACCTTGGTACATTCCGGAATTCCGAACATTCCGGAATTCCGAACATTCCGGAACCTTGGTGCATTCCGGAACCTTGGTGCATTCCGGAACTCTGAACATTCCGGAATTCCGAACATTCCGGAACCATGGTGCATTCCGGAACTCTGAACATTCCGGAACCTTGGTACATTCCGGAACTCCAAACATTCCGGAACCTTGGTACATTCCGGAACTCCAAACATTCCGGAACCTTGGTACATTCCGGAATTCCGAACATTCCGGAACCTTTGTGCATTCCGGAACTCTGAACATTCCGGAACTCTGAACATTCCGGAATTCCGAACATTCCGGAACCTTGGTGCATTCCGGAACTCTGAATTCCGGAACTCTGAACATTCCGGAACTCTGAACATTCCGGAATTCCGAACATTCCGGAACCTTTGTGCATTCCGGAACCTTCGTGCATTCCGGAACTCTGAACATTCCAGAACCTTTGTGCATTCCGGAACTCTGAATTCCGGAACTCTGAACATTCCGGAATTCCGAACATTCCGGAACCTTTGTGCATTCCGGAACTCTGAATTCCGGAACTCTGAACATTCCGGAATTCCAAAAATTCCGGAACCTTGCTGCATTCCGGAACTCTGAATTCCGGAACCTTGGTGCATTCCGGAACTCTGAACATTCCGGAACCTTGGTACATTCCGGAACTCTGAACATTCCGGAACCTTGGTACATTCCGGAATTCCGAACATTCCGGAACCTTGGTGCATTCCGGAACTCTGAACATTCCGGAACTCTGAACATTCCGGAATTCCGAACATTCCGGAACCTTGGTGCATTCCGGAACTCTGAACATTCCGGAATTCCGAACATTCCAGAACCTTTGTGCATTCCGGAATTCCGAACATTCCGGAACCTTGGTACATTCCGGAATTCCGAACATTCCGGAATTCCGAACATTCCGGAACCTTGGTGCATTCCGGAACCTTGGTGCATTCCGGAACTCTGAACATTCCGGAATTCCGAACATTCCGGAACCTTGGTACATTCCGGAATTCCGAACATTCCGGAACCTTGGTGCATTCCGGAACTCTGAACATTCCGGAATTCTGAACATTCCGGAACCTTGGTGCATTCCGGAACTCTGAACATTCCGGAACCTTGGTACATTCCGGAATTCCGAACATTCCGGAACCTTGGTGCATTCCGGAACTCTGAACATTCCGGAACTCTGAACATTCCGGAATTCCGAACATTCCGGAACCTTGGTGCATTCCGGAACTCTGAACATTCCGGAATTCCGAACATTCCGGAACCTTGGTGCATTCCGGAACTCTGAACATTCCGGAATTCCGAACATTCCGGAACCTTTGTGCATTCCGGAATTCTGAACATTCCGGAACCTTGGTACATTCCGGAATTCCGAACATTCCGGAATTCCGAACATTCCGGAACCTTGGTGCATTCCGGAACCTTGGTGCATTCCGGAACTCTGAACATTCCGGAATTCTGAACATTCCGGAACCTTGGTGCATTCCGGAACTCTGAACATTCCGGAACCTTGGTACATTCCGGAATTCCGAACATTCCGGAACCTTGGTGCATTCCGGAACTCTGAACATTCCGGAACTCTGAACATTCCGGAATTCTGAACATTCCGGAACCTTGGTGCATTCCGGAACTCTGAACATTCCGGAACCTTGGTGCATTCCGGAACTCTGAACATTCCGGAACCTTGGTACATTCCGGAACTCTGAACATTCCGGAACCTTGGTACATTCCGGAATTCCGAACATTCCGGAACCTTGGTGCATTCCGGAACTCTGAACATTCCGGAACTCTGAACATTCCGGAATTCCGAACATTCCGGAACCTTGGTGCATTCCGGAACTCTGAACATTCCGGAATTCCGAACATTCCAGAACCTTTGTGCATTCCGGAATTCCGAACATTCCGGAACCTTGGTACATTCCGGAATTCCGAACATTCCGGAATTCCGAACATTCCGGAACCTTGGTGCATTCCGGAACCTTGGTGCATTCCGGAACTCTGAACATTCCGGAATTCCGAACATTCCGGAACCTTGGTACATTCCGGAATTCCGAACATTCCGGAACCTTGGTGCATTCCGGAACTCTGAACATTCCGGAATTCTGAACATTCCGGAACCTTGGTGCATTCCGGAACTCTGAACATTCCGGAACCTTGGTACATTCCGGAATTCCGAACATTCCGGAACCTTGGTGCATTCCGGAACTCTGAACATTCCGGAACTCTGAACATTCCGGAATTCCGAACATTCCGGAACCTTGGTGCATTCCGGAACTCTGAACATTCCGGAATTCCGAACATTCCGGAACCTTGGTGCATTCCGGAACTCTGAACATTCCGGAATTCCGAACATTCCGGAACCTTTGTGCATTCCGGAATTCTGAACATTCCGGAACCTTGGTACATTCCGGAATTCCGAACATTCCGGAATTCCGAACATTCCGGAACCTTGGTGCATTCCGGAACCTTGGTGCATTCCGGAACTCTGAACATTCCGGAATTCTGAACATTCCGGAACCTTGGTGCATTCCGGAACTCTGAACATTCCGGAACCTTGGTACATTCCGGAATTCCGAACATTCCGGAACCTTGGTGCATTCCGGAACTCTGAACATTCCGGAACTCTGAACATTCCGGAATTCTGAACATTCCGGAACCTTGGTGCATTCCGGAACTCTGAACATTCCGGAATTCCGAACATTCCGGAACCTTTGTGCATTCCGGAATTCCGAACATTCCGGAACCTTGGTACATTCCGGAATTCCGAACATTCCGGAATTCCGAACATTCCGGAACCTTGGTGCATTCCGGAACCTTGGTGCATTCCGGAAATCTGAACATTCCGGAATTCCGAACATTCCGGAACCTTGGTACATTCCGGAACCTTGGTGCATTCCGGAACTCTGAACATTCCGGAATTCCGAACATTCCGGAACCTTGGTGCATTCCGGAACTCTGAACATTCCGGAACCTTGGTACATTCCGGAACTCCAAACATTCCGGAACCTTGGTACATTCCGGAACTCCAAACATTCCGGAACCTTGGTACATTCCGGAATTCCGAACATTCCGGAACCTTGGTGCATTCCGGAACTCTGAATTCCGGAACTCTGAACATTCCGGAACTCTGAACATTCCGGAATTCCGAACATTCCGGAACCTTGGTGCATTCCGGAACTCTGAACATTCCGGAACCTTGGTACATTCCGGAACTCCAAACATTCCGGAACCTTGGTACATTCCGGAACTCCAAACATTCCGGAACCTTGGTACATTCCGGAATTCCGAACATTCCGGAACCTTGGTGCATTCCGGAACTCTGAATTCCGGAACTCTGAACATTCCGGAACTCTGAACATTCCGGAATTCCGAAAATTCCGGAACCTTGCTGCATTCCGGAACTCTGAACATTCCGGAACCTTTGTGCATTCCGGAACTCTGAACATTCCGGAACCTTGGTGCATTCCGGAACCTTGGTGCATTCCGGAATTCCGAACATTCCGGAACCTTGGTGCATTCCGGAACTCTGAATTCCGGAACCTTGGTGCATTCCGGAACTCTGAACATTCCGGAACCTTTGTGCATTCCGGAACTCTGAACATTCCGGAACCTTGGTGCATTCCGGAACCTTGGTGGATTCCGGAACTCTGAACATTCCGGAACACTGAACATTCCGGAACCTTGGTGCATTCCGGAACTCTGAACATTCCGGAACCTTGGTACATTCCGGAATTCCGAACATTCCGGAACCTTGGTGCATTCCGGAACTCTGAACATTCCGGAATTCCGAACATTCCGGAATTCCGAACATTCCGGAACCTTTGTGCATTCCGGAACCTTGCTGCATTCCGGAACTCTGAACATTCCGGAATTCCGAACATTCCGGAACCTTGGTACATTCTGGAATTCTGAACATTCCGGAACCTTGGTGCATTCCGGAACTCTGAACATTCCGGAACTCTGAACATTCCGGAATTCCGAACATTCCGGAACCTTGGTGCATTCCGGAACTCTGAACATTCCGGAATTCCGAACATTCCGGAATCTTGGTACATTCCGGAATTCCGAACATTCCGGAACCTTGGTGCATTCCGGAACTCTGAACATTTCGGAATCTTGTAACATTCCGGAACCTTGGAACATTCCGGAATTCTGAACATTCCGGAACTCTGAACATTCCGGAATTCCGAACATTCCGGAACCTTGGTGCATTCCGGAACTCTGAACATTCCGGAATTCCGAACATTCCGGAATCTTGGTACATTCCGGAATTCCGAACATTCCGGAACCTTGGTGCATTCCGGAACTCTGAACATTTCGGAATCTTGTAACATTCCGGAACCTTGGAACATTCCGGAATTCCGAACATTCAGGAACCTTGGTGCATTCCGGAACTCTTAACATTCTGGAACCTTGGTGGATTCCGGAACTCTGAACATTCCGGAACACTGAACATTCCGGAACCTTGGTGCATTCCGGAACTCTGAACATTCCGGAACCTTGGTACATTCCGGAATTCCGAACATTCCGGAACCTTGGTGCATTCCGGAACTCTGAACATTCCGGAATTCCGAACATTCCGGAACCTTGGTACATTCTGGAATTCTGAACATTCCGGAACCTTTGTGCATTCCGGAACTCTGAATTCCGGAACTCTGAACATTCCGGAATTCCAAAAATTCCGGAACCTCTCTGCATTCCGGAACCTTGGTGCATTCCGGAACTCTGAACATTCCGGAATTCCGAACATTCCGGAACCTTGGTGCATTCCGGAACTCTGAACATTCCGGAACCTTGGTACATTCCGGAATTCCGAACATTCCGGAATTCCGAACATTCCGGAACCTTGGTGCATTCCGGAACCTTGGTGCATTCCGGAACTCTGAACATTCCGGAATTCCGAACATTCCGGAACCATGGTGCATTCCGGAACTCTGAACATTCCGGAACCTTGGTACATTCCGGAACTCCAAACATTCCGGAACCTTGGTACATTCCGGAACTCCAAACATTCCGGAACCTTGGTACATTCCGGAATTCCGAACATTCCGGAACCTTTGTGCATTCCGGAACTCTGAACATTCCGGAACTCTGAACATTCCGGAATTCCGAACATTCCGGAACCTTGGTGCATTCCGGAACTCTGAATTCCGGAACTCTGAACATTCCGGAACTCTGAACATTCCGGAATTCCGAACATTCCGGAACCTTTGTGCATTCCGGAACCTTCGTGCATTCCGGAACTCTGAACATTCCAGAACCTTTGTGCATTCCGGAACTCTGAATTCCGGAACTCTGAACATTCCGGAATTCCGAACATTCCGGAACCTTTGTGCATTCCGGAACTCTGAATTCCGGAACTCTGAACATTCCGGAATTCCAAAAATTCCGGAACCTTGCTGCATTCCGGAACTCTGAATTCCGGAACCTTGGTGCATTCCGGAACTCTGAACATTCCGGAACCTTGGTACATTCCGGAACTCTGAACATTCCGGAACCTTGGTACATTCCGGAATTCCGAACATTCCGGAACCTTGGTGCATTCCGGAACTCTGAACATTCCGGAACTCTGAACATTCCGGAATTCCGAACATTCCGGAACCTTGGTACATTCCGGAATTCCGAACATTCCGGAACCTTGGTGCATTCCGGAACTCTGAACATTTCGGAATCTTGTAACATTCCGGAACCTTGGAACATTCCGGAATTCTGAACATTCCGGAACTCTGAACATTCCGGAATTCCGAACATTCCGGAACCTTGGTGCATTCCGGAACTCTGAACATTCCGGAATTCCGAACATTCCGGAATCTTGGTACATTCCGGAATTCCGAACATTCCGGAACCTTGGTGCATTCCGGAACTCTGAACATTTCGGAATCTTGTAACATTCCGGAACCTTGGAACATTCCGGAATTCCGAACATTCCGGAACCTTGGTGCATTCCGGAACTCTTAACATTCTGGAACCTTGGTGGATTCCGGAACTCTGAACATTCCGGAACACTGAACATTCCGGAACCTTGGTGCATTCCGGAACTCTGAACATTCCGGAACCTTGGTACATTCCGGAATTCCGAACATTCCGGAACCTTGGTGCATTCCGGAACTCTGAACATTCCGGAATTCCGAACATTCCGGAACCTTGGTACATTCTGGAATTCTGAACATTCCGGAACCTTTGTGCATTCCGGAACTCTGAATTCCGGAACTCTGAACATTCCGGAATTCCAAAAATTCCGGAACCTCTCTGCATTCCGGAACCTTGGTGCATTCCGGAACTCTGAACATTCCGGAATTCCGAACATTCCGGAACCTTGGTGCATTCCGGAACTCTGAACATTCCGGAACCTTGGTACATTCCGGAATTCCGAACATTCCGGAATTCCGAACATTCCGGAACCTTGGTGCATTCCGGAACCTTGGTGCATTCCGGAACTCTGAACATTCCGGAATTCCGAACATTCCGGAACCATGGTGCATTCCGGAACTCTGAACATTCCGGAACCTTGGTACATTCCGGAACTCCAAACATTCCGGAACCTTGGTACATTCCGGAACTCCAAACATTCCGGAACCTTGGTACATTCCGGAATTCCGAACATTCCGGAACCTTTGTGCATTCCGGAACTCTGAACATTCCGGAACTCTGAACATTCCGGAATTCCGAACATTCCGGAACCTTGGTGCATTCCGGAACTCTGAATTCCGGAACTCTGAACATTCCGGAACTCTGAACATTCCGGAATTCCGAACATTCCGGAACCTTTGTGCATTCCGGAACCTTCGTGCATTCCGGAACTCTGAACATTCCAGAACCTTTGTGCATTCCGGAACTCTGAATTCCGGAACTCTGAACATTCCGGAATTCCGAACATTCCGGAACCTTTGTGCATTCCGGAACTCTGAATTCCGGAACTCTGAACATTCCGGAATTCCAAAAATTCCGGAACCTTGCTGCATTCCGGAACTCTGAATTCCGGAACCTTGGTGCATTCCGGAACTCTGAACATTCCGGAACCTTGGTACATTCCGGAACTCTGAACATTCCGGAACCTTGGTACATTCCGGAATTCCGAACATTCCGGAACCTTGGTGCATTCCGGAACTCTGAACATTCCGGAACTCTGAACATTCCGGAATTCCGAACATTCCGGAACCTTGGTGCATTCCGGAACTCTGAACATTCCGGAATTCCGAACATTCCAGAACCTTTGTGCATTCCGGAATTCCGAACATTCCGGAACCTTGGTACATTCCGGAATTCCGAACATTCCGGAATTCCGAACATTCCGGAACCTTGGTGCATTCCGGAACCTTGGTGCATTCCGGAACTCTGAACATTCCGGAATTCCGAACATTCCGGAACCTTGGTACATTCCGGAATTCCGAACATTCCGGAACCTTGGTGCATTCCGGAACTCTGAACATTCCGGAATTCTGAACATTCCGGAACCTTGGTGCATTCCGGAACTCTGAACATTCCGGAACCTTGGTACATTCCGGAATTCCGAACATTCCGGAACCTTGGTGCATTCCGGAACTCTGAACATTCCGGAACTCTGAACATTCCGGAATTCCGAACATTCCGGAACCTTGGTGCATTCCGGAACTCTGAACATTCCGGAATTCCGAACATTCCGGAACCTTGGTGCATTCCGGAACTCTGAACATTCCGGAATTCCGAACATTCCGGAACCTTTGTGCATTCCGGAATTCTGAACATTCCGGAACCTTGGTACATTCCGGAATTCCGAACATTCCGGAATTCCGAACATTCCGGAACCTTGGTGCATTCCGGAACCTTGGTGCATTCCGGAACTCTGAACATTCCGGAATTCTGAACATTCCGGAACCTTGGTGCATTCCGGAACTCTGAACATTCCGGAACCTTGGTACATTCCGGAATTCCGAACATTCCGGAACCTTGGTGCATTCCGGAACTCTGAACATTCCGGAACTCTGAACATTCCGGAATTCTGAACATTCCGGAACCTTGGTGCATTCCGGAACTCTGAACATTCCGGAACCTTGGTGCATTCCGGAACTCTGAACATTCCGGAACCTTGGTACATTCCGGAACTCTGAACATTCCGGAACCTTGGTACATTCCGGAATTCCGAACATTCCGGAACCTTGGTGCATTCCGGAACTCTGAACATTCCGGAACTCTGAACATTCCGGAATTCCGAACATTCCGGAACCTTGGTGCATTCCGGAACTCTGAACATTCCGGAATTCCGAACATTCCAGAACCTTTGTGCATTCCGGAATTCCGAACATTCCGGAACCTTGGTACATTCCGGAATTCCGAACATTCCGGAATTCCGAACATTCCGGAACCTTGGTGCATTCCGGAACCTTGGTGCATTCCGGAACTCTGAACATTCCGGAATTCCGAACATTCCGGAACCTTGGTACATTCCGGAATTCCGAACATTCCGGAACCTTGGTGCATTCCGGAACTCTGAACATTCCGGAATTCTGAACATTCCGGAACCTTGGTGCATTCCGGAACTCTGAACATTCCGGAACCTTGGTACATTCCGGAATTCCGAACATTCCGGAACCTTGGTGCATTCCGGAACTCTGAACATTCCGGAACTCTGAACATTCCGGAATTCCGAACATTCCGGAACCTTGGTGCATTCCGGAACTCTGAACATTCCGGAATTCCGAACATTCCGGAACCTTGGTGCATTCCGGAACTCTGAACATTCCGGAATTCCGAACATTCCGGAACCTTTGTGCATTCCGGAATTCTGAACATTCCGGAACCTTGGTACATTCCGGAATTCCGAACATTCCGGAATTCCGAACATTCCGGAACCTTGGTGCATTCCGGAACCTTGGTGCATTCCGGAACTCTGAACATTCCGGAATTCTGAACATTCCGGAACCTTGGTGCATTCCGGAACTCTGAACATTCCGGAACCTTGGTACATTCCGGAATTCCGAACATTCCGGAACCTTGGTGCATTCCGGAACTCTGAACATTCCGGAACTCTGAACATTCCGGAATTCTGAACATTCCGGAACCTTGGTGCATTCCGGAACTCTGAACATTCCGGAATTCCGAACATTCCGGAACCTTTGTGCATTCCGGAATTCCGAACATTCCGGAACCTTGGTACATTCCGGAATTCCGAACATTCCGGAATTCCGAACATTCCGGAACCTTGGTGCATTCCGGAACCTTGGTGCATTCCGGAAATCTGAACATTCCGGAATTCCGAACATTCCGGAACCTTGGTACATTCCGGAACCTTGGTGCATTCCGGAACTCTGAACATTCCGGAATTCCGAACATTCCGGAACCTTGGTGCATTCCGGAACTCTGAACATTCCGGAACCTTGGTACATTCCGGAACTCCAAACATTCCGGAACCTTGGTACATTCCGGAACTCCAAACATTCCGGAACCTTGGTACATTCCGGAATTCCGAACATTCCGGAACCTTGGTGCATTCCGGAACTCTGAATTCCGGAACTCTGAACATTCCGGAACTCTGAACATTCCGGAATTCCGAACATTCCGGAACCTTGGTGCATTCCGGAACTCTGAACATTCCGGAACCTTGGTACATTCCGGAACTCCAAACATTCCGGAACCTTGGTACATTCCGGAACTCCAAACATTCCGGAACCTTGGTACATTCCGGAATTCCGAACATTCCGGAACCTTGGTGCATTCCGGAACTCTGAATTCCGGAACTCTGAACATTCCGGAACTCTGAACATTCCGGAATTCCGAAAATTCCGGAACCTTGCTGCATTCCGGAACTCTGAACATTCCGGAACCTTTGTGCATTCCGGAACTCTGAACATTCCGGAACCTTGGTGCATTCCGGAACCTTGGTGCATTCCGGAATTCCGAACATTCCGGAACCTTGGTGCATTCCGGAACTCTGAATTCCGGAACCTTGGTGCATTCCGGAACTCTGAACATTCCGGAACCTTTGTGCATTCCGGAACTCTGAACATTCCGGAACCTTGGTGCATTCCGGAACCTTGGTGGATTCCGGAACTCTGAACATTCCGGAACACTGAACATTCCGGAACCTTGGTGCATTCCGGAACTCTGAACATTCCGGAACCTTGGTACATTCCGGAATTCCGAACATTCCGGAACCTTGGTGCATTCCGGAACTCTGAACATTCCGGAATTCCGAACATTCCGGAATTCCGAACATTCCGGAACCTTTGTGCATTCCGGAACCTTGCTGCATTCCGGAACTCTGAACATTCCGGAATTCCGAACATTCCGGAACCTTGGTACATTCTGGAATTCTGAACATTCCGGAACCTTGGTGCATTCCGGAACTCTGAACATTCCGGAACTCTGAACATTCCGGAATTCCGAACATTCCGGAACCTTGGTGCATTCCGGAACTCTGAACATTCCGGAATTCCGAACATTCCGGAATCTTGGTACATTCCGGAATTCCGAACATTCCGGAACCTTGGTGCATTCCGGAACTCTGAACATTTCGGAATCTTGTAACATTCCGGAACCTTGGAACATTCCGGAATTCTGAACATTCCGGAACCTTGGTGCATTCCGGAACTCTTAACATTCTGGAACCTTGGTGGATTCCGGAACTCTGAACATTCCGGAACACTGAACATTCCGGAACCTTGGTGCATTCCGGAACTCTGAACATTCCGGAACCTTGGTACATTCCGGAATTCCGAACATTCCGGAACCTTGGTGCATTCCGGAACTCTGAACATTCCGGAATTCCGAACATTCCGGAATTCCGAACATTCCGGAACCTTTGTGCATTCCGGAACCTTGCTGCATTCCGGAACTCTGAACATTCCGGAATTCCGAACATTCCGGAACCTTGGTACATTCTGGAATTCTGAACATTCCGGAACCTTGGTGCATTCCGGAACTCTGAACATTCCGGAACTCTGAACATTCCGGAATTCCGAACATTCCGGAACCTTTGTGCATTCCGGAACCTTCGTGCATTCCGGAACTCTGAATTCCGGAACTCTGAACATTCCGGAATTCCGAACATTCCGGAACCTTTGTGCATTCCGGAACTCTGAATTCCGGAACTCTGAACATTCCGGAATTCCAAAAATTCCGGAACCTCTCTGCATTCCGGAACCTTGGTGCATTCCGGAACTCTGAACATTCCGGAATTCCGAACATTCCGGAACCTTGGTGCATTCCGGAACTCTGAACATTCCGGAACCTTGGTACATTCCGGAATTCCGAACATTCCGGAATTCCGAACATTCCGGAACCTTGGTGCATTCCGGAACCTTGGTGCATTCCGGAACTCTGAACATTCCGGAATTCCGAACATTCCGGAACCATGGTGCATTCCGGAACTCTGAACATTCCGGAACTCCAAACATTCCGGAACCTTGGTACATTCCGGAATTCCGAACATTCCGGAACCTTTGTGCATTCCGGAACTCTGAACATTCCGGAACTCTGAACATTCCGGAATTCCGAACATTCCGGAACCTTGGTGCATTCCGGAACTCTGAATTCCGGAACTCTGAACATTCCGGAACTCTGAACATTCCGGAATTCCGAACATTCCGGAACCTTTGTGCATTCCGGAACTCTGAACATTCCGGAACTCTGAACATTCCGGAATTCCAAAAATTCCGGAACCTTGCTGCATTCCGGAACTCTGAATTCCGGAACCTTGGTGCATTCCGGAACTCTGAACATTCCGGAACCTTGGTACATTCCGGAACTCTGAACATTCCGGAACCTTGGTACATTCCGGAATTCCGAACATTCCGGAACCTTGGTGCATTCCGGAACTCTGAACATTCCGGAACCTTGGTACATTCTGGAATTCTGAACATTCCGGAACCTTGGTGCATTCCGGAACTCTGAACATTCCGGAACTCTGAACATTCCGGAATTCCGAACATTCCGGAACCTTTGTGCATTCCGGAACCTTCGTGCATTCCGGAACTCTGAACATTCCAGAACCTTTGTGCATTCCGGAACTCTGAATTCCGGAACTCTGAACATTCCGGAATTCCGAACATTCCGGAACCTTTGTGCATTCCGGAACTCTGAATTCCGGAACTCTGAACATTCCGGAATTCCAAAAATTCCGGAACCTCTCTGCATTCCGGAACCTTGGTGCATTCCGGAACTCTGAACATTCCGGAATTCCGAACATTCCGGAACCTTGGTGCATTCCGGAACTCTGAACATTCCGGAACCTTGGTACATTCCGGAATTCCGAACATTCCGGAATTCCGAACATTCCGGAACTTTGGTGCATTCCGGAACCTTGGTGCATTCCGGAACTCTGAACATTCCGGAATTCCGAACATTCCGGAACCATGGTGCATTCCGGAACTCTGAATTCCGGAACTCTGAACATTCCGGAATTCCGAACATTCCGGAACCTTTGTGCATTCCGGAACTCTGAATTCCGGAACTCTGAACATTCCGGAATTCCAAAAATTCCGGAACCTTGCTGCATTCCGGAACTCTGAATTCCGGAACCTTGGTGCATTCCGGAACTCTGAACATTCCGGAACCTTGGTACATTCCGGAACTCTGAACATCCCGGAACCTTTGTGCATTCCGGAATTCCGAACATTCCGGAACCTTGGTACATTCCGGAATTCCGAACATTCCGGAATTCCGAACATTCCGGAACCTTGGTGCATTCCGGAACCTTGGTGCATTCCGGAACTCTGAACATTCCGGAATTCCGAACATTCCGGAACCTTGGTACATTCCGGAATTCCGAACATTCCGGAACCTTGGTGCATTCCGGAACTCTGAACATTGCGGAACCTTGGTGCATTCCGGAACTCTGAACATTGCGGAACCTTGGTACATTCCGGAATTCCGAACATTCCGGAATTCCGAACATTCCGGAATCTTGGTGCATTCCGGAACCTTGGTGCATTCCGGAACTCTGAACATTCCGGAATTCCGAACATTCCGGAACCTTGGTGCATTCCGGAACTCTGAACATTCCGGAACTCTGAACATTCCGGAATTCCGAACATTCCGGAACCTTTGTGCATTCCGGAATTCCGAACATTCCGGAACCTTGGTACATTCTGGAATTCTGAACATTCCGGAACCTTGGTGCATTCCGGAACTCTGAACATTCCGGAACTCTGAACATTCCGGAATTCCGAACATTCCGGAACCTTTGTGCATTCCGGAACCTTCGTGCATTCCGGAACTCTGAACATTCCAGAACCTTTGTGCATTCCGGAACTCTGAATTCCGGAACTCTGAACATTCCGGAATTCCGAACATTCCGGAACCTTTGTGCATTCCGGAACTCTGAATTCCGGAACTCTGAACATTCCGGAATTCCAAAAATTCCGGAACCTCTCTGCATTCCGGAACCTTGGTACATTCCGGAACTCCAAACATTCCGGAACCTTGGTACATTCCGGAATCCCGAACATTCCGGAACCTTGGTGCATTCCGGAACTCTGAACATTCCGGAACTCTGAACATTCCGGAATTCCGAACATTCCGGAACCTTGGTGCATTCCGGAACTCTGAATTCCGGAACTCTGAACATTCCGGAACTCTGAACATTCCGGAATTCCGAACATTCCGGAACCTTTGTGCATTCCGGAACCTTCGTGCATTCCGGAACTCTGAACATTCCAGAACCTTTGTGCATTCCGGAACTCTGAATTCCGGAACTCTGAACATTCCGGAATTCCGAACATTCCGGAACCTTTGTGCATTCCGGAACTCTGAATTCCGGAACTCTGAACATTCCGGAATTCCAAAAATTCCGGAACCTTGCTGCATTCCGGAACTCTGAATTCCGGAACCTTGGTGCTTTCCGGAATTCTGAACATTCCGGAACCTTGGTACATTCCGGAACTCTGAACATTCCGGAACCTTTGTGCATTCCGGAATTCCGAACATTCCGGAACCTTGGTACATTCCGGAATTCCGAACATTCCGGAATTCCGAACATTCCGGAACCTTGGTGCATTCCGGAACCTTGGTGCATTCCGGAACTCTGAACATTCCGGAATTCCGAACATTCCGGAACCTTGGTGCATTCCGGAACTCTGAACATTCCGGAATTCTGAACATTCCGGAACCTTGGTGCATTCCGGAACTCTTAACATTGCGGAACCTTTGTGCATTCCGGAACTCTGAACATTCCGGAATTCCGAACATTCCGGAACCTTTGTGCATTCCGGAATTCCGAACATTCCGGAACCTTGGTACATTCCGGAACTCCAAACATTCCGGAACCTTGGTACATTCCGGAACTCCAAACATTCCGGAACCTTGGTACATTCCGGAATCCCGAACATTCCGGAACCTTGGTGCATTCCGGAACTCCAAACATTCCGGAACCTTGGTACATTCCGGAATTCCGAACATTCCGGAACCTTGGTGCATTCCGGAACCTTGGTGCATTCCGGAACCTTGGTGCATTCCGGAATTCCGAACATTCCGGAACCTTTGTGCATTCCGGAACTCCAAACATTCCGGAACTCTGAACATTCCGGAATTCCGAACATTCCGGAACCTTAGTGCATTCCGGAACTCTGAATTCCGGAACTCTGAACATTCCGGAACCTTTGTGCATTCCGGAACTCTGAATTCCGGAACTCTGAACATTCCGGAATTCCGAACATTCCGGAACCTTTGTGCATTCCGGAACTCTGAATTCCGGAACTCTGAACATTCCGGAATTCCAAAAATTCCGGAACCTTGCTGCATTCCGGAACTCTGAACATTCCAGAACCTTTGTGCATTCCGGAACTCTGAATTCCGGAACTCTGAACATTCCGGAATTCCGAACATTCCGGAACCTTTGTGCATTCCGGAACTCTGAATTCCGGAACTCTGAACATTCCGGAATTCCGAACATTCCGGAACCTTTGTGCATTCCGGAACTCTGAATTCCGGAACTCTGAACATTCCGGAATTCCAAAAATTCCGGAACCTTGCTGCATTCCGGAACTCTGAATTCCGGAACCTTGGTGCATTCCGGAACTCTGAACATTCCGGAACCTTGGTACATTCCGGAACTCTGAACATTCCGGAACCTTGGTACATTCCGGAATTCCGAACATTCCGGAACCTTGGTGCATTCCGGAACTCTGAACATTCCGGAACTCTGAACATTCCGGAATTCCGAACATTCCGGAACCTTTGTGCATTCCGGAATGCCGAACATTCCGGAACCTTGGTACATTCCGGAATTCCGAACATTCCGGAACCTTGGTACATTCTGGAATTCTGAACATTCCGGAACCTTGGTGCATTCCGGAACTCTGAACATTCCGGAACTCTGAACATTCCGGAATTCCGAACATTCCGGAACCTTTGTGCATTCCGGAACCTTCGTGCATTCCGGAACTCTGAACATTCCAGAACCTTTGTGCATTCCGGAACTCTGAATTCCGGAACTCTGAACATTCCGGAATTCCGAACATTCCGGAACCTTTGTGCATTCCGGAACTCTGAATTCCGGAACTCTGAACATTCCGGAATTCCAAAAATTCCGGAACCTCTCTGCATTCCGGAACCTTGGTGCATTCCGGAACTCTGAACATTCCGGAATTCCGAACATTCCGGAACCTTGGTGCATTCCGGAACTCTGAACATTCCGGAACCTTGGTACATTCCGGAATTCCGAACATTCCGGAATTCCGAACATTCCGGAACCTTGGTGCATTCCGGAACCTTGGTGCATTCCGGAACTCTGAACATTCCGGAATTCCGAACATTCCGGAACCATGGTGCATTCCGGAACTCTGAACATTCCGGAACCTTGGTACATTCCGGAACTCCAAACATTCCGGAACCTTGGTACATTCCGGAACTCCAAACATTCCGGAACCTTGGTACATTCCGGAATTCCGAACATTCCGGAACCTTGGTACATTCTGGAATTCTGAACATTCCGGAACCTTGGTGCATTCCGGAACTCTGAACATTCCGGAACTCTGAACATTCCGGAATTCCGAACATTCCGGAACCTTTGTGCATTCCGGAACCTTCGTGCATTCCGGAACTCTGAACATTCCAGAACCTTTGTACATTCCGGAACTCTGAATTCCGGAACTCTGAACATTCCGGAATTCCGAACATTCCGGAACCTTTGTGCATTCCGGAACTCTGAATTCCGGAACTCTGAACATTCCGGAATTCCAAAAATTCCGGAACCTTGCTGCATTCCGGAACTCTGAATTCCGGAACCTTGGTGCATTCCGGAACTCTGAACATTCCGGAACCTTGGTACATTCCGGAATTCCGAACATTCCGGAATTCCGAACATTCCGGAACCTTGGTGCATTCCGGAACCTTGGTGCATTCCGGAACTCTGAACATTCCGGAATTCCGAACATTCCGGAACCTTGGTACATTCCGGAATTCCGAACATTCCGGAACCTTGGTGCATTCCGGAACTCTGAACATTGCGGAACCTTGGTACATTCCGGAACCTTGGTGCATTCCGGAACTCTGAACATTCCGGAATTCCGAACATTCCGGAACCTTGGTGCATTCCGGAACTCTGAACATTCCGGAACTCTGAACATTCCGGAATTCCGAAAATTCCGGAACCTTTGTGCATTCCGGAATTCCGAACATTCCGGAACCTTGGTACATTCCGGAATTCCGAACATTCCGGAACCTTGGTACATTCTGGAATTCTGAACATTCCGGAACCTTGGTGCATTCCGGAACTCTGAACATTCCGGAACTCTGAACATTCCGGAATTCCGAACATTCCGGAACCTTTGTGCATTCCGGAACCTTCGTGCATTCCGGAACTCTGAACATTCCAGAACCTTTGTGCATTCCGAAACTCTGAATTCCGGAACTCTGAACATTCCGGAATTCCGAACATTCCGGAACCTTTGTGCATTCCGGAACTCTGAATTCCGGAACTCTGAACATTCCGGAATTCCAAAAATTCCGGAACCTCTCTGCATTCCGGAACCTTGGTGCATTCCGGAACTCTGAACATTCCGGAATTCCGAACATTCCGTTACCTTGGTGCATTCCGGAACCTTGGTGCATTCCGGAACTCTGAACATTCCGGAATTCCGAACATTCCGGAACCTTGGTGCATTCCGGAAATCTGAACATTCCGGAATTCCAAACATTCCGGAACCTTGGTGCATTCCGGAACCTTGGTGCATTCCGGAACTCTGAACATTCCGGAATTCCAAACATTCCGGAACCTTGGTGCATTCCGGAACCTTGGTACATTCCGGAACTCTGAACATTCCGGAACCTTTGTGCATTCCGGAATTCCGAACATTCCGGAACCTTGGTACATTCTGGAATTCTGAACATTCCGGAACCTTGGTGCATTCCGGAACTCTGAACATTCCGGAACTCTGAACATTCCGGAATTCCGAACATTCCGGAACCTTTGTGCATTCCGGAACCTTCGTGCATTCCGGAACTCTGAACATTCCGGAATTCCGAACATTCCGGAACCTTGGTACATTCCGGAATTCCGAACATTCCGGAACCTTGGTGCATTCCGGAACTCTGAACATTGCGGAACCTTGGTACATTCCGGAATTCCGAACATTCCGGAATTCCGAACATTCCGGAATCTTGGTGCATTCCGGAACCTTGGTGCATTCCGGAACTCTGAACATTCCGGAATTCCGAACATTCCGGAACCTTTGTGCATTCCGGAACTCTGAATTCCGGAACTCTGAACATTCCGGAATTCCAAAAATTCCGGAACCTTGCTGCATTCCGGAACTCTGAATTCCGGAACCTTGGTGCATTCCGGAACTCTGAACATTCCGGAACCTTGGTACATTCCGGAATTCCGAACATTCCGGAATTCCGAACATTCCGGAACCTTGGTGCATTCCGGAACCTTGGTGCATTCCGGAACTCTGAACATTCCGGAATTCCGAACATTCCGGAACCTTGGTACATTCCGGAATTCCGAACATTCCGGAACCTTGGTGCATTCCGGAACTCTGAACATTCCGGAACTCTGAACATTCCGGAATTCCGAAAATTCCGGAACCTTTGTGCATTCCGGAATTCCGAACATTCCGGAACCTTGGTACATTCCGGAATTCCGAACATTCCGGAACCTTGGTACATTCTGGAATTCTGAACATTCCGGAACCTTGGTGCATTCCGGAACTCTGAACATTCCGGAACTCTGAACATTCCGGAATTCCGAACATTCCGGAACCTTTGTGCATTCCGGAACCTTCGTGCATTCCGGAACTCTGAACATTCCAGAACCTTTGTGCATTCCGAAACTCTGAATTCCGGAACTCTGAACATTCCGGAATTCCGAACATTCCGGAACCTTTGTGCATTCCGGAACTCTGAATTCCGGAACTCTGAACATTCCGGAATTCCAAAAATTCCGGAACCTCTCTGCATTCCGGAACCTTGGTGCATTCCGGAACTCTGAACATTCCGGAACCTTGGTACATTCCGGAATTCCGAACATTCCGGAATTCCGAACATTCCGTTACCTTGGTGCATTCCGGAACCTTGGTGCATTCCGGAACTCTGAACATTCCGGAATTCCAAACATTCCGGAACCTTGGTGCATTCCGGAACCTTGGTGCATTCCGGAACTCTGAACATTCCGGAATTCCAAACATTCCGGAACCTTGGTGCATTCCGGAACCTTGGTGCATTCCGGAACTCTGAACATTCTTGAATTCCGAACATTCCGGAACCTTTGTGCATTCCGGAACTCTGAACATTCCGGAACCTTGGTGCATTCCGGAACTCTGAACATTCCGGAATTCCGAACATTCCGGAACCTTGGTGCATTCCGGAACTCTGAACATTCCGGAATTCCGAACATTCCGTTACCTTGGTGCATTCCGGAACCTTGGTGCATTCCGGAACTCTGAACATTCCGGAATTCCAAACATTCCGGAACCTTGGTGCATTCCGGAACCTTGGTGCATTCCGGAACTCTGAACATTCCGGAATTCCAAACATTCCGGAACCTTGGTGCATTCCGGAACCTTGGTGCATTCCGGAACTCTGAACATTCTTGAATTCCGAACATTCCGGAACCTTTGTGCATTCCGGAACTCTGAACATTCCGGAACCTTGGTGCATTCCGGAACTCTGAACATTCCGGAACCTTGGTGCATTCCGGAACCTTGGTGCATTCCGGAATTCCGAACATTCCGGAATTCCGAACATTCCGGAACCTTGGTGCATTCCGGAACTCTGAACATTCCGGAATTCCGAACATTCCGGAACCTTTGTGCATTCCGGAATTCCGAACATTCCGGAACCTTGGTACATTCCGGAATTCCGAACATTCCGGAATTCCGAACATTCCGGAACCTTGGTGCATTCCGGAACCTTGGTGCATTCCGGAACTCTGAACATTCCGGAATTCCGAACATTCCGGAACCTTGGTGCATTCCGGAACCTTGGTGCATTCCGGAACTCTGAATTCCGGAACCTTGGTGCATTCCGGAACTCTGAACATTCCGGAACCTTGGTACATTCCGGAATTCCGAACATTCCGTAACCTTGGTGCATTCCGGAACCTTGGTGCATTCCGGAACTCTGAACATTCCGGAATTCCGAACATTCCGGAACCTTGGTGCATTCCGGAAATCTGAACATTCCGGAATTCCAAACATTCCGGAACCTTGGTGCATTCCGGAACCTTGGTGCATTCCGGAACTCTGAACATTCCGGAATTCCAAACATTCCGGAACCTTGGTGCATTCCGGAACCTTGGTGCATTCCGGAACTCTGAACATTCTTGAATTCCGAACATTCCGGAACCTTTGTGCATTCCGGAACTCTGAACATTTCGGAACCTTGGTGCATTCCGGAACCTTGGTGCATTCCGGAACTCTGAATTCCGGAACCTTGGTGCATTCCGGAACTCTGAACATTCCGGAACCTTGGTACATTCCGAAATTCTGAACATTCCGGAACCTTGGTGCATTCCGGAACCTTGGTGCATTCCGGAACTCTGAACATTCTGGAATTCCGAACATTCCGGAACTTTTGTGCATTCCGGAATTCCGAACATTCCGGAGCCTTGGTACATTCCGGAACTCTGAACATTCCGGAATTCCGAACATTCCGGAACCTTGGTGCATTCCGGAACTCTGAACATTCCGGAATTCCGAACATTCCGGAACCTTTGTGTATTCCGGAACTCTGAACATTCCGGAATTCCGAACATTCCGGAACCTTGGTGCATTCCGGAACTCTGAATATTCCGGAATTCCGAACATTCCGGAACCTTTGTGCATTCCGGAACTCTGAACATTCCGGAACCTTGGTGCATTCCGGAACCTTGGTGCATTCCGGAATTCCGAACATTCCGGAATTCCGAACATTCCGGAACCTTGGTGCATTCCGGAACTCTGAACATTCCGGAATTCCGAACATTCCGGAACCTTTGTGCATTCCGAAATTCTGAACATTCCGGAACCTTGGTACATTCCGGAACCTTGGTGCATTCCGGAACTCTGAACATTCTGGAATTCCGAACATTCCGGAACTTTTGTGCATTCCGGAATTCCGAACATTCCGGAGCCTTGGTACATTCCGGAATTCCGAACATTCCGGAATTCCGAACATTCCGGAACCTTGGTGCATTCCGGAACCTTGGTGCATTCCGGAACTCTGAACATTCCGGAATTCCGAACATTCCGGAACCTTGGTACATTCCGGAATTCCGAACATTCCGGAACCTTGGTGCATTCCGGAACTCTGAACATTGCGGAACCTTGGTACATTCCGGAATTCCGAACATTCCGGAATTCCGAACATTCCGGAATCTTGGTGCATTCCGGAACCTTGGTGCATTCCGGAACTCTGAACATTCCGGAATTCCGAACATTCCGGAACCTTGGTGCATTCCGGAACTCTGAACATTGCGGAACCTTTGTGCATTCCGGAACTCTGAACATTCCGGAATTCCGAACATTCCGGAACCTTTGTGCATTCCGGAATTCCGAACATTCCGGAACCTTGGTACATTCCGGAATTCCGAACATTCCGGAATTCCGAACATTCCGGAACCTTGGTGCATTCCGGAACCTTGGTGCATTCCGGAACTCTGAACATTCCGGAATTCCGAACATTCCGGAACCTTGGTGCATTCCGGAACTCTGAACATTCCGGAACCTTGGTACATTCCGGAATTCCGAACATTCCGGAATTCCGAACATTCCGGAACCTTGGTGCATTCCGGAACCTTGGTGCATTCCGGAACTCTGAACATTCCGGAATTCCGAACATTCCGGAACCTTGGTGCATTCCGGAACTCCGAACATTCCGGAACCTTGGTACATTCCGGAACTCCAAACATTCCGGAACCTTGGTACATTCCGGAACTCCAAACATTCCGGAACCTTGGTACATTCCGGAATTCCGAACATTCCGGAACCTTGGTGCATTCCGGAACTCTGAATTCCGGAACTCTGAACATTCCGGAACTCTGAACATTCCGGAATTCCGAACATTCCGGAACCTTGGTGCATTCCGGAACTCTGAACATTCCGGAACCTTGGTACATTCCGGAACTCCAAACATTCCGGAACCTTGGTACATTCCGGAACTCCAAACATTCCGGAACCTTGGTACATTCCGGAATTCCGAACATTCCGGAACCTTGGTGCATTCCGGAACTCTGAACATTCCGGAACCTTGGTACATTCCGGAACTCCAAACATTCCGGAACCTTGGTACATTCCGGAACTCCAAACATTCCGGAACCTTGGTACATTCCGGAATTCCGAACATTCCGGAACCTTGGTGCATTCCGGAACTCTGAATTCCGGAACTCTGAACATTCCGGAATTCCAAAAATTCCGGAACCTTGCTGCATTCCGGAACTCTGAATTCCGGAACCTTGGTGCATTCCGGAACTCTGAACATTCCGGAACCTTTGTGCATTCCGGAACTCTGAATTCCGGAACTCTGAACATTCCGGAATTCCGAACATTCCGGAACCTTGGTGCATTCCGGAACTCTGAACATTCCGGAACACTGAACATTCCGGAATTCCGAACATTCCGGAACCTTGGTGCATTCCGGAACTCTGAACATTCCGGAATTCCGAACATTCCGGAACCTTTGTGCATTCCGGAATTCCGAACATTCCGGAACCTTGGTACATTCCGGAATTCCGAACATTCCGGAATTCCGAACATTCCGGAACCTTGGTGCATTCCGGAACCTTGGTGCATTCCGGAACTCTGAACATTCCGGAATTCCGAACATTCCGGAACCTTGGTGCATTCCGGAACTCTGAACATTCCGGAACCTTGGTACATTCCGGAATTCCGAACATTCCGGAATTCCGAACATTCCGGAACCTTGGTGCATTCCGGAACCTTGGTGCATTCCGGAACTCTGAACATTCCGGAATTCCGAACATTCCGGAACCTTGGTGCATTCCGGAACTCCGAACATTCCGGAACCTTGGTACATTCCGGAACTCCAAACATTCCGGAACCTTGGTACATTCCGGAACTCCAAACATTCCGGAACCTTGGTACATTCCGGAATTCCGAACATTCCGGAACCTTGGTGCATTCCGGAACTCTGAATTCCGGAACTCTGAACATTCCGGAACTCTGAACATTCCGGAATTCCGAACATTCCGGAACCTTGGTGCATTCCGGAACTCTGAACATTCCGGAACCTTGGTACATTCCGGAACTCCAAACATTCCGGAACCTTGGTACATTCCGGAACTCCAAACATTCCGGAACCTTGGTACATTCCGGAATTCCGAACATTCCGGAACCTTGGTGCATTCCGGAACTCTGAATTCCGGAACTCTGAACATTCCGGAATTCCAAAAATTCCGGAACCTTGCTGCATTCCGGAACTCTGAATTCCGGAACCTTGGTGCATTCCGGAACTCTGAACATTCCGGAACCTTGGTACATTCCGGAACTCTGAACATTCCGGAACCTTGGTACATTCCGGAATTCCGAACATTCCGGAACCTTGGTGCATTCCGGAACTCTGAACATTCCGGAACACTGAACATTCCGGAATTCCGAACATTCCGGAACCTTGGTGCATTCCGGAACTCTGAACATTCCGGAATTCCGAACATTCCGGAACCTTTGTGCATTCCGGAATTCCGAACATTCCGGAACCTTGGTACATTCCGGAATTCCGAACATTCCGGAATTCCGAACATTCCGGAACCTTGGTGCATTCCGGAACCTTGGTGCATTCCGGAACTCTGAACATTCCGGAATTCCGAATATTCCGGAACCTTGGTGCATTCCGGAACTCTGAACATTCCGGAACCTTGGTACATTCCGGAACTCTGAACATTCCGGAACCTTGGTGCATTCCGGAACCTTGGTGCATTCCGGAACTCTGAACATTCCGGAACCTTGGTGCATTCCGGAACTCTGAACATTCCGGAATTCCGAACATTCCGGAACCTTGGTACATTCCGGAACTCTGAACATTCCGGAACCTTGGTGCATTCCGGAACCTTGGTGCATTCCGGAACTCTGAACATTCCGGAATTCCGAACATTCCGGAACCTTGGTACATTCCGGAATTCCGAACATTCCGGAACCTTGGTGCATTCCGGAACTCTGAACATTCCGGAATTCCGAACATTCCGGAACCTTTGTGCATTCCGGAATTCCGAACATTCCGGAACCTTGGTACATTCCGGAACTCCAAACATTCCGGAACCTTGGTACATTCCGGAACTCCAAACATTCCGGAACCTTGGTACATTCCGGAATCCCGAACATTCCGGAACCTTTGTGCATTCCGGAACTCTGAACATTCCGGAACTCTGAACATTCCGGAATTCCGAACATTCCGGAACCTTGGTGCATTCCGGAACTCTGAATTCCGGAACTCTGAACATTCCGGAACTCTGAACATTCCGGAATTCCGAACATTCCGGAACCTTGCTGCATTCCGGAACTCTGAATTCCGGAACCTTGGTGCTTTCCGGAACTCTGAACATTCCGGAACCTTGGTACATTCCGGAACTCTGAACATTCCGGAACCTTTGTGCATTCCGGAATTCCGAACATTCCGGAACCTTGGTACATTCCGGAATTCCGAACATTCCGGAATTCCGAACATTCCGGAACCTTGGTGCATTCCGGAACCTTGGTGCATTCCGGAACTCTGAACATTGCGGAACCTTGGTACATTCCGGAATTCCGAACATTCCGGAATTCCGAACATTCCGGAATCTTGGTGCATTCCGGAACCTTGGTGCATTCCGGAACTCTGAACATTCCGGAATTCCGAACATTCCGGAACCTTGGTGCATTCCGGAACTCTGAACATTCCGGAATTCTGAACATTCCGGAACCTTGGTGCATTCCGGAACTCTTAACATTGCGGAACCTTTGTGCATTCCGGAACTCTGAACATTCCGGAATTCCGAACATTCCGGAACCTTTGTGCATTCCGGAATTCCGAACATTCCGGAACCTTGGTACATTCCGGAATTCCGAACATTCCGGAATTCCGAACATTCCGGAACCTTGGTGCATTCCAGAACTCTGAACATTCCGGAATTCCGAACATTCCGGAACCTTGGTGCTTTCCGGAACTCTGAACATTCCGGAACCTTGGTACATTCCGGAATTCCGAACATTCCGGAATTCCGAACATTCCGGAACCTTGGTACATTCTGGAATTCTGAACATTCCGGAACCTTGGTGCATTCCGGAACTCTGAATTCCGGAACTCTGAACATTCCGGAATTCCGAACATTCCGGAACCTTTGTGCATTCCGGAACCTTCGTGCATTCCGGAACTCTGAACATTCCAGAACCTTTGTGCATTCCGAAACTCTGAATTCCGGAACTCTGAACATTCCGGAATTCCGAACATTCCGGAACCTTTGTGCATTCCGGAACTCTGAATTCCGGAACTCTGAACATTCCGGAATTCCAAAAATTCTGGAACCTCTCTGCATTCCGGAACCTTGGTGCATTCCGGAACTCTGAACATTCCGGAATTCCGAACATTCCGGAACCTTGGTGCATTCCGGAACTCTGAACATTCCGGAACCTTGGTACATTCCGGAATTCCGAACATTCCGGAATTCCGAACATTCCGGAACCTTGGTGCATTCCGGAACCTTGGTGCATTCCGGAACTCTGAACATTCCGGAATTCCGAACATTCCGGAACCATGGTGCATTCCGGAACTCTGAACATTCCGGAACCTTGGTACATTCCGGAACTCCAAACATTCCGGAACCTTGGTACATTCCGGAACTCCAAACATTCCGGAACCTTGGTACATTCCGGAATTCCGAACATTCCGGAACCTTTGTGCATTCCGGAACTCTGAACATTCCGGAACTCTGAACATTCCGGAATTCTGAACATTCCGGAACCTTGGTGCATTCCGGAACTCTGAATTCCGGAACTCTGAACATTCCGGAACTCTGAACATTCCGGAATTCCGAACATTCCGGAACCTTTGTGCATTCCGGAACCTTCGTGCATTCCGGAACTCTGAACATTCCAGAACCTTTGTGCATTCCGGAACTCTGAATTCCGGAACTCTGAACATTCCGGAATTCCAAAAATTCCGGAACCTTGCTGCATTCCGGAACTCTGAATTCCGGAACCTTGGTGCATTCCGGAACTCTGAACATTCCGGAACCTTGGTACATTCCGGAACTCTGAACATTCCGGAACCTTTGTGCATTCCGGAATTCCGAACATTCCGGAACCTTGGTACATTCCGGAATTCCGAACATTCCGGAATTCCGAACATTCCGGAACCTTGGTGCATTCCGGAACCTTGGTGCATTCCGGAACTCTGAACATTCCGGAATTCCGAACATTCCGGAACCTTGGTACATTCCGGAATTCCGAACATTCCGGAACCTTGGTGCATTCCGGAACTCTTAACATTGCGGAACCTTTGTGCATTCCGGAACTCTGAACATTCCGGAATTCCGAACATTCCGGAATTCCGAACATTCCGGAACCTTGGTGCATTCCGGAACCTTGGTGCATTCCGGAACTCTGAACATTCCGGAATTCCGAACATTCCGGAACCTTGGTGCATTCCGGAACTCTGAACATTCCGGAACCTTGGTACATTCCGGAATTCCGAACATTCCGGAATTCCGAACATTCCGGAACCTTGGTGCATTCCGGAACCTTGGTGCATTCCGGAACTCTGAACATTCCGGAATTCCGAACATTCCGGAACCTTGGTGCATTCCGGAACTCCGAACATTCCGGAACCTTGGTACATTCCGGAACTCCAAACATTCCGGAACCTTGGTACATTCCGGAACTCCAAACATTCCGGAACCTTGGTACATTCCGGAATTCCGAACATTCCGGAACCTTGGTGCATTCCGGAACTCTGAATTCCGGAACTCTGAACATTCCGGAACTCTGAACATTCCGGAATTCCGAACATTCCGGAACCTTGGTGCATTCCGGAACTCTGAACATTCCGGAACCTTGGTACATTCCGGAACTCCAAACATTCCGGAACCTTGGTACATTCCGGAACTCCAAACATTCCGGAACCTTGGTACATTCCGGAATTCCGAACATTCCGGAACCTTGGTGCATTCCGGAACTCTGAATTCCGGAACTCTGAACATTCCGGAACTCTGAACATTCCGGAATTCCGAACATTCCGGAACCTTTGTGCATTCCGGAACCTTCGTGCATTCCGGAACTCTGAACATTCCAGAACCTTTGTGCATTCCGGAACTCTGAATTCCGGAACTCTGAACATTCCGGAATTCCGAACATTCCGGAACCTTTGTGCATTCCGGAACTCTGAATTCCGGAACTCTGAACATTCCGGAATTCCAAAATTTCCGGAACCTTGCTGCATTCCGGAACTCTGAATTCCGGAACCTTGGTGCATTCCGGAACTCTGAACATTCCGGAACCTTGGTACATTCCGGAACTCTGAACATTCCGGAACCTTGGTGCATTCCGGAACCTTGGTGCATTCCGGAACTCTGAACATTCCGGAACCTTGGTGCATTCCGGAACTCTGAACATTCCGGAATTCCGAACATTCCGGAACCTTGGTGCATTCCGGAACCTTGGTGCATTCCGGAACTCTGAACATTCCGGAATTCCGAACATTCCGGAACCTTGGTACATTCCGGAATTCCGAACATTCCGGAACCTTGGTGCATTCCGGAACTCTGAACATTCCGGAATTCCGAACATTCCGGAACCTTTGTGCATTCCGGAATTCCGAACATTCCGGAACCTTGGTACATTCCGGAATTCCGAACATTCCGGAATTCCGAACATTCCGGAACCTTGGTGCATTCCGGAACCTTGGTGCATTCCGGAACTCTGAACATTCCGGAATTCCGAACATTCCGGAACCTTGGTACATTCCGGAATTCCGAACATTCCGGAACCTTGGTGCATTCCGGAACTCTGAACATTCCGGAATTCCGAACATTCCGGAACCTTTGTGCATTCCGGAATTCCGAACATTCCGGAACCTTGGTACATTCCGGAATTCCGAACATTCCGGAATTCCGAACATTCCGGAACCTTGGTGCATTCCGGAACCTTGGTGCATTCCGGAACTCTGAACATTCCGGAATTCCGAACATTCCGGAACCTTGGTGCATTCCGGAACTCTGAACATTCCGGAACCTTGGTACATTCCGGAACTCTGAACATTCCGGAACCTTGGTGCATTCCGGAACCTTGGTGCATTCCGGAACTCTGAACATTCCGGAACCTTGCTGCATTCCGGAACTCTGAACATTCCGGAACCTTTGTGCATTCTGGAACTCTGAACATTCCGGAACCTTGGTGCATTCCGGAACCTTGGTGCATTCCGGAATTCCGAACATTCCGGAACCTTGGTGCATCCCGGAACTCTGAATTCCGGAACCTTGGTGCATTCCGGAACTCTGAACATTCCGGAACCTTTGTGCATTCCGGAACTCTGAACATTCCGGAACCTTGGTGCATTCCGGAACCTTGGTGGATTCCGGAACTCTGAACATTCCGGAACACTGAACATTCCGGAACCTTGGTGCATTCCGGAACTCTGAACATTCCGGAACCTTGGTACATTCCGGAATTCCGAACATTCCGGAACCTTGGTGCATTCCGGAACCTTGCTGCATTCCGGAACTCTGAATTCCGGAACCTTGGTGCATTCCGGAATTCCGAACATTCCGGAATTCCGAACATTCCGGAACCTTTGTGCATTCCGGAACCTTGCTGCATTCCGGAACTCTGAATTCCGGAACCTTGGTGCATTCCGGAATTCCGAACATTCCGGAATTCCGAACATTCCGGAACCTTGGTGCATTCCGGAACCTTGGTGCATTCCGGAACTCTGAACATTCCGGAATTCCGAACATTCCGGAACCTTGGTACATTCCGGAATTCCGAACATTCCGGAACCTTGGTGCATTCCGGAACTCTGAACATTCCGGAATTCTGAACATTCCGGAACCTTGGTGCATTCCGGAACTCTTAACATTGCGGAACCTTTGTGCATTCCGGAACTCTGAACATTCCGGAATTCCGAACATTCCGTAACCTTGGTACATTCCGGAATTCCGAACATTCCGGAATTCCGAACATTCCGGAACCTTGGTGCATTCCGGAACCTTGGTGCATTCCGGAACTCTGAACATTCCGGAATTCCGAACATTCCGGAACCTTGGTGCATTCCGGAACTCTGAACATTCCGGAACCTTGGTACATTCCGGAATTCCGAACATTCCGGAATTCCGAACATTCCGGAACCTTGGTGCATTCCGGAACCTTGGTGCATTCCGGAACTCTGAACATTCCGGAATTCCGAACATTCCGGAACCTTGGTGCATTCCGGAACTCTGAACATTCCGGAACCTTGGTACATTCCGGAACTCCAAACATTCCGGAACCTTGGTGCATTCCGGAACCTTGGTGCATTCCGGAACTCTGAACATTCCGGAACCTTGGTACATTCCGGAATTCCGAACATTCCGGAACCTTGGTGCATTCCGGAACTCTGAATTCCGGAATTCCGAACATTCCGGAACCTTGGTGCATTCCGGAACCTTGGTGCATTCCGGAACTCTGAACATTCCGGAATTCCGAACATTCCGGAACCTTGGTACATTCCGGAATTCCGAACATTCCGGAACCTTTGTGCATTCCGGAACTCTGAACATTCCGGAACTCTGAACATTCCGGAATTCCGAACATTCCGGAACCTTGGTGCATTCCGGAACTCTGAATTCCGGAACTCTGAACATTCCGGAACTCTGAACATTCCGGAATTCCGAACATTCCGGAACCTTTGTGCATTCCGGAACCTTCGTGCATTCCGGAACTCTGAAAATTCCAGAACCTTTGTGCATT
The DNA here is from genome assembly GCF_057381845.1 of Rhamphochromis longiceps. Taxonomy (NCBI): domain Eukaryota; kingdom Metazoa; phylum Chordata; class Actinopteri; order Cichliformes; family Cichlidae; genus Rhamphochromis; species Rhamphochromis longiceps. The sequence goes on along the minus strand of NC_140574.1, from coordinate 38,561,824 downwards.
CCGGAACTCTGAATTCCGGAACTCTGAACATTCCGGAATTCCAAAAATTCCGGAACCTTGCTGCATTCCGGAACTCTGAATTCCGGAACCTTGGTGCATTCCGGAACTCTGAACATTCCGGAACCTTTGTGCATTCCGGAATTCCGAACATTCCGGAACCTTGGTGCATTCCGGAACCTTGGTGCATTCCGGAACTCTGAACATTCCGGAATTCCGAACATTCCGGAAACTTGGTACATTCCGGAATTCCGAACATTCCGGAACCTTGGTGCATTCCGGAACTCTGAACATTGCGGAACCTTGGTACATTCCGGAATTCCGAACATTCCGGAATTCCGAACATTCCGGAATCTTGGTGCATTCCGGAACCTTGGTGCATTCCGGAACTCTGAACATTCCGGAATTCCGAACATTCCGGAACCTTGGTGCATTCCGGAACTCTGAACATTCCGGAATTCTGAACATTCCGGAACCTTGGTGCATTCCGGAACTCTTAACATTGCGGAACCTTTGTGCATTCCGGAACTCTGAACATTCCGGAATTCCGAACATTCCGGAACCTTTGTGCATTCCGGAATTCCGAACATTCCGGAACCTTGGTACATTCCGGAATTCCGAACATTCCGGAATTCCGAACATTCCGGAACCTTGGTGCATTCCGGAACCTTGGTGCATTCCGGAACTCTGAACATTCCGGAATTCCGAACATTCCGGAACCTTGGTGCATTCCGGAACTCTGAACATTCCGGAACCTTGGTAAATTCCGGAATTCCGAACATTCCGGAATTCCGAACATTCCGGAACCTTGGTGCATTCCGGAACTCCGAACATCCCGGAACCTTGGTACATTCCGGAACTCCAAACATTCCGGAACCTTGGTACATTCCGGAACTCCAAACATTCCGGAACCTTGGTACATTCCGGAATTCCGAACATTCCGGAACCTTGGTGCATTCCGGAACTCTGAATTCCGGAACTCTGAACATTCCGGAACTCTGAACATTCCGGAATTCCGAACATTCCGGAACCTTGGTGCATTCCGGAACTCTGAACATTCCGGAACCTTGGTACATTCCGGAACTCCAAACATTCCGGAACCTTGGTACATTCCGGAACTCCAAACATTCCGGAACCTTGGTACATTCCGGAATTCCGAACATTCCGGAACCTTGGTGCATTCCGGAACTCTGAATTCCGGAACTCTGAACATTCCGGAACTCTGAACATTCCGGAATTCCGAACATTCCGGAACCTTTGTGCATTCCGGAACCTTCGTGCATTCCGGAACTCTGAACATTCCAGAACCTTTGTGCATTCCGGAACTCTGAATTCCGGAACTCTGAACATTCCGGAATTCCGAACATTCCGGAACCTTTGTGCATTCCGGAACTCTGAATTCCGGAACTCTGAACATTCCGGAATTCCAAAAATTCCGGAACCTTGCTGCATTCCGGAACTCTGAATTCCGGAACCTTGGTGCATTCCGGAACTCTGAACATTCCGGAACCTTGGTACATTCCGGAACTCTGAACATTCCGGAACCTTGGTACATTCCGGAATTCCGAACATTCCGGAACCTTGGTGCATTCCGGAACTCTGAACATTCCGGAACACTGAACATTCCGGAATTCCGAACATTCCGGAACCTTGGTGCATTCCGGAACTCTGAACATTCCGGAATTCCGAACATTCCGGAACCTTTGTGCATTCCGGAATTCCGAACATTCCGGAACCTTGGTACATTCCGGAATTCCGAACATTCCGGAATTCCGAACATTCCGGAACCTTGGTGCATTCCGGAACCTTGGTGCATTCCGGAACTCTGAACATTCCGGAATTCCGAACATTCCGGAACCTTGGTACATTCCGGAATTCCGAACATTCCGGAACCTTGGTGCATTCCGGAACTCTGAACATTCCGGAATTCCGAACATTCCGGAACCTTTGTGCATTCCGGAATTCCGAACATTCCGGAACCTTGGTACATTCCGGAATTCCGAACATTCCGGAATTCCGAACATTCCGGAACCTTGGTGCATTCCGGAACCTTGGTGCATTCCGGAACTCTGAACATTCCGGAATTCCGAACATTCCGGAACCTTGGTGCATTCCGGAACTCTGAACATTCCGGAACCTTGGTACATTCCGGAACTCTGAACATTCCGGAACCTTGGTGCATTCCGGAACCTTGGTGCATTCCGGAACTCTGAACATTCCGGAACCTTGGTGCATTCCGGAACTCTGAACATTCCGGAATTCCGAACATTCCGGAACCTTGGTGCATTCCGGAACCTTGGTGCATTCCGGAACTCTGAACATTCCGGAATTCCGAACATTCCGGAACCTTGGTACATTCCGGAATTCCGAACATTCCGGAACCTTGGTGCATTCCGGAACTCTGAACATTCCGGAATTCCGAACATTCCGGAACCTTTGTGCATTCCGGAATTCCGAACATTCCGGAACCTTGGTACATTCCGGAATTCCGAACATTCCGGAATTCCGAACATTCCGGAACCTTGGTGCATTCCGGAACCTTGGTGCATTCCGGAACTCTGAACATTCCGGAATTCCGAACATTCCGGAACCTTGGTGCATTCCGGAACTCTGAACATTCCGGAACCTTGGTACATTCCGGAACTCTGAACATTCCGGAACCTTGGTGCATTCCGGAACCTTGGTGCATTCCGGAACTCTGAACATTCCGGAACCTTGGTGCATTCCGGAACTCTGAACATTCCAGAACTCTGAACATTCCGGAATTCCGAAAATTCCGGAACCTTGCTGCATTCCGGAACTCTGAACATTCCGGAACCTTTGTGCATTCTGGAACTCTGAACATTCCGGAACCTTGGTGCATTCCGGAACCTTGGTGCATTCCGGAATTCCGAACATTCCGGAACCTTGGTGCATTCCGGAACTCTGAATTCCGGAACCTTGGTGCATTCCGGAACTCTGAACATTCCGGAACCTTGGTAAATTCCGGAATTCCGAACATTCCGGAATTCCGAACATTCCGGAACCTTGGTGCATTCCGGAACTCCGAACATCCCGGAACCTTGGTACATTCCGGAACTCCAAACATTCCGGAACCTTGGTACATTCCGGAACTCCAAACATTCCGGAACCTTGGTACATTCCGGAATTCCGAACATTCCGGAACCTTGGTGCATTCCGGAACTCTGAATTCCGGAACTCTGAACATTCCGGAACTCTGAACATTCCGGAATTCCGAACATTCCGGAACCTTGGTGCATTCCGGAACTCTGAACATTCCGGAACCTTGGTACATTCCGGAACTCCAAACATTCCGGAACCTTGGTACATTCCGGAACTCCAAACATTCCGGAACCTTGGTACATTCCGGAATTCCGAACATTCCGGAACCTTGGTGCATTCCGGAACTCTGAATTCCGGAACTCTGAACATTCCGGAACTCTGAACATTCCGGAATTCCGAACATTCCGGAACCTTTGTGCATTCCGGAACCTTCGTGCATTCCGGAACTCTGAACATTCCAGAACCTTTGTGCATTCCGGAACTCTGAATTCCGGAACTCTGAACATTCCGGAATTCCGAACATTCCGGAACCTTTGTGCATTCCGGAACTCTGAATTCCGGAACTCTGAACATTCCGGAATTCCAAAAATTCCGGAACCTTGCTGCATTCCGGAACTCTGAATTCCGGAACCTTGGTGCATTCCGGAACTCTGAACATTCCGGAACCTTGGTACATTCCGGAACTCTGAACATTCCGGAACCTTGGTACATTCCGGAATTCCGAACATTCCGGAACCTTGGTGCATTCCGGAACTCTGAACATTCCGGAACACTGAACATTCCGGAATTCCGAACATTCCGGAACCTTGGTGCATTCCGGAACTCTGAACATTCCGGAATTCCGAACATTCCGGAACCTTTGTGCATTCCGGAATTCCGAACATTCCGGAACCTTGGTACATTCCGGAATTCCGAACATTCCGGAATTCCGAACATTCCGGAACCTTGGTGCATTCCGGAACCTTGGTGCATTCCGGAACTCTGAACATTCCGGAATTCCGAACATTCCGGAACCTTGGTACATTCCGGAATTCCGAACATTCCGGAACCTTGGTGCATTCCGGAACTCTGAACATTCCGGAATTCCGAACATTCCGGAACCTTTGTGCATTCCGGAATTCCGAACATTCCGGAACCTTGGTACATTCCGGAATTCCGAACATTCCGGAATTCCGAACATTCCGGAACCTTGGTGCATTCCGGAACCTTGGTGCATTCCGGAACTCTGAACATTCCGGAATTCCGAACATTCCGGAACCTTGGTGCATTCCGGAACTCTGAACATTCCGGAACCTTGGTACATTCCGGAACTCTGAACATTCCGGAACCTTGGTGCATTCCGGAACCTTGGTGCATTCCGGAACTCTGAACATTCCGGAACCTTGGTGCATTCCGGAACTCTGAACATTCCGGAATTCCGAACATTCCGGAACCTTGGTGCATTCCGGAACCTTGGTGCATTCCGGAACTCTGAACATTCCGGAATTCCGAACATTCCGGAACCTTGGTACATTCCGGAATTCCGAACATTCCGGAACCTTGGTGCATTCCGGAACTCTGAACATTCCGGAATTCCGAACATTCCGGAACCTTTGTGCATTCCGGAATTCCGAACATTCCGGAACCTTGGTACATTCCGGAATTCCGAACATTCCGGAATTCCGAACATTCCGGAACCTTGGTGCATTCCGGAACCTTGGTGCATTCCGGAACTCTGAACATTCCGGAATTCCGAACATTCCGGAACCTTGGTGCATTCCGGAACTCTGAACATTCCGGAACCTTGGTACATTCCGGAACTCTGAACATTCCGGAACCTTGGTGCATTCCGGAACCTTGGTGCATTCCGGAACTCTGAACATTCCGGAACCTTGGTGCATTCCGGAACTCTGAACATTCCAGAACTCTGAACATTCCGGAATTCCGAAAATTCCGGAACCTTGCTGCATTCCGGAACTCTGAACATTCCGGAACCTTTGTGCATTCTGGAACTCTGAACATTCCGGAACCTTGGTGCATTCCGGAACCTTGGTGCATTCCGGAATTCCGAACATTCCGGAACCTTGGTGCATTCCGGAACTCTGAATTCCGGAACCTTGGTGCATTCCGGAACTCTGAACATTCCGGAACCTTTGTGCATTCCGGAACTCTGGACATTCCGGAACCTTGGTGCATTCCGGAACCTTGGTGGATTCCGGAACTCTGAACATTCCGGAACACTGAACATTCCGGAACCTTGGTGCATTCCGGAACTCTGAACATTCCGGAACCTTGGTACATTCCGGAATTCCAAACATTCCGGAACCTTGGTGCATTCCGGAACCTTGCTGCATTCCGGAACTCTGAATTCCGGAACCTTGGTGCATTCCGGAATTCCGAACATTCCGGAATTCCGAACATTCCGGAACCTTTGTGCATTCCGGAACCTTGCTGCATTCCGGAACTCTGAATTCCGGAACCTTGGTGCATTCCGGAATTCCGAACATTCCGGAATTCCGAACATTCCGGAACCTTGGTGCATTCCGGAACCTTGGTGCATTCCGGAACTCTGAACATTCCGGAATTCCGAACATTCCGGAACCTTGGTACATTCCGGAATTCCGAACATTCCAGAACCTTGGTGCATTCCGGAACTCTGAACATTCCGGAATTCTGAACATTCCGGAACCTTGGTGCATTCCGGAACTCTTAACATTGCGGAACCTTTGTGCATTCCGGAACTCTGAACATTCCGGAATTCCGAACATTCCGTAACCTTGGTACATTCCGGAATTCCGAACATTCCGGAATTCCGAACATTCCGGAACCTTGGTGCATTCCGGAACCTTGGTGCATTCCGGAACTCTGAACATTCCGGAATTCCGAACATTCCGGAACCTTGGTGCATTCCGGAACTCTGAACATTCCGGAACCTTGGTACATTCCGGAATTCCGAACATTCCGGAATTCCGAACATTCCGGAACCTTGGTGCATTCCGGAACCTTGGTGCATTCCGGAACTCTGAACATTCCGGAATTCCGAACATTCCGGAACCTTGGTGCATTCCGGAACTCTGAACATTCCGGAACCTTGGTACATTCCGGAACTCCAAACATTCCGGAACCTTGGTGCATTCCGGAACCTTGGTGCATTCCGGAACTCTGAACATTCCGGAATTCCGAACATTCCGGAACCTTGGTGCATTCCGGAACTCTGAACATTCCGGAACCTTGGTACATTCCGGAATTCCGAACATTCCGGAACCTTGGTGCATTCCGGAACTCTGAATTCCGGAATTCCGAACATTCCGGAACCTTGGTGCATTCCGGAACCTTGGTGCATTCCGGAACTCTGAACATTCCGGAATTCCGAACATTCCGGAATTCCGAACATTCCGGAACCTTTGTGCATTCCGGAACCTTGCTGCATTCCGGAACTCTGAATTCCGGAACCTTGGTGCATTCCGGAATTCCGAACATTCCGGAATTCCGAACATTCCGGAACCTTGGTGCATTCCGGAACCTTGGTGCATTCCGGAACTCTGAACATTCCGGAATTCCGAACATTCCGGAACCTTGGTACATTCCGGAATTCCGAACATTCCAGAACCTTGGTGCATTCCGGAACTCTGAACATTCCGGAATTCTGAACATTCCGGAACCTTGGTGCATTCCGGAACTCTTAACATTGCGGAACCTTTGTGCATTCCGGAACTCTGAACATTCCGGAATTCCGAACATTCCGTAACCTTGGTACATTCCGGAATTCCGAACATTCCGGAATTCCGAACATTCCGGAACCTTGGTGCATTCCGGAACCTTGGTGCATTCCGGAACTCTGAACATTCCGGAATTCCGAACATTCCGGAACCTTGGTGCATTCCGGAACTCTGAACATTCCGGAACCTTGGTACATTCCGGAATTCCGAACATTCCGGAATTCCGAACATTCCGGAACCTTGGTGCATTCCGGAACCTTGGTGCATTCCGGAACTCTGAACATTCCGGAATTCCGAACATTCCGGAACCTTGGTGCATTCCGGAACTCTGAACATTCCGGAACCTTGGTACATTCCGGAACTCCAAACATTCCGGAACCTTGGTGCATTCCGGAACCTTGGTGCATTCCGGAACTCTGAACATTCCGGAATTCCGAACATTCCGGAACCTTGGTGCATTCCGGAACTCTGAACATTCCGGAACCTTGGTACATTCCGGAATTCCGAACATTCCGGAACCTTGGTGCATTCCGGAACTCTGAATTCCGGAATTCCGAACATTCCGGAACCTTGGTGCATTCCGGAACCTTGGTGCATTCCGGAACTCTGAACATTCCGGAATTCCGAACATTCCGGAACCTTGGTACATTCCGGAATTCCGAACATTCCGGAACCTTGGTGCATTCCGGAATTCCGAACATTCCGGAACCTTGGTGCATTCCGGAACTCTGAACATTCCGGAATTCTGAACATTCCGGAACCTTGGTGCATTCCGGAACTCTTAACATTGCGGAACCTTTGTGCATTCCGGAACTCTGAACATTCCGGAATTCCGAACATTCCGGAACCTTTGTGCATTCCGGAATTCCGAACATTCCGGAACCTTGGTACATTCCGGAATTCCGAACATTCCGGAATTCCGAACATTCCGGAACCTTGGTGCATTCCGGAACCTTGGTGCATTCCGGAACTCTGAACATTCCGGAATTCCGAACATTCCGGAACCTTGGTGCATTCCGGAACTCTGAACATTCCGGAACCTTGGTACATTCCGGAATTCCGAACATTCCGGAATTCCGAACATTCCGGAACCTTGGTGCATTCCGGAACCTTGGTGCATTCCGGAACTCTGAACATTCCGGAATTCCGAACATTCCGGAACCTTGGTGCATTCCGGAACTCTGAACATTCCGGAACCTTGGTACATTCCGGAACTCCAAACATTCCGGAACCTTGGTACATTCCGGAACTCCAAACATTCCGGAACCTTGGTACATTCCGGAATTCCGAACATTCCGGAACCTTGGTGCATTCCGGAACTCTGAATTCCGGAACTCTGAACATTCCGGAATTCCGAACATTCCGGAACCTTGGTGCATTCCGGAACTCTGAACATTCCGGAACCTTGGTACATTCCGGAACTCCAAACATTCCGGAACCTTGGTACATTCCGGAACTCCAAACATTCCGGAACCTTGGTACATTCCGGAATTCCGAACATTCCGGAACCTTGGTGCATTCCGGAACTCTGAATTCCGGAACTCTGAACATTCCGGAACTCTGAACATTCCGGAATTCCGAACATTCCGGAACCTTTGTGCATTCCGGAACCTTCGTGCATTCCGGAACTCTGAACATTCCAGAACCTTTGTGCATTCCGGAATTCCGAACATTCCGGAACCTTGGTGCATTCCGGAACTCCGAACATTCCGGAATTCCGAACATTCCGGAACCTTTGTGCATTCCGGAATTCCGAACATTCCGGAACCTTGGTACATTCCGGAATTCCGAACATTCCGGAATTCCGAACATTCCGGAACCTTGGTGCATTCCGGAACCTTGGTGCATTCCGGAACTCTGAACATTCCGGAATTCCGAACATTCCGGAACCTTGGTACATTCCGGAATTCCGAACATTCCGGAACCTTGGTGCATTCCGGAATTCCGAACATTCCGGAACCTTGGTACATTCCGGAATTCCGAACATTCCGGAATTCCGAACATTCCGGAACCTTGGTGCATTCCGGAACCTTGGTGCATTCCGGAACTCTGAACATTCCGGAATTCCGAACATTCCGGAACCTTGGTGCATTCCGGAACTCTGAACATTCCGGAACCTTGGTACATTCCGGAACTCTGAACATTCCGGAACCTTGGTGCATTCCGGAACCTTGGTGCATTCCGGAACTCTGAACATTCCGGAACCTTGGTGCATTCCGGAACTCTGAACATTCCGGAATTCCGAACATTCCGGAACCTTGGTGCATTCCGGAACTCTGAACATTCCGGAACTCTGAACATTCCGGAATTCCGAAAATTCCGGAACCTTGCTGCATTCCGGAACTCTGAACATTCCGGAACCTTTGTGCATTCCGGAACTCTGAACATTCCGGAACCTTGGTGCATTCCGGAACTCTGAACATTCCGGAATTCCGAACATTCCGGAACCTTGGTGCATTCCGGAACTCTGAATTCCGGAACCTTGGTGCATTCCGGAACTCTGAACATTCCGGAACCTTTGTGCATTCCGGAACTCTGAACATTCCGGAACCTTGGTGCATTCCGGAACCTTGGTGGATTCCGGAACTCTGAACATTCCGGAACACTGAACATTCCGGAACCTTGGTGCATTCCGGAACTCTGAACATTCCGGAACCTTGGTACATTCCGGAATTCCGAACATTCCGGAACCTTGGTGCATTCCGGAACTCTGAACATTCCGGAATTCCGAACATTCCGGAATTCCGAACATTCCGGAACCTTTGTGCATTCCGGAACCTTGCTGCATTCCGGAACTCTGAACATTCCGGAATTCCGAACATTCCGGAACCTTGGTACATTCTGGAATTCTGAACATTCCGGAACCTTGGTGCATTCCGGAACTTTGAACATTCCGGAACTCTGAACATTCCGGAATTCCGAACATTCCGGAACCTTGGTGCATTCCGGAACTCTGAACATTCCGGAATTCCGAACATTCCGGAACCTTGGTGCATTCCGGAACTCTGAACATTTCGGAATCTTGTAACATTCCGGAACCTTGGAACATTCCGGAATTCCGAACATTCCGGAACCTTGGTGCATTCCGGAACTCTGAACATTCCGGAACCTTGGTACATTCCGGAATTCCGAACAAACCGAAATTCCGAACATTCCGGAACCTTGGTGCATTCCGGAACTCTGAACATTCCGGAACCTTGGTACATTCCGGAATTCTGAACATTCCGGAACCTTGGTGCATTCCGGAACTCTTAACATTCTGGAACCTTGGTGGATTCCGGAACTCTGAACATTCCGGAACACTGAACATTCCGGAACCTTGGTGCATTCCGGAACTCTGAACATTCCGGAACCTTGGTACATTCCGGAATTCCGAACATTCCGGAATTCCGAACATTCCGGAACCTTTGTGCATTCCGGAACCTTGCTGCATTCCGGAAGTCTGAACATTCCGGAATTCCGAACATTCCGGAACCTTGGTGCATTCCGGAACTCTGAACATTCCGGAACTCTGAACATTCCGGAATTCCGAACATTCCGGAACCTTGGTACATTCCGGAATTCCGAACATTCCGGAACCTTGGGGCATTCCGGAACCTTTGTGCATTCCGGAACTCTGAACATTCCGGAACCTTGGTGCATTCCGGAACTCCAAACATTCCGGAACCTTGGTACATTCCGGAATTCCGAACATTCCGGAACCTTTGTGCATTCCGGAATTCCGAACATTCCGGAACCTTTGTGCATTCCGGAACCTTCGTGTATTCCGGAACTCTGAACATTCCAGAACCTTTGTGCATTCCGGAACTCTGAATTCCGGAACTCTGAACATTCCGGAATTCCGAACATTCCGGAACCTTGGTGCATTCCGGAACCTTGGTGCATTCCGGAACTCTGAACATTCCGGAATTCCGAACATTCCGGAACCTTGGTACATTCCGGAATTCCGAACATTCCGGAACCTTGGTGCATTCCGGAATTCCGAACATTCCGGAACCTTGGTACATTCCGGAATTCCGAACATTCCGGAATTCCGAACATTCCGGAACCTTGGTGCATTCCGGAACCTTGGTGCATTCCGGAACTCTGAACATTCCGGAATTCCGAACATTCCGGAACCTTGGTGCATTCCGGAACTCTGAACATTCCGGAACCTTGGTACATTCCGGAACTCTGAACATTCCGGAACCTTGGTGCATTCCGGAACCTTGGTGCATTCCGGAACTCTGAACATTCCGGAACCTTGGTGCATTCCGGAACTCTGAACATTCCGGAATTCCGAACATTCCGGAACCTTGGTGCATTCCGGAACTCTGAACATTCCGGAACTCTGAACATTCCGGAATTCCGAAAATTCCGGAACCTTGCTGCATTCCGGAACTCTGAACATTCCGGAACCTTTGTGCATTCCGGAACTCTGAACATTCCGGAACCTTGGTGCATTCCGGAACCTTGGTGCATTCCGGAATTCCGAACATTCCGGAACCTTGGTGCATTCCGGAACTCTGAATTCCGGAACCTTGGTGCATTCCGGAACTCTGAACATTCCGGAACCTTTGTGCATTCCGGAACTCTGAACATTCCGGAACCTTGGTGCATTCCGGAACCTTGGTGGATTCCGGAACTCTGAACATTCCGGAACACTGAACATTCCGGAACCTTGGTGCATTCCGGAACTCTGAACATTCCGGAACCTTGGTACATTCCGGAATTCCGAACATTCCGGAACCTTGGTGCATTCCGGAACTCTGAACATTCCGGAATTCCGAACATTCCGGAATTCCGAACATTCCGGAACCTTTGTGCATTCCGGAACCTTGCTGCATTCCGGAACTCTGAACATTCCGGAATTCCGAACATTCCGGAACCTTGGTACATTCTGGAATTCTGAACATTCCGGAACCTTGGTGCATTCCGGAACTCTGAACATTCCGGAACTCTGAACATTCCGGAATTCCGAACATTCCGGAACCTTGGTGCATTCCGGAACTCTGAACATTCCGGAATTCCGAACATTCCGGAACCTTGGTACATTCCGGAATTCCGAACATTCCGGAACCTTGGTGCATTCCGGAACTCTGAACATTTCGGAATCTTGTAACATTCCGGAACCTTGGAACATTCCGGAATTCCGAACATTCCGGAACCTTGGTGCATTCCGGAACTCTGAACATTCCGGAACCTTGGTACATTCCGGAATTCCGAACAAACCGAAATTCCGAACATTCCGGAACCTTGGTGCATTCCGGAACTCTGAACATTCCGGAACCTTGGTACATTCCGGAATTCTGAACATTCCGGAACCTTGGTGCATTCCGGAACTCTTAACATTCTGGAACCTTGGTGGATTCCGGAACTCTGAACATTCCGGAACACTGAACATTCCGGAACCTTGGTGCATTCCGGAACTCTGAACATTCCGGAACCTTGGTACATTCCGGAATTCCGAACATTCCGGAATTCCGAACATTCCGGAACCTTTGTGCATTCCGGAACCTTGCTGCATTCCGGAAGTCTGAACATTCCGGAATTCCGAACATTCCGGAACCTTGGTACATTCTGGAATTCTGAACATTCCGGAACCTTGGTGCATTCCGGAACTCTGAACATTCCGGAACTCTGAACATTCCGGAATTCCGAACATTCCGGAACCTTGGTGCATTCCGGAACTCTGAACATTCCGGAACTCTGAACATTCCGGAATTCCGAACATTCCGGAACCTTGGTACATTCCGGAATTCCGAACATTCCGGAACCTTGGGGCATTCCGGAACCTTTGTGCATTCCGGAACTCTGAACATTCCGGAACCTTGGTGCATTCCGGAACTCCAAACATTCCGGAACCTTGGTACATTCCGGAATTCCGAACATTCCGGAACCTTGGTGCATTCCGGAACCTTGGTGCATTCCGGAACCTTGGTGCATTCCGGAATTCCGAACATTCCGGAACCTTTGTGCATTCCGGAACTCTGAACATTCCGGAACCTTGGTGCATTCCGGAACTCCAAACATTCCGGAACCTTGGTACATTCCGGAATTCCGAACATTCCGGAACCTTTGTGCATTCCGGAATTCCGAACATTCCGGAACCTTTGTGCATTCCGGAACCTTCGTGTATTCCGGAACTCTGAACATTCCAGAACCTTTGTGCATTCCGGAACTCTGAATTCCGGAACTCTGAACATTCCGGAATTCCGAACATTCCGGAACCTTTGTGCATTCCGGAACTCTGAATTCCGGAACTCTGAACATTCCGGAATTCCAAAAATTCCGGAACCTTGCTGCATTCCGGAACTCTGAATTCCGGAACCTTGGTGCATTCCGGAACTCTGAACATTCCGGAACCTTGGTACATTCCGGAACTCTGAACATTCCGGAACCTTGGTACATTCCGGAACTCTGAACATTCCGGAACTCTGAACATTCCGGAATTCCGAACATTCCAGAACCTTGGTGAATTCCGGAACTCTGAACATTCCGGAATTCCGAACATTCCGGAACCTTGGTACATTCCGGAATTCCGAACATTCCGGAACCTTGGTGCATTCCGGAACTCTGAACATTCCGGAATTCTGAACATTCCGGAACCTTGGTGCATTCCGGAACTCTTAACATTGCGGAACCTTTGTGCATTCCGGAACTCTGAACATTCCGGAATTCCGAACATTCCGGAACCTTTGTTCATTCCGGAATTCCGAACATTCCGGAACCTTGGTGCATTCCGGAACTCTGAACATTCCGGAACCTTGGTACATTCCGGAACTCTGAACATTCCGGAACCTTTGTGCATTCCGGAACTCTGAACATTCCGGAACCTTGGTGCATTCCGGCACCTTGGTGCATTCCGGAATTCCGAACATTTCGGAACCTTGGTGCATTCCGGAACTCTGAATTCCGGAACCTTGGTGCATTCCGGAACTCTGAACATTCCGGAACCTTGGTGCATTCCGGAACTCTGAACATTCCGGAACCTTGGTGCATTCCGGAACCTTGGTGCATTCCGGAACTCTGAATTCCGGAACCTTGGTGCATTCCGGAACTCTGAACATTCCGGAACCTTGGTACATTCCGGAACTCTGAACATTCCGGAACCTTGGTACATTCCGGAATTCCGAACATTCCGGAACCTTGGTGCATTCCGGAACTCTGAACATTCCGGAACTCTGAACATTCCGGAATTCCGAACATTCCGGAACCTTGGTGCATTCCGGAACTCTTAACATTCTGGAACCTTGGTGGATTCCGTAACTCTGAACATTCCGGAACACTGAACATTCCGGAACCTTGGTGCATTCCGGAACTCTGAACATTCCGGAACCTTGGTACATTCCGGAATTCCGAACATTCCGGAACCTTGGTGCATTCCGGAACTCTGAACATTCCGGAATTCCGAACATTCCGGAATTCCGAACATTCCGGAACCTTTGTGCATTCCGGAGCCTTGCTGCATTCCGGAACTCTGAACATTCCGGAATTCCGAACATTCCGGAACCTTGGTACATTCTGGAATTCTGAACATTCCGGAACCTTGGTGCATTCCGGAACTCTGAACATTCCGGAACTCTGAACATTCCGGAATTCCGAACATTCCGGAACCTTGGTGCATTCCGGAACTCTGAACATTCCGGAATTCCGAACATTCCGGAACCTTGGTACATTCCGGAATTCCGAACATTCCGGAACCTTGGTGCATTCCGGAACTCTGAACATTTCGGAATCTTGTAACATTCCGGAACCTTGGAACATTCCGGAATTCCGAACATTCCGGAACCTTGGTGCATTCCGGAACTCTGAACATTCCGGAACCTTGGTACATTCCGGAATTCCGAACAAACCGAAATTCCGAACATTCCGGAACCGTGGTGCATTCCGGAACTCTGAACATTCCGGAACCTTGGTACATTCCGGAATTCTGAACATTCCGGAACCTTGGTGCATTCCGGAACTCTTAACATTCTGGAACCTTGGTGGATTCCGGAACTCTGAACATTCCGGAACACTGAACATTCCGGAACCTTGGTGCATTCCGGAACTCTGAACATTCCGGAACCTTGGTACATTCCGGAAGTCTGAACATTCCGGAATTCCGAACATTCCGGAACCTTGGTACATTCTGGAATTCTGAACATTCCGGAACCTTGGTGCATTCCGGAACTCTGAACATTCCGGAACTCTGAACATTCCGGAATTCCGAACATTCCGGAACCTTGGTGCATTCCGGAACTCTGAACATTCCGGAACTCTGAACATTCCGGAATTCCGAACATTCCGGAACCTTGGTACATTCCGGAATTCCGAACATTCCGGAACCTTGGGGCATTCCGGAACCTTTGTGCATTCCGGAACTCTGAACATTCCGGAACCTTGGTGCATTCCGGAACTCCAAACATTCCGGAACCTTGGTACATTCCGGAATTCCGAACATTCCGGAACCTTTGTGCATTCCGGAATTCCGAACATTCCGGAACCTTTGTGCATTCCGGAACCTTCGTGTATTCCGGAACTCTGAACATTCCAGAACCTTTGTGCATTCCGGAACTCTGAATTCCGGAACTCTGAACATTCCGGAATTCCGAACATTCCGGAACCTTGGTGCATTCCGGAACCTTGGTGCATTCCGGAACCTTGGTGCATTCCGGAATTCCGAACATTCCGGAACCTTTGTGCATTCCGGAACTCTGAACATTCCGGAACCTTGGTGCATTCCGGAACTCCAAACATTCCGGAACCTTGGTACATTCCGGAATTCCGAACATTCCGGAACCTTTGTGCATTCCGGAATTCCGAACATTCCGGAACCTTTGTGCATTCCGGAACCTTCGTGTATTCCGGAACTCTGAACATTCCAGAACCTTTGTGCATTCCGGAACTCTGAATTCCGGAACTCTGAACATTCCGGAATTCCGAACATTCCGGAACCTTTGTGCATTCCGGAACTCTGAATTCCGGAACTCTGAACATTCCGGAATTCCAAAAATTCCGGAACCTTGCTGCATTCCGGAACTCTGAATTCCGGAACCTTGGTGCATTCCGGAACTCTGAACATTCCGGAACCTTGGTACATTCCGGAACTCTGAACATTCCGGAACCTTGGTACATTCCGGAACTCTGAACATTCCGGAACTCTGAACATTCCGGAATTCCGAACATTCCAGAACCTTGGTGAATTCCGGAACTCTGAACATTCCGGAATTCCGAACATTCCGGAACCTTGGTGCATTCCGGAACTCTGAACATTCCGGAATTCCGAACATTCCGGAACCTTGGTACATTCCGGAATTCCGAACATTCCGGAACCTTGGTGCATTCCGGAACTCTGAACATTCCGGAATTCTGAACATTCCGGAACCTTGGTGCATTCCGGAACTCTTAACATTGCGGAACCTTTGTGCATTCCGGAACTCTGAACATTCCGGAATTCCGAACATTCCGGAACCTTTGTTCATTCCGGAATTCCGAACATTCCGGAACCTTGGTGCATTCCGGAACTCTGAACATTCCGGAACCTTGGTACATTCCGGAACTCTGAACATTCCGGAACCTTTGTGCATTCCGGAACTCTGAACATTCCGGAACCTTGGTGCATTCCGGCACCTTGGTGCATTCCGGAATTCCGAACATTCCGGAACCTTGGTGCATTCCGGAACTCTGAATTCCGGAACCTTGGTGCATTCCGGAACTCTGAACATTCCGGAACCTTGGTGCATTCCGGAACTCTGAACATTCCGGAACCTTGGTGCATTCCGGAACCTTGGTGCATTCCGGAACTCTGAATTCCGGAACCTTGGTGCATTCCGGAACTCTGAACATTCCGGAACCTTGGTACATTCCGGAACTCTGAACATTCCGGAACCTTGGTACATTCCGGAATTCCGAACATTCCGGAACCTTGGTGCATTCCGGAACTCTGAACATTCCGGAACTCTGAACATTCCGGAATTCCGAACATTCCGGAACCTTGGTGCATTCCGGAACTCTGAACATTCCGGAATTCCGAACATTACCATACCATACCATACCAACTTTATTTCTAAAGCACTTTAACATAAAACCAGAGTTTCACAAAGTGCTGTACATGTTAATAGCATACGTAAAGAAAATTAAAATGAGATACGATAAAATAAATAGATACAATAAATTGAAACATGTTAAAACAAATTGAGTCAACCCCTCTAATCAATGCCAAAGGCTTCAGCGAATAAATATGTTTTAAGAAGACTTTTAAATTCGGAGAGAGAAGAGGCCTGCCTAACATGCAAGGGCAGATCATTCCACAACTTTGGAGCAGCTACAGCAAAAGCACGATCACCTTTAAGTTTATACTTAGTTTTCGGTACCTTAAGGAGTTGCTGATTGGCGGACCTAAGGGAACGGGCAGGTGTATATGGTTGTAGTAGCTCCGAGAGGTAGGGGGGGGCCAGGCCATTAAGAGATTTAAAAGCAAATAAGAGAATTTTAAAAACAATCCTAAAATGTACAGGTAGCCAGTGGAGTGAAATTAAAATAGGGGTAATGTGCTCAAACTTTTTTGTTCCAGAACATTCCGGAACCTTTGTGCATTCCGGAATTCCGAACATTCCGGAACCTTGGTACATTCCGGAATTCCGAACATTCCGGAATTCCGAACATTCCGGAACCTTGGTACATTCCGGAATTCCGAACAAACCGAAATTCCGAACATTCCGGAACCTTGGTGCATTCCGGAACTCTGAACATTCCGGAACCTTGGTACATTCCGGAATTCTGAACATTCCGGAACCTTGGTGCATTCCGGAACTCTTAACATTCTGGAACCTTGGTGGATTCCGGAACTCTGAACATTCCGGAACACTGAACATTCCGGAACCTTGGTGCATTCCGGAACTCTGAACATTCCGGAACCTTGGTACATTCCGGAATTCCGAACATTCCGGAATTCCGAACATTCCGGAACCTTGGTACATTCTGGAATTCTGAACATTCCGGAACCTTGGTGCATTCCGGAACTCTGAACATTCCGGAACTCTGAACATTCCGGAATTCCGAACATTCCGGAACCTTGGTGCATTCCGGAACTCTGAACATTCCGGAACTCTGAACATTCCGGAATTCCGAACATTCCGGAACCTTGGTACATTCCGGAATTCCGAACATTCCGGAACCTTGGGGCATTCCGGAACCTTTGTGCATTCCGGAACTCTGAACATTCCGGAACCTTGGTGCATTCCGGAACTCCAAACATTCCGGAACCTTGGTACATTCCGGAATTCCGAACATTCCGGAACCTTGGTGCATTCCGGAACCTTGGTGCATTCCGGAACCTTGGTGCATTCCGGAATTCCGAACATTCCGGAACCTTTGTGCATTCCGGAACTCTGAACATTCCGGAACCTTGGTGCATTCCGGAACTCCAAACATTCCGGAACCTTGGTACATTCCGGAATTCCGAACATTCCGGAACCTTTGTGCATTCCGGAATTCCGAACATTCCGGAACCTTTGTGCATTCCGGAACCTTCGTGTATTCCGGAACTCTGAACATTCCAGAACCTTTGTGCATTCCGGAACTCTGAATTCCGGAACTCTGAACATTCCGGAATTCCGAACATTCCGGAACCTTTGTGCATTCCGGAACTCTGAATTCCGGAACTCTGAACATTCCGGAATTCCAAAAATTCCGGAACCTTGCTGCATTCCGGAACTCTGAATTCCGGAACCTTGGTGCATTCCGGAACTCTGAACATTCCGGAACCTTGGTACATTCCGGAACTCTGAACATTCCGGAACCTTGGTACATTCCGGAATTCCGAACATTCCGGAACCTTGGTGCATTCCGGAACTCTGAACATTCCGGAACTCTGAACATTCCGGAATTCCGAACATTCCGGAACCTTGGTGCATTCCGGAACTCTGAACATTCCGGAATTCCGAACATTCCGGAACCTTTGTGCATTCCGGAATTCCGAACATTCCGGAACCTTGGTACATTCCGGAATTCCGAACATTCCGGAATTCCGAACATTCCGGAATTCCAAAAATTCCGGAACCTTGCTGTATTCCGGAACTCTGAATTCCGGAGCCTTGGTGCATTCCGGAACTCTGAACATTCCGGAACCTTGGTACATTCCGGAATTCCGAACATTCCGGAACCTTGGTGCATTCCGGAACTCTGAACATTCCAGAACTCTGAACATTCCGGAATTCCGAACATTCCGGAACCTTGGTGCATTCCGGAACTCTGAACATTCCGGAATTCCGAACATTCCGGAAACTTTGTGCATTCCGGAATTCCGAACATTCCGGAACCTTGGTACATTCCGGAATTCCGAACATTCCGGAATTCCGAACATTCCGGAACCTTGGTGCATTCCGGAACCTTGGTGCATTCCGGAACTCTGAACATTCCGGAATTCCGAACATTCCGGAACCTTGGTACATTCCGGAATTCCGAACATTCCGGAACCTTGGTGCATTCCGGAACTCTGAACATTCCGGAATTCTGAACATTCCGGAACCTTGGTGCATTCCGGAACTCTGAACATTCCGGAACCTTGGTACATTCCGGAATTCCGAACATTCCGGAACCTTGGTGCATTCCGGAACTCTGAACATTCCGGAACTCTGAACATTCCGGAATTCCGAACATTCCGGAACCTTGGTGCATTCCGGAACTCTGAACATTCCGGAACCTTGGTACATTCCGGAACTCTGAACATTACGGAACCTTGGTACATTCCGGAATTCCGAACATTCCGGAACCTTGGTGCATTCCGGAACTCTGAACATTCCGGAATTCCGAACATTCCGGAACCTTGGTACATTCCGGAACCTTGGTGCATTCCGGAACTCTGAACATTCCGGAATTCCGAACATTCCGGAACCTTGGTGCATTCCGGAACTCTGAACATTCCGGAACCTTGGTACATTCCGGAACTCCAAACATTCCGGAACCTTGGTACATTCCGGAACTCCAAACATTCCGGAACCTTGGTACATTCCGGAATTCCGAACATTCCGGAACCTTGGTGCATTCCGGAACTCTGAATTCCGGAACTCTGAACATTCCGGAACTCTGAACATTCCGGAATTCCGAACATTCCGGAACCTTGGTGCATTCCGGAACTCTGAACATTCCGGAACCTTGGTACATTCCGGAACTCCAAACATTCCGGAACCTTGGTACATTCCGGAACTCCAAACATTCCGGAACCTTGGTACATTCCGGAATTCCGAACATTCCGGAACCTTGGTGCATTCCGGAACTCTGAATTCCGGAACTCTGAACATTCCGGAACTCTGAACATTCCGGAATTCCGAACATTCCGGAACCTTTGTGCATTCCGGAATTCCGAACATTCCGGAACCTTGGTACATTCCGGAATTCCGAACATTCCGGAATTCCGAACATTCCGGAACCTTGGTGCATTCCGGAAACTTGGTGCATTCCGGAACTCTGAACATTCCGGAATTCCGAACATTCCGGAACCTTGGTACATTCCGGAATTCCGAACATTCCGGAACCTTGGTGCATTCCGGAACTCTGAACATTCCGGAACCTTGGTACATTCCGGAATTCCGAACATTCCGGAACCTTGGTGCATTCCGGAACTCTGAACATTCCGGAACTCTGAACATTCCGGAATTCCGAACATTCCGGAACCTTGGTGCATTCCGGAACTCTGAACATTCCGGAACCTTGGTACATTCCGGAACTCTGAACATTCCGGAACCTTGGTACATTCCGGAATTCCGAACATTCCGGAACCTTGGTGCATTCCGGAACTCTGAACATTCCGGAATTCCGAACATTCCGGAACCTTGGTGCATTCCGGAACTCTTAATTCCGGAACCTTGGTGCATTCCGGAACTCTGAACATTCCGGAACCTTGGTGCATTCCGGAACTCTGAACATTCCGGAACCTTGGTGCATTCCGGAACCTTGGTGCATTCCGGAACTCTGAATTCCGGAACCTTGGTGCATTCCGGAACTCTGAACATTCCGGAACCTTGGTACATTCCGGAACTCTGAACATTCCGGAACCTTGGTACATTCCGGAATTCCGAACATTCCGGAACCTTGGTGCATTCCGGAACTCTGAACATTCCGGAACTCTGAACATTCCGGAATTCCGAACATTCCGGAACCTTGGTGCATTCCGGAACTCTTAACATTCTGGAACCTTGGTGGATTCCGTAACTCTGAACATTCCGGAACACTGAACATTCCGGAACCTTGGTGCATTCCGGAACTCTGAACATTCCGGAACCTTGGTACATTCCGGAATTCCGAACATTCCGGAACCTTGGTGCATTCCGGAACTCTGAACATTCCGGAATTCCGAACATTCCGGAATTCCGAACATTCCGGAACCTTTGTGCATTCCGGAACCTTGCTGCATTCCGGAACTCTGAACATTCCGGAATTCCGAACATTCCGGAACCTTGGTACATTCTGGAATTCTGAACATTCCGGAACCTTGGTGCATTCCGGAACTCTGAACATTCCGGAACTCTGAACATTCCGGAATTCCGAACATTCCGGAACCTTGGTGCATTCCGGAACTCTGAACATTCCGGAATTCCGAACATTCCGGAACCTTGGTACATTCCGGAATTCCGAACATTCCGGAACCTTGGTGCATTCCGGAACTCTGAACATTTCGGAATCTTGTAACATTCCGGAACCTTGGAACATTCCGGAATTCCGAACATTCCGGAACCTTGGTGCATTCCGGAACTCTGAACATTCCGGAACCTTGGTACATTCCGGAATTCCGAACAAACCGAAATTCCGAACATTCCGGAACCGTGGTGCATTCCGGAACTCTGAACATTCCGGAACCTTGGTACATTCCGGAATTCTGAACATTCCGGAACCTTGGTGCATTCCGGAACTCTTAACATTCTGGAACCTTGGTGGATTCCGGAACTCTGAACATTCCGGAACACTGAACATTCCGGAACCTTGGTGCATTCCGGAACTCTGAACATTCCGGAACCTTGGTACATTCCGGAATTCCGAACATTCCGGAATTCCGAACATTCCGGAACCTTTGTGCATTCCGGAACCTTGCTGCATTCCGGAAGTCTGAACATTCCGGAATTCCGAACATTCCGGAACCTTGGTACATTCTGGAATTCTGAACATTCCGGAACCTTGGTGCATTCCGGAACTCTGAACATTCCGGAACTCTGAACATTCCGGAATTCCGAACATTCCGGAACCTTGGTGCATTCCGGAACTCTGAACATTCCGGAACTCTGAACATTCCGGAATTCCGAACATTCCGGAACCTTGGTACATTCCGGAATTCCGAACATTCCGGAACCTTGGGGCATTCCGGAACCTTTGTGCATTCCGGAACTCTGAACATTCCGGAACCTTGGTGCATTCCGGAACTCCAAACATTCCGGAACCTTGGTACATTCCGGAATTCCGAACATTCCGGAACCTTTGTGCATTCCGGAATTCCGAACATTCCGGAACCTTTGTGCATTCCGGAACCTTCGTGTATTCCGGAACTCTGAACATTCCAGAACCTTTGTGCATTCCGGAACTCTGAATTCCGGAACTCTGAACATTCCGGAATTCCGAACATTCCGGAACCTTGGTGCATTCCGGAACCTTGGTGCATTCCGGAACCTTGGTGCATTCCGGAATTCCGAACATTCCGGAACCTTTGTGCATTCCGGAACTCTGAACATTCCGGAACCTTGGTGCATTCCGGAACTCCAAACATTCCGGAACCTTGGTACATTCCGGAATTCCGAACATTCCGGAACCTTTGTGCATTCCGGAATTCCGAACATTCCGGAACCTTTGTGCATTCCGGAACCTTCGTGTATTCCGGAACTCTGAACATTCCAGAACCTTTGTGCATTCCGGAACTCTGAATTCCGGAACTCTGAACATTCCGGAATTCCGAACATTCCGGAACCTTTGTGCATTCCGGAACTCTGAATTCCGGAACTCTGAACATTCCGGAATTCCAAAAATTCCGGAACCTTGCTGCATTCCGGAACTCTGAATTCCGGAACCTTGGTGCATTCCGGAACTCTGAACATTCCGGAACCTTGGTACATTCCGGAACTCTGAACATTCCGGAACCTTGGTACATTCCGGAACTCTGAACATTCCGGAACTCTGAACATTCCGGAATTCCGAACATTCCAGAACCTTGGTGAATTCCGGAACTCTGAACATTCCGGAATTCCGAACATTCCGGAACCTTGGTGCATTCCGGAACTCTGAACATTCCGGAATTCCGAACATTCCGGAACCTTGGTACATTCCGGAATTCCGAACATTCCGGAACCTTGGTGCATTCCGGAACTCTGAACATTCCGGAATTCTGAACATTCCGGAACCTTGGTGCATTCCGGAACTCTTAACATTGCGGAACCTTTGTGCATTCCGGAACTCTGAACATTCCGGAATTCCGAACATTCCGGAACCTTTGTTCATTCCGGAATTCCGAACATTCCGGAACCTTGGTGCATTCCGGAACTCTGAACATTCCGGAACCTTGGTACATTCCGGAACTCTGAACATTCCGGAACCTTTGTGCATTCCGGAACTCTGAACATTCCGGAACCTTGGTGCATTCCGGCACCTTGGTGCATTCCGGAATTCCGAACATTCCGGAACCTTGGTGCATTCCGGAACTCTGAATTCCGGAACCTTGGTGCATTCCGGAACTCTGAACATTCCGGAACCTTGGTGCATTCCGGAACTCTGAACATTCCGGAACCTTGGTGCATTCCGGAACCTTGGTGCATTCCGGAACTCTGAATTCCGGAACCTTGGTGCATTCCGGAACTCTGAACATTCCGGAACCTTGGTACATTCCGGAACTCTGAACATTCCGGAACCTTGGTACATTCCGGAATTCCGAACATTCCGGAACCTTGGTGCATTCCGGAACTCTGAACATTCCGGAACTCTGAACATTCCGGAATTCCGAACATTCCGGAACCTTGGTGCATTCCGGAACTCTGAACATTCCGGAATTCCGAACATTACCATACCATACCATACCAACTTTATTTCTAAAGCACTTTAACATAAAACCAGAGTTTCACAAAGTGCTGTACATGTTAATAGCATACGTAAAGAAAATTAAAATGAGATACGATAAAATAAATAGATACAATAAATTGAAACATGTTAAAACAAATTGAGTCAACCCCTCTAATCAATGCCAAAGGCTTCAGCGAATAAATATGTTTTAAGAAGACTTTTAAATTCGGAGAGAGAAGAGGCCTGCCTAACATGCAAGGGCAGATCATTCCACAACTTTGGAGCAGCTACAGCAAAAGCACGATCACCTTTAAGTTTATACTTAGTTTTCGGTACCTTAAGGAGTTGCTGATTGGCGGACCTAAGGGAACGGGCAGGTGTATATGGTTGTAGTAGCTCCGAGAGGTAGGGGGGGGCCAGGCCATTAAGAGATTTAAAAGCAAATAAGAGAATTTTAAAAACAATCCTAAAATGTACAGGTAGCCAGTGGAGTGAAATTAAAATAGGGGTAATGTGCTCAAACTTTTTTGTTCCAGAACATTCCGGAACCTTTGTGCATTCCGGAATTCCGAACATTCCGGAACCTTGGTACATTCCGGAATTCCGAACATTCCGGAATTCCGAACATTCCGGAACCTTGGTACATTCCGGAATTCCGAACAAACCGAAATTCCGAACATTCCGGAACCTTGGTGCATTCCGGAACTCTGAACATTCCGGAACCTTGGTACATTCCGGAACTCTTAACATTCTGGAACCTTGGTGGATTCCGGAACTCTGAACATTCCGGAACACTGAACATTCCGGAACCTTGGTGCATTCCGGAACTCTGAACATTCCGGAACCTTGGTACATTCCGGAATTCCGAACATTCCGGAATTCCGAACATTCCGGAACCTTGGTACATTCTGGAATTCTGAACATTCCGGAACCTTGGTGCATTCCGGAACTCTGAACATTCCGGAACTCTGAACATTCCGGAATTCCGAACATTCCGGAACCTTGGTGCATTCCGGAACTCTGAACATTCCGGAACTCTGAACATTCCGGAATTCCGAACATTCCGGAACCTTGGTACATTCCGGAATTCCGAACATTCCGGAACCTTGGGGCATTCCGGAACCTTTGTGCATTCCGGAACTCTGAACATTCCGGAACCTTGGTGCATTCCGGAACTCCAAACATTCCGGAACCTTGGTACATTCCGGAATTCCGAACATTCCGGAACCTTGGTGCATTCCGGAACCTTGGTGCATTCCGGAACCTTGGTGCATTCCGGAATTCCGAACATTCCGGAACCTTTGTGCATTCCGGAACTCTGAACATTCCGGAACCTTGGTGCATTCCGGAACTCCAAACATTCCGGAACCTTGGTACATTCCGGAATTCCGAACATTCCGGAACCTTTGTGCATTCCGGAATTCCGAACATTCCGGAACCTTTGTGCATTCCGGAACCTTCGTGTATTCCGGAACTCTGAACATTCCAGAACCTTTGTGCATTCCGGAACTCTGAATTCCGGAACTCTGAACATTCCGGAATTCCGAACATTCCGGAACCTTTGTGCATTCCGGAACTCTGAATTCCGGAACTCTGAACATTCCGGAATTCCAAAAATTCCGGAACCTTGCTGCATTCCGGAACTCTGAATTCCGGAACCTTGGTGCATTCCGGAACTCTGAACATTCCGGAACCTTGGTACATTCCGGAACTCTGAACATTCCGGAACCTTGGTACATTCCGGAATTCCGAACATTCCGGAACCTTGGTGCATTCCGGAACTCTGAACATTCCGGAACTCTGAATATTCCGGAATTCCGAACATTCCGGAACCTTGGTGCATTCCGGAACTCTGAACATTCCGGAATTCCGAACATTCCGGAACCTTTGTGCATTCCGGAATTCCGAACATTCCGGAACCTTGGTACATTCCGGAATTCCGAACATTCCGGAATTCCGAACATTCCGGAATTCCAAAAATTCCGGAACCTTGCTGTATTCCGGAACTCTGAATTCCGGAGCCTTGGTGCATTCCGGAACTCTGAACATTCCGGAACCTTGGTACATTCCGGAATTCCGAACATTCCGGAACCTTGGTGCATTCCGGAACTCTGAACATTCCAGAACTCTGAACATTCCGGAATTCCGAACATTCCGGAACCTTGGTGCATTCCGGAACTCTGAACATTCCGGAATTCCGAACATTCCGGAACCTTTGTGCATTCCGGAATTCCGAACATTCCGGAACCTTGGTACATTCCGGAATTCCGAACATTCCGGAATTCCGAACATTCCGGAACCTTGGTGCATTCCGGAACCTTGGTGCATTCCGGAACTCTGAACATTCCGGAATTCCGAACATTCCGGAACCTTGGTACATTCCGGAATTCCGAACATTCCGGAACCTTGGTGCATTCCGGAACTCTGAACATTCCGGAATTCTGAACATTCCGGAACCTTGGTGCATTCCGGAACTCTGAACATTCCGGAACCTTGGTACATTCCGGAATTCCGAACATTCCGGAACCTTGGTGCATTCCGGAACTCTGAACATTCCGGAACTCTGAACATTCCGGAATTCCGAACATTCCGGAACCTTGGTGCATTCCGGAACTCTGAACATTCCGGAACCTTGGTACATTCCGGAACTCTGAACATTCCGGAACCTTGGTACATTCCGGAATTCCGAACATTCCGGAACCTTGGTGCATTCCGGAACTCTGAACATTCCGGAATTCCGAACATTCCGGAACCTTGGTGCATTCCGGAACTCTGAACATCCCGGAACCTTGGTACATTCCGGAACTCCAAACATTCCGGAACCTTGGTACATTCCGGAACTCCAAACATTCCGGAACCTTGGTACATTCCGGAATTCCGAACATTCCGGAACCTTGGTGCATTCCGGAACTCTGAATTCCGGAACTCTGAACATTCCGGAACTCTGAACATTCCGGAATTCCGAACATTCCGGAACCTTGGTGCATTCCGGAACTCTGAACATTCCGGAACCTTGGTACATTCCGGAACTCCAAACATTCCGGAACCTTGGTACATTCCGGAACTCCAAACATTCCGGAACCTTGGTACATTCCGGAATTCCGAACATTCCGGAACCTTGGTGCATTCCGGAACTCTGAATTCCGGAACTCTGAACATTCCGGAACTCTGAACATTCCGGAATTCCGAACATTCCGGAACCTTTGTGCATTCCGGAATTCCGAACATTCCGGAACCTTGGTACATTCCGGAATTCCGAACATTCCGGAATTCCGAACATTCCGGAACCTTGGTGCATTCCGGAAACTTGGTGCATTCCGGAACTCTGAACATTCCGGAATTCCGAACATTCCGGAACCTTGGTACATTCCGGAATTCCGAACATTCCGGAACCTTGGTGCATTCCGGAACTCTGAACATTCCGGAATTCTGAACATTCCGGAACCTTGGTGCATTCCGGAACTCTGAACATTCCGGAACCTTGGTACATTCCGGAATTCCGAACATTCCGGAACCTTGGTGCATTCCGGAACTCTGAACATTCCGGAACTCTGAACATTCCGGAATTCCGAACATTCCGGAACCTTGGTGCATTCCGGAACTCTGAACATTCCGGAACCTTGGTACATTCCGGAACTCTGAACATTCCGGAACCTTGGTACATTCCGGAATTCCGAACATTCCGGAACCTTGGTGCATTCCGGAACTCTGAACATTCCGGAATTCCGAACATTCCGGAACCTTGGTGCATTCCGGAACTCTGAACATTCCGGAATTCCGAACATTCCGGAAACTTTGTGCATTCCGGAATTCCGAACATTCCGGAACCTTGGTACATTCCGGAATTCCGAACATTCCGGAATTCCGAACATTCCGGAACCTTGGTGCATTCCGGAACCTTGGTGCATTCCGGAACTCTGAACATTCCGGAATTCCGAACATTCCGGAACCTTGGTACATTCCGGAATTCCGAACATTCCGGAACCTTGGTGCATTCCGGAACTCTGAACATTCCGGAATTCTGAACATTCCGGAACCTTGGTGCATTCCGGAACTCTGAACATTCCGGAACCTTGGTACATTCCGGAATTCCGAACATTCCGGAACCTTGGTGCATTCCGGAACTCTGAACATTCCGGAACTCTGAACATTCCGGAATTCCGAACATTCCGGAACCTTGGTGCATTCCGGAACTCTGAACATTCCGGAACCTTGGTACATTCCGGAACTCTGAACATTACGGAACCTTGGTACATTCCGGAATTCCGAACATTCCGGAACCTTGGTGCATTCCGGAACTCTGAACATTCCGGAATTCCGAACATTCCGGAACCTTGGTACATTCCGGAACCTTGGTGCATTCCGGAACTCTGAACATTCCGGAATTCCGAACATTCCGGAACCTTGGTGCATTCCGGAACTCTGAACATTCCGGAACCTTGGTACATTCCGGAACTCCAAACATTCCGGAACCTTGGTACATTCCGGAACTCCAAACATTCCGGAACCTTGGTACATTCCGGAATTCCGAACATTCCGGAACCTTGGTGCATTCCGGAACTCTGAATTCCGGAACTCTGAACATTCCGGAACTCTGAACATTCCGGAATTCCGAACATTCCGGAACCTTGGTGCATTCCGGAACTCTGAACATTCCGGAACCTTGGTACATTCCGGAACTCCAAACATTCCGGAACCTTGGTACATTCCGGAACTCCAAACATTCCGGAACCTTGGTACATTCCGGAATTCCGAACATTCCGGAACCTTGGTGCATTCCGGAACTCTGAATTCCGGAACTCTGAACATTCCGGAACTCTGAACATTCCGGAATTCCGAACATTCCGGAACCTTTGTGCATTCCGGAATTCCGAACATTCCGGAACCTTGGTACATTCCGGAATTCCGAACATTCCGGAATTCCGAACATTCCGGAACCTTGGTGCATTCCGGAAACTTGGTGCATTCCGGAACTCTGAACATTCCGGAATTCCGAACATTCCGGAACCTTGGTACATTCCGGAATTCCGAACATTCCGGAACCTTGGTGCATTCCGGAACTCTGAACATTCCGGAACCTTGGTACATTCCGGAATTCCGAACATTCCGGAACCTTGGTGCATTCCGGAACTCTGAACATTCCGGAACTCTGAACATTCCGGAATTCCGAACATTCCGGAACCTTGGTGCATTCCGGAACTCTGAACATTCCGGAACCTTGGTACATTCCGGAACTCTGAACATTCCGGAACCTTGGTACATTCCGGAATTCCGAACATTCCGGAACCTTGGTGCATTCCGGAACTCTGAACATTCCGGAATTCCGAACATTCCGGAACCTTGGTGCATTCCGGAACTCTTAATTCCGGAACCTTGGTGCATTCCGGAACTCTGAACATTCCGGAACCTTGGTGCATTCCGGAACTCTGAACATTCCGGAACCTTGGTGCATTCCGGAACCTTGGTGCATTCCGGAACTCTGAATTCCGGAACCTTGGTGCATTCCGGAACTCTGAACATTCCGGAACCTTGGTACATTCCGGAACTCTGAACATTCCGGAACCTTGGTACATTCCGGAATTCCGAACATTCCGGAACCTTGGTGCATTCCGGAACTCTGAACATTCCGGAACTCTGAACATTCCGGAATTCCGAACATTCCGGAACCTTGGTGCATTCCGGAACTCTTAACATTCTGGAACCTTGGTGGATTCCGTAACTCTGAACATTCCGGAACACTGAACATTCCGGAACCTTGGTGCATTCCGGAACTCTGAACATTCCGGAACCTTGGTACATTCCGGAATTCCGAACATTCCGGAACCTTGGTGCATTCCGGAACTCTGAACATTCCGGAATTCCGAACATTCCGGAATTCCGAACATTCCGGAACCTTTGTGCATTCCGGAACCTTGCTGCATTCCGGAACTCTGAACATTCCGGAATTCCGAACATTCCGGAACCTTGGTACATTCTGGAATTCTGAACATTCCGGAACCTTGGTGCATTCCGGAACTCTGAACATTCCGGAACTCTGAACATTCCGGAATTCCGAACATTCCGGAACCTTGGTGCATTCCGGAACTCTGAACATTCCGGAATTCCGAACATTCCGGAACCTTGGTACATTCCGGAATTCCGAACATTCCGGAACCTTGGTGCATTCCGGAACTCTGAACATTTCGGAATCTTGTAACATTCCGGAACCTTGGAACATTCCGGAATTCCGAACATTCCGGAACCTTGGTGCATTCCGGAACTCTGAACATTCCGGAACCTTGGTACATTCCGGAATTCCGAACAAACCGAAATTCCGAACATTCCGGAACCGTGGTGCATTCCGGAACTCTGAACATTCCGGAACCTTGGTACATTCCGGAATTCTGAACATTCCGGAACCTTGGTGCATTCCGGAACTCTTAACATTCTGGAACCTTGGTGGATTCCGGAACTCTGAACATTCCGGAACACTGAACATTCCGGAACCTTGGTGCATTCCGGAACTCTGAACATTCCGGAACCTTGGTACATTCCGGAATTCCGAACATTCCGGAATTCCGAACATTCCGGAACCTTTGTGCATTCCGGAACCTTGCTGCATTCCGGAAGTCTGAACATTCCGGAATTCCGAACATTCCGGAACCTTGGTACATTCTGGAATTCTGAACATTCCGGAACCTTGGTGCATTCCGGAACTCTGAACATTCCGGAACTCTGAACATTCCGGAATTCCGAACATTCCGGAACCTTGGTGCATTCCGGAACTCTGAACATTCCGGAACTCTGAACATTCCGGAATTCCGAACATTCCGGAACCTTGGTACATTCCGGAATTCCGAACATTCCGGAACCTTGGGGCATTCCGGAACCTTTGTGCATTCCGGAACTCTGAACATTCCGGAACCTTGGTGCATTCCGGAACTCCAAACATTCCGGAACCTTGGTACATTCCGGAATTCCGAACATTCCGGAACCTTTGTGCATTCCGGAATTCCGAACATTCCGGAACCTTTGTGCATTCCGGAACCTTCGTGTATTCCGGAACTCTGAACATTCCAGAACCTTTGTGCATTCCGGAACTCTGAATTCCGGAACTCTGAACATTCCGGAATTCCGAACATTCCGGAACCTTGGTGCATTCCGGAACCTTGGTGCATTCCGGAACCTTGGTGCATTCCGGAATTCCGAACATTCCGGAACCTTTGTGCATTCCGGAACTCTGAACATTCCGGAACCTTGGTGCATTCCGGAACTCCAAACATTCCGGAACCTTGGTACATTCCGGAATTCCGAACATTCCGGAACCTTTGTGCATTCCGGAATTCCGAACATTCCGGAACCTTTGTGCATTCCGGAACCTTCGTGTATTCCGGAACTCTGAACATTCCAGAACCTTTGTGCATTCCGGAACTCTGAATTCCGGAACTCTGAACATTCCGGAATTCCGAACATTCCGGAACCTTTGTGCATTCCGGAACTCTGAATTCCGGAACTCTGAACATTCCGGAATTCCAAAAATTCCGGAACCTTGCTGCATTCCGGAACTCTGAATTCCGGAACCTTGGTGCATTCCGGAACTCTGAACATTCCGGAACCTTGGTACATTCCGGAACTCTGAACATTCCGGAACCTTGGTACATTCCGGAACTCTGAACATTCCGGAACTCTGAACATTCCGGAATTCCGAACATTCCAGAACCTTGGTGAATTCCGGAACTCTGAACATTCCGGAATTCCGAACATTCCGGAACCTTGGTGCATTCCGGAACTCTGAACATTCCGGAATTCCGAACATTCCGGAACCTTGGTACATTCCGGAATTCCGAACATTCCGGAACCTTGGTGCATTCCGGAACTCTGAACATTCCGGAATTCTGAACATTCCGGAACCTTGGTGCATTCCGGAACTCTTAACATTGCGGAACCTTTGTGCATTCCGGAACTCTGAACATTCCGGAATTCCGAACATTCCGGAACCTTTGTTCATTCCGGAATTCCGAACATTCCGGAACCTTGGTGCATTCCGGAACTCTGAACATTCCGGAACCTTGGTACATTCCGGAACTCTGAACATTCCGGAACCTTTGTGCATTCCGGAACTCTGAACATTCCGGAACCTTGGTGCATTCCGGCACCTTGGTGCATTCCGGAATTCCGAACATTCCGGAACCTTGGTGCATTCCGGAACTCTGAATTCCGGAACCTTGGTGCATTCCGGAACTCTGAACATTCCGGAACCTTGGTGCATTCCGGAACTCTGAACATTCCGGAACCTTGGTGCATTCCGGAACCTTGGTGCATTCCGGAACTCTGAATTCCGGAACCTTGGTGCATTCCGGAACTCTGAACATTCCGGAACCTTGGTACATTCCGGAACTCTGAACATTCCGGAACCTTGGTACATTCCGGAATTCCGAACATTCCGGAACCTTGGTGCATTCCGGAACTCTGAACATTCCGGAACTCTGAACATTCCGGAATTCCGAACATTCCGGAACCTTGGTGCATTCCGGAACTCTGAACATTCCGGAATTCCGAACATTACCATACCATACCATACCAACTTTATTTCTAAAGCACTTTAACATAAAACCAGAGTTTCACAAAGTGCTGTACATGTTAATAGCATACGTAAAGAAAATTAAAATGAGATACGATAAAATAAATAGATACAATAAATTGAAACATGTTAAAACAAATTGAGTCAACCCCTCTAATCAATGCCAAAGGCTTCAGCGAATAAATATGTTTTAAGAAGACTTTTAAATTCGGAGAGAGAAGAGGCCTGCCTAACATGCAAGGGCAGATCATTCCACAACTTTGGAGCAGCTACAGCAAAAGCACGATCACCTTTAAGTTTATACTTAGTTTTCGGTACCTTAAGGAGTTGCTGATTGGCGGACCTAAGGGAACGGGCAGGTGTATATGGTTGTAGTAGCTCCGAGAGGTAGGGGGGGGCCAGGCCATTAAGAGATTTAAAAGCAAATAAGAGAATTTTAAAAACAATCCTAAAATGTACAGGTAGCCAGTGGAGTGAAATTAAAATAGGGGTAATGTGCTCAAACTTTTTTGTTCCAGAACATTCCGGAACCTTTGTGCATTCCGGAATTCCGAACATTCCGGAACCTTGGTACATTCCGGAATTCCGAACATTCCGGAATTCCGAACATTCCGGAACCTTGGTACATTCCGGAATTCCGAACAAACCGAAATTCCGAACATTCCGGAACCTTGGTGCATTCCGGAACTCTGAACATTCCGGAACCTTGGTACATTCCGGAACTCTTAACATTCTGGAACCTTGGTGGATTCCGGAACTCTGAACATTCCGGAACACTGAACATTCCGGAACCTTGGTGCATTCCGGAACTCTGAACATTCCGGAACCTTGGTACATTCCGGAATTCCGAACATTCCGGAATTCCGAACATTCCGGAACCTTGGTACATTCTGGAATTCTGAACATTCCGGAACCTTGGTGCATTCCGGAACTCTGAACATTCCGGAACTCTGAACATTCCGGAATTCCGAACATTCCGGAACCTTGGTGCATTCCGGAACTCTGAACATTCCGGAACTCTGAACATTCCGGAATTCCGAACATTCCGGAACCTTGGTACATTCCGGAATTCCGAACATTCCGGAACCTTGGGGCATTCCGGAACCTTTGTGCATTCCGGAACTCTGAACATTCCGGAACCTTGGTGCATTCCGGAACTCCAAACATTCCGGAACCTTGGTACATTCCGGAATTCCGAACATTCCGGAACCTTGGTGCATTCCGGAACCTTGGTGCATTCCGGAACCTTGGTGCATTCCGGAATTCCGAACATTCCGGAACCTTTGTGCATTCCGGAACTCTGAACATTCCGGAACCTTGGTGCATTCCGGAACTCCAAACATTCCGGAACCTTGGTACATTCCGGAATTCCGAACATTCCGGAACCTTTGTGCATTCCGGAATTCCGAACATTCCGGAACCTTTGTGCATTCCGGAACCTTCGTGTATTCCGGAACTCTGAACATTCCAGAACCTTTGTGCATTCCGGAACTCTGAATTCCGGAACTCTGAACATTCCGGAATTCCGAACATTCCGGAACCTTTGTGCATTCCGGAACTCTGAATTCCGGAACTCTGAACATTCCGGAATTCCAAAAATTCCGGAACCTTGCTGCATTCCGGAACTCTGAATTCCGGAACCTTGGTGCATTCCGGAACTCTGAACATTCCGGAACCTTGGTACATTCCGGAACTCTGAACATTCCGGAACCTTGGTACATTCCGGAATTCCGAACATTCCGGAACCTTGGTGCATTCCGGAACTCTGAACATTCCGGAACTCTGAATATTCCGGAATTCCGAACATTCCGGAACCTTGGTGCATTCCGGAACTCTGAACATTCCGGAATTCCGAACATTCCGGAACCTTTGTGCATTCCGGAATTCCGAACATTCCGGAACCTTGGTACATTCCGGAATTCCGAACATTCCGGAATTCCGAACATTCCGGAATTCCAAAAATTCCGGAACCTTGCTGTATTCCGGAACTCTGAATTCCGGAGCCTTGGTGCATTCCGGAACTCTGAACATTCCGGAACCTTGGTACATTCCGGAATTCCGAACATTCCGGAACCTTGGTGCATTCCGGAACTCTGAACATTCCAGAACTCTGAACATTCCGGAATTCCGAACATTCCGGAACCTTGGTGCATTCCGGAACTCTGAACATTCCGGAATTCCGAACATTCCGGAACCTTTGTGCATTCCGGAATTCCGAACATTCCGGAACCTTGGTACATTCCGGAATTCCGAACATTCCGGAATTCCGAACATTCCGGAACCTTGGTGCATTCCGGAACCTTGGTGCATTCCGGAACTCTGAACATTCCGGAATTCCGAACATTCCGGAACCTTGGTACATTCCGGAATTCCGAACATTCCGGAACCTTGGTGCATTCCGGAACTCTGAACATTCCGGAATTCTGAACATTCCGGAACCTTGGTGCATTCCGGAACTCTGAACATTCCGGAACCTTGGTACATTCCGGAATTCCGAACATTCCGGAACCTTGGTGCATTCCGGAACTCTGAACATTCCGGAACTCTGAACATTCCGGAATTCCGAACATTCCGGAACCTTGGTGCATTCCGGAACTCTGAACATTCCGGAACCTTGGTACATTCCGGAACTCTGAACATTCCGGAACCTTGGTACATTCCGGAATTCCGAACATTCCGGAACCTTGGTGCATTCCGGAACTCTGAACATTCCGGAATTCCGAACATTCCGGAACCTTGGTGCATTCCGGAACTCTGAACATCCCGGAACCTTGGTACATTCCGGAACTCCAAACATTCCGGAACCTTGGTACATTCCGGAACTCCAAACATTCCGGAACCTTGGTACATTCCGGAATTCCGAACATTCCGGAACCTTGGTGCATTCCGGAACTCTGAATTCCGGAACTCTGAACATTCCGGAACTCTGAACATTCCGGAATTCCGAACATTCCGGAACCTTGGTGCATTCCGGAACTCTGAACATTCCGGAACCTTGGTACATTCCGGAACTCCAAACATTCCGGAACCTTGGTACATTCCGGAACTCCAAACATTCCGGAACCTTGGTACATTCCGGAATTCCGAACATTCCGGAACCTTGGTGCATTCCGGAACTCTGAATTCCGGAACTCTGAACATTCCGGAACTCTGAACATTCCGGAATTCCGAACATTCCGGAACCTTTGTGCATTCCGGAATTCCGAACATTCCGGAACCTTGGTACATTCCGGAATTCCGAACATTCCGGAATTCCGAACATTCCGGAACCTTGGTGCATTCCGGAAACTTGGTGCATTCCGGAACTCTGAACATTCCGGAATTCCGAACATTCCGGAACCTTGGTACATTCCGGAATTCCGAACATTCCGGAACCTTGGTGCATTCCGGAACTCTGAACATTCCGGAATTCTGAACATTCCGGAACCTTGGTGCATTCCGGAACTCTGAACATTCCGGAACCTTGGTACATTCCGGAATTCCGAACATTCCGGAACCTTGGTGCATTCCGGAACTCTGAACATTCCGGAACTCTGAACATTCCGGAATTCCGAACATTCCGGAACCTTGGTGCATTCCGGAACTCTGAACATTCCGGAACCTTGGTACATTCCGGAACTCTGAACATTCCGGAACCTTGGTACATTCCGGAATTCCGAACATTCCGGAACCTTGGTGCATTCCGGAACTCTGAACATTCCGGAATTCCGAACATTCCGGAACCTTGGTGCATTCCGGAACTCTGAACATTCCGGAATTCCGAACATTACCATACCATACCATACCAACTTTATTTCTAAAGCACTTTAACATAAAACCAGAGTTTCACAAAGTGCTGTACATGTTAATAGCATACGTAAAGAAAATTAAAATGAGATACGATAAAATAAATAGATACAATAAATTGAAACATGTTAAAACAAATTGAGTCAACCCCTCTAATCAATGCCAAAGGCTTCAGCGAATAAATATTTTTTAAGAAGACTTTTAAATTCGGAGAGAGAAGAGGCCTGCCTAACATGCAAGGGCAGATCATTCCACAACTTTGGAGCAGCTACAGCAAAAGCACGATCACCTTTAAGTTTATACTTAGTTTTCGGTACCTTAAGGAGTTGCTGATTGGCGGACCTAAGGGAACGGGCAGGTGTATATGGTTGTAGTAGCTCCGAGAGGTAGGGGGGGGCCAGGCCATTAAGAGATTTAAAAGCAAATAAGAGAATTTTAAAAACAATCCTAAAATGTACAGGTAGCCAGTGGAGTGAAATTAAAATAGGGGTAATGTGCTCAAACTTTTTTGTTCCAGAACATTCCGGAACCTTTGTGCATTCCGGAATTCCGAACATTCCGGAACCTTGGTACATTCCGGAATTCCGAACATTCCGGAATTCCGAACATTCCGGAACCTTTGTGCATTCCGGAACCTTGGTGCATTCCGGAACTCTGAACATTCCGGAATTCCGAACATTCCGGAACCTTGGTACATTCCCGAATTCCGAACATTCCGGAACCTTGGTGCATTCCGGAACTCTGAACATTCCGGAATTCCGAACATTCCGGAACCTTTGTGCATTCCGGAATTCCGAACATTCCGGAACCTTGGTACATTCCGGAATTCCGAACATTCCGGAATTCCGAACATTCCGGAACCTTGGTGCATTCCGGAACCTTGGTGCATTCCGGAACTCTGAACATTCCGGAATTCCGAACATTCCGGAACCTTGGTGCATTCCGGAACTCTGAACATTCCGGAACTCTGAACATTCCGGAATTCCGAAAATTCCGGAACCTTGCTGCATTCCGGAACTCTGAACATTCCGGAACCTTTGTGCATTCCGGAACTCTGAACATTCCGGAACCTTGGTGCATTCCGGAACCTTGGTGCATTCCGGAATTCCGAACATTCCGGAACCTTGGTGCATTCCGGAACTCTGAACATTCCGGAACCTTTGTGCATTCCGGAACTCTGAACATTCCGGAACCTTGGTGCATTCCGGAACCTTGGTGCATTCCGGAACTCTAAACATTCCGGAACCTTGGTACATTCCGGAATTCTGAACATTCCGGAACCTTGGTGCATTCCGGAACTCTGAACATTCCGGAACCTTGGTGCATTCCGGAACTCTTAACATTCTGGAACCTTGGTGGATTCCGTAACTCTGAACATTCCGGAACACTGAACATTCCGGAACCTTGGTGCAGAGTTCCGGAACTCTGAACATTCCGGAACCTTGGTACATTCCGGAATTCCGAACATTCCGGAACCTTGGTGCATTCCGGAACTCTGAACATTCCGGAATTCCGAACATTCCGGAATTCCGAACATTCCGGAACCTTTGTGCATTCCGGAACCTTGCTGCATTCCGGAACTCTGAACATTCCGGAATTCCGAACATTCCGGAACCTTGGTACATTCTGGAATTCTGAACATTCCGGAACCTTGGTGCATTCCGGAACTCTGAACATTCCGGAACTCTGAACATTCCGGAATTCCGAACATTCCGGAACCTTTGTGCATTCCGGAACCTTGCTGCATTCCGGAACTCTGAACATTCCGGAATTCCGAACATTCCGGAACCTTGGTACATTCCGGAATTCCGAACATTCCGGAACCTTGGTGCATTCCGGAACTCTGAAAATTTCGGAATCTTGTAACATTCCGGAACCTTGGAACATTCCGGAATTCCGAACATTCCGGAACCTTGGTGCATTCCGGAACTCTGAACATTCCGGAACCTTGGTACATTCCGGAATTCCGAACAAACCGAAATTCCGAAAATTCCGGAACCTTGGTGCATTCCGGAACTCTGAACATTCCGGAACCTTGGTACATTCCGGAATTCTGAACATTCCGGAACCTTGGTGCATTCCGGAACTCTTAACATTCTGGAACCTTGGTGGATTCCGGAACTCTGAACATTCCGGAACACTGAACATTCCGGAACCTTGGTGCATTCCGGAACTCTGAACATTCCGGAACCTTGGTACATTCCGGAATTCCGAACATTCCGGAATTCCGAACATTCCGGAACCTTGGTGCATTCCGGAACTCTGAACATTCCGGAATTCCGAACATTCCGGAATTCCGAACATTCCGGAACCTTTGTGCATTCCGGAACCTTGCTGCATTCCGGAACTCTGAACATTCCGGAATTCCGAACATTCCGGAACCTTGGTACATTCTGGAATTCTGAACATTCCGGAACCTTGGTGCATTCCGGAACTCTTAACATTCTGGAACCTTGGTGGATTCCGGAACTCTGAACATTCCGGAACACTGAACATTCCGGAACCTTGGTGCATTCCGGAACTCTGAACATTCCGGAACCTTGGTACATTCCGGAATTCCGAACATTCCGGAATTCCGAACATTCCGGAACCTTGGTGCATTCCGGAACTCTGAACATTCCGGAATTCCGAACATTCCGGAATTCCGAACATTCCGGAACCTTTGTGCATTCCGGAACCTTGCTGCATTCCGGAACTCTGAACATTCCGGAATTCCGAACATTCCGGAACCTTGGTACATTCTGGAATTCTGAACATTCCGGAACCTTGGTGCATTCCGGAACTCTGAACATTCCGGAACTCTGAACATTCCGGAATTCCGAACATTCCGGAACCTTGGTACATTCCGGAATTCCGAACATTCCGGAACCTTGGGGCATTCCGGAACCTTTGTGCATTCCGGAACTCTGAACATTCCGGAACCTTGGTGCATTCCGGAACTCCAAACATTCCGGAACCTTAGTACATTCCGGAATTCCGAACATTCCGGAACCTTGGTGCATTCCGGAACCTTGGTGCATTCCGGAACCTTGGTGCATTCCGGAATTCCGAACATTCCGTAACCTTTGTGCATTCCGGAACTCTGAACATTCCGGAACCTTGGTG
The DNA here is from genome assembly GCF_057381845.1 of Rhamphochromis longiceps. Classification (NCBI taxonomy): domain Eukaryota; kingdom Metazoa; phylum Chordata; class Actinopteri; order Cichliformes; family Cichlidae; genus Rhamphochromis; species Rhamphochromis longiceps. The sequence goes on along the minus strand of NC_140574.1, from coordinate 38,522,617 downwards.
CATTCCGGAACTCCAAACATTCCGGAACCTTGGTACATTCCGGAATTCCGAACATTCCGGAACCTTTGTGCATTCCGGAATTCCGAACATTCCGGAACCTTTGTGCATTCCGGAACCTTCGTGTATTCCGGAACTCTGAACATTCCAGAACCTTTGTGCACTCCGGAACTCTGAATTCCGGAACTCTGAACATTCCGGAATTCCGAACATTCCGGAACCTTTGTGCATTCCGGAACTCTGAATTCCGGAACTCTGAACATTCCGGAATTCCAAAAATTCCGGAACCTTGCTGCATTCCGGAACTCTGAATTCCGGAACCTTGGTGCATTCCGGAACTCTGAACATTCCGGAACCTTGGTACATTCCGGAACTCTGAACATTCCGGAACCTTGGTACATTCCGGAACTCTGAACATTCCGGAACTCTGAACATTCCGGAATTCCGAACATTCCAGAACCTTGGTGCATTCCGGAACTCTGAACATTCCGGAATTCCGAACATTCCGGAACCTTGGTGCATTCCGGAACTCTGAACATTCCGGAATTCCGAACATTCCGGAACCTTGGTACATTCCGGAATTCCGAACATTCCGGAACCTTGGTGCATTCCGGAACTCTGAACATTCCGGAATTCTGAACATTCCGGAACCTTGGTGCATTCCGGAACTCTTAACATTGCGGAACCTTTGTGCATTCCGGAACTCTGAACATTCCGGAATTCCGAACATTCCGGAACCTTTGTTCATTCCGGAATTCCGAACATTCCGGAACCTTGGTGCATTCCGGAACTCTGAACATTCCGGAACCTTGGTACATTCCGGAACTCTGAACATTCCGGAACCTTTGTGCATTCCGGAACTCTGAACATTCTGGAACCTTGGTGCATTCCGGAACCTTGGTGCATTCCGGAATTCCGAACATTCCGGAACCTTGGTGCATTCCGGAACTCTGAATTCCGGAACCTTGGTGCATTCCGGAACTCTGAACATTCCGGAACCTTTGTGCATTCCGGAACTCTGAACATTCCGGAACCTTGGTGCATTCCGGAACTCTGAACATTCCGGAACCTTGGTACATTCCGGAACTCTGAACATTCCGGAACCTTGGTACATTCCGGAATTCCGAACATTCCGGAACCTTGGTGCATTCCGGAACTCTGAACATTCCGGAACTCTGAACATTCCGGAATTCCGAACATTCCGGAACCTTGGTGCATTCCGGAACTCTGAACATTCCGGAATTCCGAACATTCCGGAACCTTTGTGCATTCCGGAATTCCGAACATTCCGGAACCTTGGTACATTCCGGAATTCCGAACATTCCGGAATTCCGAACATTCCGGAACCTTGGTGCATTCCGGAACCTTGGTGCATTCCGGAACTCTGAACATTCCGGAATTCCGAACATTCCGGAACCTTGGTACATTCCGGAATTCCGAACATTCCGGAATTCCGAACATTCCGGAACCTTTGTGCATTCCGGAACCTTGGTGCATTCCGGAACTCTGAACATTCCGGAATTCCGAACATTCCGGAACCTTGGTACATTCCCGAATTCCGAACATTCCGGAACCTTGGTGCATTCCGGAACTCTGAACATTCCGGAATTCCGAACATTCCGGAACCTTTGTGCATTCCGGAATTCCGAACATTCCGGAACCTTGGTACATTCCGGAATTCCGAACATTCCGGAATTCCGAACATTCCGGAACCTTGGTGCATTCCGGAACCTTGGTGCATTCCGGAACTCTGAACATTCCGGAATTCCGAACATTCCGGAACCTTGGTGCATTCCGGAACTCTGAACATTCCGGAACCTTGGTACATTCCGGAACTCTGAACATTCCGGAACCTTGGTGCATTCCGGAACCTTGGTGCATTCCGGAACTCTGAACATTCCGGAACCTTGGTGCATTCCGGAACTCTGAACATTCCGGAATTCCGAACATTCCGGAACCTTGGTGCATTCCGGAACTCTGAACATTCCGGAACTCTGAACATTCCGGAATTCCGAAAATTCCGGAACCTTGCTGCATTCCGGAACTCTGAACATTCCGGAACCTTTGTGCATTCCGGAACTCTGAACATTCCGGAACCTTGGTGCATTCCGGAACCTTGGTGCATTCCGGAATTCCGAACATTCCGGAACCTTGGTGCATTCCGGAACTCTGAACATTCCGGAACCTTTGTGCATTCCGGAACCTTGGTGCATTCCGGAACTCTGAACATTCCGGAACCTTTGTGCATTCCGGAACTCTGAACATTCCGGAACCTTGGTGCATTCCGGAACCTTGGTGCATTCCGGAACTCTGAACATTCCGGAACCTTGGTGCATTCCGGAATTCTGAACATTCCGGAACCTTGGTGCATTCCGGAACTCTGAACATTCCGGAACACTGAACATTCCGGAACCTTGGTGCATTCCGGAACTCTGAACATTCCGGAACCTTGGTGCATTCCGGAACCTTGGTGCATTCCGGAACTCTGAACATTCCGGAACCTTGGTGCATTCCGGAATTCTGAACATTCCGGAACCTTGGTGCATTCCGGAACTCTGAACATTCCGGAACACTGAACATTCCGGAACCTTGGTGCATTCCGGAACTCTGAATTCCGGAACTCTGAACATTCCGGAACTCTGAACATTCCGGAATTCCGAACATTCCGGAACCTTGGTGCATTCCGGAACTCTGAACATTCCGGAACCTTGGTACATTCCGGAACTCCAAACATTCCGGAACCTTGGTACATTCCGGAACTCCAAACATTCCGGAACCTTGGTACATTCCGGAATTCCGAACATTCCGGAACCTTGGTGCATTCCGGAACTCTGAATTCCGGAACTCTGAACATTCCGGAACTCTGAACATTCCGGAATTCCGAACATTCCGGAACCTTTGTGCATTCCGGAATTCCGAACATTCCGGAACCTTGGTACATTCCGGAATTCCGAACATTCCGGAATTCCGAACATTCCGGAACCTTGGTGCATTCCGGAAACTTGGTGCATTCCGGAACTCTGAACATTCCGGAATTCCGAACATTCCGGAACCTTGGTACATTCCGGAATTCCGAACATTCCGGAACCTTGGTGCATTCCGGAACTCTGAACATTCCGGAATTCTGAACATTCCGGAACCTTGGTGCATTCCGGAACTCTGAACATTCCGGAACCTTGGTACATTCCGGAATTCCGAACATTCCGGAACCTTGGTGCATTCCGGAACTCTGAACATTCCGGAACTCTGAACATTCCGGAATTCCGAACATTCCGGAACCTTGGTGCATTCCGGAACTCTGAACATTCCGGAACCTTGGTACATTCCGGAACTCTGAACATTCCGGAACCTTGGTACATTCCGGAATTCCGAACATTCCGGAACCTTGGTGCATTCCGGAACTCTGAACATTCCGGAATTCCGAACATTCCGGAACCTTGGTGCATTCCGGAACTCTGAACATTCCGGAATTCCGAACATTACCATACCATACCATACCAACTTTATTTCTAAAGCACTTTAACATAAAACCAGAGTTTCACAAAGTGCTGTACATGTTAATAGCATACGTAAAGAAAATTAAAATGAGATACGATAAAATAAATAGATACAATAAATTGAAACATGTTAAAACAAATTGAGTCAACCCCTCTAATCAATGCCAAAGGCTTCAGCGAATAAATATTTTTTAAGAAGACTTTTAAATTCGGAGAGAGAAGAGGCCTGCCTAACATGCAAGGGCAGATCATTCCACAAATTTGGAGCAGCTACAGCAAAAGCACGATCACCTTTAAGTTTATACTTAGTTTTCGGTACCTTAAGGAGTTGCTGATTGGCGGACCTAAGGGAACGGGCAGGTGTATATGGTTGTAGTAGCTCCGAGAGGTAGGGGGGGGCCAGGCCATTAAGAGATTTAAAAGCAAATAAGAGAATTTTAAAAACAATCCTAAAATGTACAGGTAGCCAGTGGAGTGAAATTAAAATAGGGGTAATGTGCTCAAACTTTTTTGTTCCAGAACATTCCGGAACCTTTGTGCATTCCGGAATTCCGAACATTCCGGAACCTTGGTACATTCCGGAATTCCGAACATTCCGGAATTCCGAACATTCCGGAACCTTTGTGCATTCCGGAACCTTGGTGCATTCCGGAACTCTGAACATTCCGGAATTCCGAACATTCCGGAACCTTGGTACATTCCCGAATTCCGAACATTCCGGAACCTTGGTGCATTCCGGAACTCTGAACATTCCGGAATTCCGAACATTCCGGAACCTTTGTGCATTCCGGAATTCCGAACATTCCGGAACCTTGGTACATTCCGGAATTCCGAACATTCCGGAATTCCGAACATTCCGGAACCTTGGTGCATTCCGGAACCTTGGTGCATTCCGGAACTCTGAACATTCCGGAATTCCGAACATTCCGGAACCTTGGTGCATTCCGGAACTCTGAACATTCCGGAACTCTGAACATTCCGGAATTCCGAAAATTCCGGAACCTTGCTGCATTCCGGAACTCTGAACATTCCGGAACCTTTGTGCATTCCGGAACTCTGAACATTCCGGAACCTTGGTGCATTCCGGAACCTTGGTGCATTCCGGAATTCCGAACATTCCGGAACCTTGGTGCATTCCGGAACTCTGAACATTCCGGAACCTTTGTGCATTCCGGAACTCTGAACATTCCGGAACCTTGGTGCATTCCGGAACCTTGGTGCATTCCGGAACTCTAAACATTCCGGAACCTTGGTACATTCCGGAATTCTGAACATTCCGGAACCTTGGTGCATTCCGGAACTCTGAACATTCCGGAACCTTGGTGCATTCCGGAACTCTTAACATTCTGGAACCTTGGTGGATTCCGTAACTCTGAACATTCCGGAACACTGAACATTCCGGAACCTTGGTGCAGAGTTCCGGAACTCTGAACATTCCGGAACCTTGGTACATTCCGGAATTCCGAACATTCCGGAACCTTGGTGCATTCCGGAACTCTGAACATTCCGGAATTCCGAACATTCCGGAATTCCGAACATTCCGGAACCTTTGTGCATTCCGGAACCTTGCTGCATTCCGGAACTCTGAACATTCCGGAATTCCGAACATTCCGGAACCTTGGTACATTCTGGAATTCTGAACATTCCGGAACCTTGGTGCATTCCGGAACTCTGAACATTCCGGAACTCTGAACATTCCGGAATTCCGAACATTCCGGAACCTTGGTGCATTCCGGAACTCTGAACATTCCGGAATTCCGAACATTCCGGAACCTTGGTACATTCCGGAATTCCGAACATTCCGGAACCTTGGTGCATTCCGGAACTCTGAAAATTTCGGAATCTTGTAACATTCCGGAACCTTGGAACATTCCGGAATTCCGAACATTCCGGAACCTTGGTGCATTCCGGAACTCTGAACATTCCGGAACCTTGGTACATTCCGGAATTCCGAACAAACCGAAATTCCGAAAATTCCGGAACCTTGGTGCATTCCGGAACTCTGAACATTCCGGAACCTTGGTACATTCCGGAATTCTGAACATTCCGGAACCTTGGTGCATTCCGGAACTCTTAACATTCTGGAACCTTGGTGGATTCCGGAACTCTGAACATTCCGGAACACTGAACATTCCGGAACCTTGGTGCATTCCGGAACTCTGAACATTCCGGAACCTTGGTACATTCCGGAATTCCGAACATTCCGGAATTCCGAACATTCCGGAACCTTGGTGCATTCCGGAACTCTGAACATTCCGGAATTCCGAACATTCCGGAATTCCGAACATTCCGGAACCTTTGTGCATTCCGGAACCTTGCTGCATTCCGGAACTCTGAACATTCCGGAATTCCGAACATTCCGGAACCTTGGTACATTCTGGAATTCTGAACATTCCGGAACCTTGGTGCATTCCGGAACTCTTAACATTCTGGAACCTTGGTGGATTCCGGAACTCTGAACATTCCGGAACACTGAACATTCCGGAACCTTGGTGCATTCCGGAACTCTGAACATTCCGGAACCTTGGTACATTCCGGAATTCCGAACATTCCGGAATTCCGAACATTCCGGAACCTTGGTGCATTCCGGAACTCTGAACATTCCGGAATTCCGAACATTCCGGAATTCCGAACATTCCGGAACCTTTGTGCATTCCGGAACCTTGCTGCATTCCGGAACTCTGAACATTCCGGAATTCCGAACATTCCGGAACCTTGGTACATTCTGGAATTCTGAACATTCCGGAACCTTGGTGCATTCCGGAACTCTGAACATTCCGGAACTCTGAACATTCCGGAATTCCGAACATTCCGGAACCTTGGTACATTCCGGAATTCCGAACATTCCGGAACCTTGGGGCATTCCGGAACCTTTGTGCATTCCGGAACTCTGAACATTCCGGAACCTTGGTGCATTCCGGAACTCCAAACATTCCGGAACCTTAGTACATTCCGGAATTCCGAACATTCCGGAACCTTGGTGCATTCCGGAACCTTGGTGCATTCCGGAACCTTGGTGCATTCCGGAATTCCGAACATTCCGTAACCTTTGTGCATTCCGGAACTCTGAACATTCCGGAACCTTGGTGCATTCCGGAACTCCAAACATTCCGGAACCTTGGTACATTCCGGAATTCCGAACATTCCGGAACCTTTGTGCATTCCGGAATTCCGAACATTCCGGAACCTTTGTGCATTCCGGAACCTTCGTGTATTCCGGAACTCTGAACATTCCAGAACCTTTGTGCACTCCGGAACTCTGAATTCCGGAACTCTGAACATTCCGGAATTCCGAACATTCCGGAACCTTTGTGCATTCCGGAACTCTGAATTCCGGAACTCTGAACATTCCGGAATTCCAAAAATTCCGGAACCTTGCTGCATTCCGGAACTCTGAATTCCGGAACCTTGGTGCATTCCGGAACTCTGAACATTCCGGAACCTTGGTACATTCCGGAACTCTGAACATTCCGGAACCTTGGTACATTCCGGAACTCTGAACATTCCGGAACTCTGAACATTCCGGAATTCCGAACATTCCAGAACCTTGGTGCATTCCGGAACTCTGAACATTCCGGAATTCCGAACATTCCGGAACCTTGGTGCATTCCGGAACTCTGAACATTCCGGAATTCCGAACATTCCGGAACCTTGGTACATTCCGGAATTCCGAACATTCCGGAACCTTGGTGCATTCCGGAACTCTTAACATTGCGGAACCTTTGTGCATTCCGGAACTCTGAACATTCCGGAATTCCGAACATTCCGGAACCTTTGTTCATTCCGGAATTCCGAACATTCCGGAACCTTGGTGCATTCCGGAACTCTGAACATTCCGGAACCTTGGTACATTCCGGAACTCTGAACATTCCGGAACCTTTGTGCATTCCGGAACTCTGAACATTCTGGAACCTTGGTGCATTCCGGAACCTTGGTGCATTCCGGAATTCCGAACATTCCGGAACCTTGGTGCATTCCGGAACTCTGAATTCCGGAACCTTGGTGCATTCCGGAACTCTGAACATTCCGGAACCTTTGTGCATTCCGGAACTCTGAACATTCCGGAACCTTGGTGCATTCCGGAACTCTGAACATTCCGGAACCTTGGTACATTCCGGAACTCTGAACATTCCGGAACCTTGGTACATTCCGGAATTCCGAACATTCCGGAACCTTGGTGCATTCCGGAACTCTGAACATTCCGGAACTCTGAACATTCCAGAATTCCGAACATTCCGGAACCTTGGTGCATTCCGGAACTCTGAACATTCCGGAATTCCGAACATTCCGGAACCTTTGTGCATTCCGGAATTCCGAACATTCCGGAACCTTGGTACATTCCGGAATTCCGAACATTCCGGAATTCCGAACATTCCGGAACCTTGGTGCATTCCGGAACCTTGGTGCATTCCGGAACTCTGAACATTCCGGAATTCCGAACATTCCGGAACCTTGGTACATTCCGGAATTCCGAACATTCCGGAATTCCGAACATTCCGGAACCTTTGTGCATTCCGGAACCTTGGTGCATTCCGGAACTCTGAACATTCCGGAATTCCGAACATTCCGGAACCTTGGTACATTCCCGAATTCCGAACATTCCGGAACCTTGGTGCATTCCGGAACTCTGAACATTCCGGAATTCCGAACATTCCGGAACCTTTGTGCATTCCGGAATTCCGAACATTCCGGAACCTTGGTACATTCCGGAATTCCGAACATTCCGGAATTCCGAACATTCCGGAACCTTGGTGCATTCCGGAACCTTGGTGCATTCCGGAACTCTGAACATTCCGGAATTCCGAACATTCCGGAACCTTGGTGCATTCCGGAACTCTGAACATTCCGGAACCTTGGTACATTCCGGAACTCTGAACATTCCGGAACCTTGGTGCATTCCGGAACCTTGGTGCATTCCGGAACTCTGAACATTCCGGAACCTTGGTGCATTCCGGAACTCTGAACATTCCGGAATTCCGAACATTCCGGAACCTTGGTGCATTCCGGAACTCTGAACATTCCGGAACTCTGAACATTCCGGAATTCCGAAAATTCCGGAACCTTGCTGCATTCCGGAACTCTGAACATTCCGGAACCTTTGTGCATTCCGGAACTCTGAACATTCCGGAACCTTGGTGCATTCCGGAACCTTGGTGCATTCCGGAATTCCGAACATTCCGGAACCTTGGTGCATTCCGGAACTCTGAACATTCCGGAACCTTTGTGCATTCCGGAACCTTGGTGCATTCCGGAACTCTGAACATTCCGGAACCTTTGTGCATTCCGGAACTCTGAACATTCCGGAACCTTGGTGCATTCCGGAACCTTGGTGCATTCCGGAACTCTGAACATTCCGGAACCTTGGTGCATTCCGGAATTCTGAACATTCCGGAACCTTGGTGCATTCCGGAACTCTGAACATTCCGGAACACTGAACATTCCGGAACCTTGGTGCATTCCGGAACTCTGAACATTCCGGAACCTTGGTGCATTCCGGAACCTTGGTGCATTCCGGAACTCTGAACATTCCGGAACCTTGGTGCATTCCGGAATTCTGAACATTCCGGAACCTTGGTGCATTCCGGAACTCTGAACATTCCGGAACACTGAACATTCCGGAACCTTGGTGCATTCCGGAACTCTGAACATTCCGGAACCTTGGTACATTCCGGAATTCCGAACATTCCGGAACTTTGGTGCATTCCGGAACTCTGAACATTCCGGAATTCCGAACATTCCGGAATTCCGAACATTCCGGAAACTTTGTGCATTCCGGAACCTTGCTGCATTCCGGAACTCTGAACATTCCGGAATTCCGAACATTCCGGAACCTTGGTACATTCTGGAATTCTGAACATTCCGGAACCTTGGTGCATTCCGGAACTCTGAACATTCCGGAACTCTGAACATTCCGGAATTCCGAACATTCCGGAACCTTGGTGCATTCCGGAACTCTGAACATTCCGGAATTCCGAACATTCCGGAACCTTGGTACATTCCGGAATTCCGAACATTCCGGAACCTTGGTGCATTCCGGAACTCTGAACATTTCGGAATCTTGTAACATTCCGGAACCTTGGAACATTGCGGAATTCCGAACATTCCGGAACCTTGGTGCATTCCGGAACTCTGAACATTCCGGAACACTGAACATTCCGGAACCTTGGTGCATTCCGGAACTCTGAACATTCCGGAACCTTGGTACATTCCGGAATTCCGAACATTCCGGAACCTTGGTGCATTCCGGAACTCTGAACATTCCGGAATTCCGAACATTCCGGAATTCCGAACATTCCGGAACCTTTGTGCATTCCGGAACCTTGCTGCATTCCGGAACTCTGAACATTCCGGAATTCCGAACATTCCGGAACCTTGGTACATTCTGGAATTCTGAACATTCCGGAACCTTGGTGCATTCCGGAACTCTGAACATTCCGGAACTCTGAACATTCCGGAATTCCGAACATTCCGGAACCTTGGTGCATTCCGGAACTCTGAACATTCCGGAATTCCGAACATTCCGGAACCTTTGTGCATTCCGGAATTCCGAACATTCCGGAACCTTGGTACATTCCGGAATTCCGAACATTCCGGAATTCCGAACATTCCGGAACCTTGGTGCATTCCGGAACCTTGGTGCATTCCGGAACTCTGAACATTCCGGAATTCCGAACATTCCGGAACCTTTGTTCATTCCGGAATTCCGAACATTCCGGAACCTTGGTACATTCCGGAATTCCGAACATTCCGGAATTCCGAACATTCCGGAACCTTGGTGCATTCCGGAACCTTGGTGCATTCCGGAACTCTGAACATTCCGGAACCTTGGTACATTCCGGAACTCTGAACATTCCGGAACCTTTGTGCATTCCGGAACTCTGAACATTCCGGAACCTTGGTGCATTCCGGAACCTTGGTGCATTCCGGAATTCCGAACATTCCGGAACCTTGGTGCATTCCGGAACTCTGAATTCCGGAACCTTGGTGCATTCCGGAACTCTGAACATTCCGGAACCTTTGTGCATTCCGGAACTCTGAACATTCCGGAACCTTGGTGCATTCCGGAACCTTGGTGCATTCCGGAATTCTGAACATTCCGGAACCTTGGTGCATTCCGGAATTCCGAACATTCCGGAACCTTTGTGCATTCCGGAATTCCGAACATCCCGGAACCTTGGTACATTCCGGAATTCCGAACATTCCGGAATTCCGAACATTCCGGAACCTTTGTGCATTCCGGAACCTTGGTGCATTCCGGAACTCTGAACATTCCGGAATTCCGAACATTCCGGAACCTTGGTACATTCCCGAATTCCGAACATTCCGGAACCTTGGTGCATTCCGGAACTCTGAACATTCCGGAATTCCGAACATTCCGGAACCTTTGTGCATTCCGGAATTCCGAACATTCCGGAACCTTGGTACATTCCGGAATTCCGAACATTCCGGAATTCCGAACATTCCGGAACCTTGGTGCATTCCGGAACCTTGGTGCATTCCGGAACTCTGAACATTCCGGAATTCCGAACATTCCGGAACCTTGGTGCATTCCGGAACTCTGAACATTCCGGAACCTTTGTGCATTCCGGAACTCTGAACATTCCGGAATTCCGAACATTCCGGAACCTTGGTGCATTCCGGAACTCTGAACATTCCGGAACTCTGAACATTCCGGAACCTTTGTGCATTCCGGAACTCTGAACATTCCGGAACCTTGGTGCATTCCGGAACCTTGGTGCATTCCGGAATTCCGAACATTCCGGAACCTTGGTGCATTCCGGAACTCTGAACATTCCGGAACCTTGGTGCATTCCGGAACCTTGGTGCATTCCGGAACTCTGAACATTCCGGAACCTTGGTACATTCCGGAATTCTGAACATTCCGGAACCTTGGTGCATTCCGGAACTCTGAACATTCCGGAACCTTGGTGCATTCCGGAACTCTTAACATTCTGGAACCTTGGTGGATTCCGGAACTCTGAACATTCCGGAACACTGAACATTCCGGAACCTTGGTGCATTCCGGAACTCTGAACATTCCGGAATTCTGAACATTCCGGAACCTTTGTGCATTCCGGAATTCCGAACATTCCGGAACCTTGGTACATTCCGGAACTCTGAACATTCCGGAACCTTGGTGCATTCCGGAACCTTGGTGCATTCCGGAACTCTGAACATTCCGGAACCTTGGTGCATTCCGGAACTCTTAACATTCTGGAACCTTGGTGGATTCCGGAACTCTGAACATTCTGGAACCTTGGTGCATTCCGGAACCTTGGTGCATTCCGGAACTCTGAACATTCCGGAACCTTGGTGCATTCCGGAACTCTTAACATTCTGGAACCTTGGTGGATTCCGGAACTCTGAACATTCTGGAACCTTGGTGGATTCCGGAACTCTGAACATTCCGGAACACTGAACATTCCGGAACCTTGGTGGATTCCGGAACTCTGAACATTCTGGAACCTTGGTGGATTCCGGAACTCTGAACATTCCGGAATTCCGAACATTCCGGAACCTTGGTACATTCCGGAACTCTGAACATTCCGGAACCTTGGTGCATTCCGGAACCTTGGTGCATTCCGGAACTCTGAACATTCCGGAACCTTGGTGCATTCCGGAACTCTTAACATTCTGGAACCTTGGTGGATTCCGGAACTCTGAACATTCCGGAACACTGAACATTCCGGAACCTTGGTGCATTCCGGAACTCTGAACATTCCGGAATTCTGAACATTCCGGAACCTTGGTGCATTCCGGAACTCTGAACATTCCGGAACCTTGGTACATTCCGGAACTCTGAACATTCCGGAACCTTGGTGCATTCCGGAACCTTGGTGCATTCCGGAACTCTGAACATTCCGGAACCTTGGTGCATTCCGGAACTCTGAACATTCCGGAATTCCGAACATTCCGGAACCTTGGTGCATTCCGGAACTCTGAACATTCCGGAACTCTGAACATTCCGGAATTCCGAAAATTCCGGAACCTTGCTGCATTCCGGAACTCTGAACATTCCGGAACCTTTGTGCATTCCGGAACTCTGAACATTCCGGAACCTTGGTGCATTCCGGAACCTTGGTGCATTCCGGAATTCCGAACATTCCGGAACCTTGGTGCATTCCGGAACTCTGAACATTCCGGAACCTTTGTGCATTCCGGAACTCTGAACATTCCGGAACCTTGGTGCATTCCGGAACCTTGGTGCATTCCGGAACTCTGAACATTCCGGAACCTTGGTACATTCCGGAATTCTGAACATTCCGGAACCTTGGTGCATTCCGGAACTCTGAAAATTCCGGAACCTTGGTGCATTCCGGAACTCTTAACATTCTGGAACCTTGGTGGATTCCGGAACTCTGAACATTCCGGAACACTGAACATTCCGGAACCTTGGTGCATTCCGGAACTCTGAACATTCCGGAACCTTGGTACATTCCGGAATTCCGAACATTCCGGAACTTTGGTGCATTCCGGAACTCTGAACATTCCGGAATTCCGAACATTCCGGAATTCCGAACATTCCGGAAACTTTGTGCATTCCGGAACCTTGCTGCATTCCGGAACTCTGAACATTCCGGAATTCCGAACATTCCGGAACCTTGGTACATTCTGGAATTCTGAACATTCCGGAACCTTGGTGCATTCCGGAACTCTGAACATTCCGGAACTCTGAACATTCCGGAATTCCGAACATTCCGGAACCTTGGTGCATTCCGGAACTCTGAACATTCCGGAATTCCGAACATTCCGGAACCTTGGTACATTCCGGAATTCCGAACATTCCGGAACCTTGGTGCATTCCGGAACTCTGAACATTTCGGAATCTTGTAACATTCCGGAACCTTGGAACATTGCGGAATTCCGAACATTCCGGAACCTTGGTGCATTCCGGAACTCTGAACATTCCGGAACCTTGGTACATTCCGGAATTCCGAACAAATCGAAATTCCGAACATTCCGGAACCTTGGTGCATTCCGGAACTCTGAACATTCCGGAACCTTGGTACATTCCGGAATTCTGAACATTCCGGAACCTTGGTGCATTCCGGAACTCTTAACATTCTGGAACCTTGGTGGATTCCGGAACTCTGAACATTCCGGAACACTGAACATTCTGGAACCTTGGTGCATTCCGGAACTCTGAACATTCCGGAACCTTGGTACATTCCGGAATTCCGAACATTCCGGAATTCCGAACATTCCGGAACCTTGGTGCATTCCGGAACTCTGAACATTCCGGAATTCCGAACATTCCGGAATTCCGAACATTCCGGAACCTTTGTGCATTCCGGAACCTTGCTGCATTCCGGAACTCTGAACATTCCGGAATTCCGAACATTCCGGAACCTTGGTACATTCTGGAATTCTGAACATTCCGGAACCTTGGTGCATTCCGGAACTCTGAACATTCCGGAACTCTGAACATTCCGGAATTCCGAACATTCCGGAACCTTGGTGCATTCCGGAACTCTGAACATTCCGGAACTCTGAACATTCCGGAATTCCGAACATTCCGGAACCTTGGTACATTCCGGAATTCCGAACATTCCGGAACCTTGGGGCATTCCGGAACCTTTGTGCATTCCGGAACTCTGAACATTCCGGAACCTTGGTGCATTCCGGAACTCCAAACATTCCGGAACCTTGGTACATTCCGGAATTCCGAACATTCCGGAACCTTGGTGCATTCCGGAACCTTGGTGCATTCCGGAACCTTGGTGCATTCCGGAATTCCGAACATTCCGGAACCTTTGTGCATTCCGGAATTCCGAACATTCCGGAACCTTGGTGCATTCCGGAACTCCAAACATTCCGGAACCTTGGTACATTCCGGAATTCCGAACATTCCGGAACCTTTGTGCATTCCGGAACCTTCGTGTATTCCGGAACTCTGAACATTCCAGAACCTTTGTGCATTCCGGAACTCTGAATTCCGGAACTCTGAACATTCCGGAATTCCGAACATTCCGGAACCTTTGTGCATTCCGGAACTCTGAATTCCGGAATTCTGAACATTCCGGAATTCCAAAAATTCCGGAACCTTGCTGCATTCCGGAACTCTGAATTCCGGAACCTTGGTGCATTCCGGAACTCTGAACATTCCGGAACCTTGGTACATTCCGGAACTCTGAACATTCCGGAACCTTGGTACATTCCGGAACTCTGAACATTCCGGAACTCTGAACATTCCGGAATTCCGAACATTCCAGAACCTTGGTGCATTCCGGAACTCTGAACATTCCGGAATTCCGAACATTCCGGAACCTTGGTGCATTCCGGAACTCTGAACATTCCGGAATTCCGAACATTCCGGAACCTTGGTACATTCCGGAATTCCGAACATTCCGGAACCTTGGTGCATTCCGGAACTCTGAACATTCCGGAATTCTGAACATTCCGGAACCTTGGTGCATTCCGGAACTCTTAACATTGCGGAACCTTTGTGCATTCCGGAACTCTGAACATTCCGGAATTCCGAACATTCCGGAACCTTTGTGCATTCCGGAATTCTGAACATTCCGGAACCTTGGTACATTCCGGAATTCCGAACATTCCGGAATTCCGAACATTCCGGAATTCCGAACATTCCGGAACCTTGGTGCATTCCGGAACTCTGAACATTCCGGAACCTTGGTACATTCCGGAACTCTGAACATTCCGGAACCTTTGTGCATTCCGGAACTCTGAACATTCCGGAACCTTGGTGCATTCCGGAACCTTGGTGCATTCCGGAATTCCGAACATTCCGGAACCTTGGTGCATTCCGGAACTCTGAATTCCGGAACCTTGGTGCATTCCGGAACTCTGAACATTCCGGAACCTTTGTGCATTCCGGAACTCTGAACATTCCGGAACCTTGGTGCATTCCGGAACCTTGGTGCATTCCGGAACTCTGAACATTCCGGAACCTTGGTACATTCCGGAATTCCGAACATTCCGGAACCTTGGTGCATTCCGGAACTCTGAACATTCCGGAACTCTGAACATTCCGGAATTCCGAACATTCCGGAACCTTGGTGCATTCCGGAACTCTGAACATTCCGGAATTCCGAACATTCCGGAACCTTGGTACATTCCGGAATTCCGAACATTCCGGAACCTTGGTGCATTCCGGAACTCTGAACATTTCGGAATCTTGTAACATTCCGGAACCTTGGAACATTGCGGAATTCCGAACATTCCGGAACCTTGGTGCATTCCGGAACTCTGAATTCCGGAACCTTGGTGCATTCCGGAACTCTGAACATTCCGGAACCTTGGTACATTCCGGAACTCTGAACATTCCGGAACCTTGGTACATTCCGGAACTCTGAACATTCCGGAACCTTGGTACATTCCGGAATTCCGAACATTCCGGAACCTTGGTGCATTCCGGAACTCTGAACATTCCGGAACTCTGAACATTCCGGAATTCCGAACATTCCGGAACCTTGGTGCATTCCGGAACTCTGAACATTCCGGAATTCCGAACATTCCGGAACCTTTGTGCATTCCGGAATTCCGAACATTCTGGAACCTTGGTACATTCCGGAATTCCGAACATTCCGGAATTCCGAACATTCCGGAACCTTGGTGCATTCCGGAACCTTGGTGCATTCCGGAACTCTGAACATTCCGGAATTCCAAACATTCCGGAACCTTGGTACATTCCGGAATTCCGAACATTCCGGAACCTTGGTGCATTCCGGAACTCTGAACATTCCGGAATTCCGAACATTCCGGAACCTTTGTGCATTCCGGAATTCCGAACATTCCGGAACCTTGGTACATTCCGGAATTCCGAACATTCCGGAATTCCGAACATTCCGGAACCTTGGTGCATTCCGGAACCTTGGTGCATTCCGGAACTCTGAACATTCCGGAATTCCGAACATTCCGGAACCTTGGTGCATTCCGGAACTCTGAACATTCCGGAACCTTGGTACATTCCGGAACTCTGAACATTCCGGAACCTTGGTGCATTCCGGAACCTTGGTGCATTCCGGAACTCTGAACATTCCGGAACCTTGGTGCATTCCGGAACTCTGAACATTCCGGAATTCCGAACATTCCGGAACCTTGGTGCATTCCGGAACTCTGAACATTCCGGAACTCTGAACATTCTGGAATTCCGAAAATTCCGGAACCTTGCTGCATTCCGGAACTCTGAACATTCCGGAACCTTTGTGCATTCCGGAACTCTGAACATTCCGGAACCTTGGTGCATTCCGGAACCTTGGTGCATTCCGGAATTCCGAACATTCCGGAACCTTGGTGCATTCCGGAACTCTGAACATTCCGGAACCTTTGTGCATTCCGGAACTCTGAACATTCCGGAATTCCGAACATTCCGGAACCTTGGTGCATTCCGGAACTCTGAACATTCCGGAACTCTGAACATTCTGGAATTCCGAAAATTCCGGAACCTTGCTGCATTCCGGAACTCTGAACATTCCGGAACCTTTGTGCATTCCGGAACTCTGAACATTCCGGAACCTTGGTGCATTCCGGAACCTTGGTGCATTCCGGAATTCCGAACATTCCGGAACCTTGGTGCATTCCGGAACTCTGAACATTCCGGAACCTTTGTGCATTCCGGAACTCTGAACATTCCGGAACCTTGGTGCATTCCGGAACTCTGAACATTCCGGAACCTTGGTACATTCCGGAATTCTGAACATTCCGGAACCTTGGTGCATTCCGGAACTCTGAACATTCCGGAACCTTGGTGCATTCCGGAACTCTTAACATTCTGGAACCTTGGTGGATTCCGGAACTCTGAACATTCCGGAACACTGAACATTCCGGAACCTTGGTGCATTCCGGAACTCTGAACATTCCGGAATTCCAAAAATTCCGGAACCTTGCTGCATTCCGGAACTCTGAATTCCGGAACCTTGGTGCATTCCGGAACTCTGAACATTCCGGAACCTTGGTACATTCCGGAACTCTGAACATTCCGGAACCTTGGTACATTCCGGAACTCTGAACATTCCGGAACTCTGAACATTCCGGAATTCCGAACATTCCAGAACCTTGGTGCATTCCGGAACTCTGAACATTCCGGAATTCCGAACATTCCGGAACCTTGGTGCATTCCGGAACTCTGAACATTCCGGAATTCCGAACATTCCGGAACCTTTGTGCATTCCGGAATTCCGAACATTCCGGAACCTTGGTACATTCCGGAATTCCGAACATTCCGGAATTCCGAACATTCCGGAACCTTGGTGCATTCCGGAACCTTGGTGCATTCCGGAACTCTGAACATTCCGGAATTCCGAACATTCCGGAACCTTGGTGCATTCCGGAACCTTGGTGCATTCCGGAACTCTGAACATTCCGGAACCTTGGTGCATTCCGGAATTCTGAACATTCCGGAACCTTGGTGCATTCCGGAACTCTGAACATTCCGGAACCTTGGTGCATTCCGGAACTCTTAACATTCTGGAACCTTGGTGGATTCCGGAACTCTGAACATTCCGGAACACTGAACATTCCGGAACCTTGGTGCATTCCGGAACTCTGAACATTCCGGAACCTTGGTACATTCCGGAATTCCGAACATTCCGGAACCTTGGTGCATTCCGGAACTCTGAACATTCCGGAATTCCGAACATTCCGGAATTCCGAACATTCCGGAACCTTTGTGCATTCCGGAACCTTGGTGCATTCCGGAACTCTGAACATTCCGGAATTCCGAACATTCCGGAATTCCGAACATTCCGGAACCTTGGTACATTCTGGAATTCTGAACATTCCGGAACCTTGGTGCATTCCGGAACTCTGAACATTCCGGAACTCTGAACATTCCGGAATTCCGAACATTCCGGAACCTTGGTGCATTCCGGAACTCTGAACATTCCGGAATTCCGAACATTCCGGAACCTTTGTGCATTCCGGAATTCCGAACATTCCGGAACCTTGGTACATTCCGGAATTCCGAACATTCCGGAATTCCGAACATTCCGGAACCTTGGTGCATTCCGGAACCTTGGTGCATTCCGGAACTCTGAACATTCCGGAATTCCGAACATTCCGGAACCTTTGTTCATTCCGGAATTCCGAACATTCCGGAACCTTGGTACATTCCGGAATTCCGAACATTCCGGAATTCCGAACATTCCGGAACCTTGGTGCATTCCGGAACCTTGGTGCATTCCGGAACTCTGAACATTCCGGAACCTTGGTACATTCCGGAACTCTGAACATTCCGGAACCTTTGTGCATTCCGGAACTCTGAACATTCCGGAACCTTGGTGCATTCCGGAACCTTGGTGCATTCCGGAATTCCGAACATTCCGGAACCTTGGTGCATTCCGGAACTCTGAATTCCGGAACCTTGGTGCATTCCGGAACTCTGAACATTCCGGAACCTTTGTGCATTCCGGAACTCTGAACATTCCGGAACCTTGGTGCATTCCGGAACCTTGGTGCATTCCGGAACTCTGAATTCCGGAACCTTGGTGCATTCCGGAACTCTGAACATTCCGGAACCTTGGTACATTCCGGAACTCTGAACATTCCGGAACCTTGGTACATTCCGGAATTCCGAACATTCCGGAACCTTGGTGCATTCCGGAACTCTGAACATTCCGGAACTCTGAACATTCCGGAATTCCGAACATTCCGGAACCTTGGTGCATTCCGGAACTCTGAACATTCCGGAATTCCGAACATTCCGGATCCTTTGTGCATTCCGGAATTCCGAACATTCCGGAACCTTGGTACATTCCGGAATTCCGAACATTCCGGAATTCCGAACATTCCGGAACCTTTGTGCATTCCGGAATTCCGAACATTCCGGAACCTTGGTACATTCCGGAATTCCGAACATTCCGGAATTCCGAACATTCCGGAACCTTTGTGCATTCCCGAATTCCGAACATTCCGGAACCTTGGTGCATTCCGGAACTCTGAACATTCCGGAATTCCGAACATTCCGGAACCTTTGTGCATTCCGGAATTCCGAACATTCCGGAACCTTGGTACATTCCGGAATTCCGAACATTCCGGAATTCCGAACATTCCGGAACCTTGGTGCATTCCGGAACCTTGGTGCATTCCGGAACTCTGAACATTCCGGAATTCCGAACATTCCGGAACCTTGGTGCATTCCGGAACTCTGAACATTCCGGAACCTTGGTACATTCCGGAACTCTGAACATTCCGGAACCTTGGTGCATTCCGGAACCTTGGTGCATTCCGGAACTCTGAACATTCCGGAACCTTTGTGCATTCCGGAACTCTGAACATTCCGGAATTCCGAACATTCCGGAACCTTGGTGCATTCCGGAACTCTGAACATTCCGGAACTCTGAACATTCCGGAACCTTTGTGCATTCCGGAACTCTGAACATTCCGGAACCTTGGTGCATTCCGGAACCTTGGTGCATTCCGGAATTCCGAACATTCCGGAACCTTGGTGCATTCCGGAACTCTGAACATTCCGGAACCTTGGTGCATTCCGGAACCTTGGTGCATTCCGGAACTCTGAACATTCCGGAACCTTGGTACATTCCGGAATTCTGAACATTCCGGAACCTTGGTGCATTCCGGAACTCTGAACATTCCGGAACCTTGGTGCATTCCGGAACTCTTAACATTCTGGAACCTTGGTGGATTCCGGAACTCTGAACATTCCGGAACACTGAACATTCCGGAACCTTGGTGCATTCCGGAACTCTGAACATTCCGGAATTCCGAACATTCCGGAACCTTTGTGCATTCCGGAATTCCGAACATTCCGGAACCTTGGTGCATTCCGGAACTCTGAACATTCCGGAACCTTGGTACATTCCGGAATTCTGAACATTCCGGAACCTTGGTGCATTCCGGAACTCTGAACATTCCGGAACCTTGGTGCATTCCGGAACTCTTAACATTCTGGAACCTTGGTGGATTCCGGAACTCTGAACATTCCGGAACACTGAACATTCCGGAACCTTGGTGCATTCCGGAACTCTGAACATTCCGGAATTCCAAAAATTCCGGAACCTTGCTGCATTCCGGAACTCTGAATTCCGGAACCTTGGTGCATTCCGGAACTCTGAACATTCCGGAACCTTGGTACATTCCGGAACTCTGAACATTCCGGAACCTTGGTACATTCCGGAACTCTGAACATTCCGGAACTCTGAACATTCCGGAATTCCGAACATTCCAGAACCTTGGTGCATTCCGGAACTCTGAACATTCCGGAATTCCGAACATTCCGGAACCTTGGTGCATTCCGGAACTCTGAACATTCCGGAATTCCGAACATTCCGGAACCTTTGTGCATTCCGGAATTCCGAACATTCCGGAACCTTGGTACATTCCGGAATTCCGAACATTCCGGAATTCCGAACATTCCGGAACCTTGGTGCATTCCGGAACCTTGGTGCATTCCGGAACTCTGAACATTCCGGAATTCCGAACATTCCGGAACCTTGGTGCATTCCGGAACCTTGGTGCATTCCGGAACTCTGAACATTCCGGAACCTTGGTGCATTCCGGAATTCTGAACATTCCGGAACCTTGGTGCATTCCGGAACTCTGAACATTCCGGAACCTTGGTGCATTCCGGAACTCTTAACATTCTGGAACCTTGGTGGATTCCGGAACTCTGAACATTCCGGAACACTGAACATTCCGGAACCTTGGTGCATTCCGGAACTCTGAACATTCCGGAACCTTGGTACATTCCGGAATTCCGAACATTCCGGAACCTTGGTGCATTCCGGAACTCTGAACATTCCGGAATTCCGAACATTCCGGAATTCCGAACATTCCGGAACCTTTGTGCATTCCGGAACCTTGGTGCATTCCGGAACTCTGAACATTCCGGAATTCCGAACATTCCGGAATTCCGAACATTCCGGAACCTTGGTACATTCTGGAATTCTGAACATTCCGGAACCTTGGTGCATTCCGGAACTCTGAACATTCCGGAACTCTGAACATTCCGGAATTCCGAACATTCCGGAACCTTGGTGCATTCCGGAACTCTGAACATTCCGGAATTCCGAACATTCCGGAACCTTTGTGCATTCCGGAATTCCGAACATTCCGGAACCTTGGTACATTCCGGAATTACGAACATTCCGGAATTCCGAACATTCCGGAACCTTGGTGCATTCCGGAACCTTGGTGCATTCCGGAACTCTGAACATTCCGGAATTCCGAACATTCCGGAACCTTTGTTCATTCCGGAATTCCGAACATTCCGGAACCTTGGTACATTCCGGAATTCCGAACATTCCGGAATTCCGAACATTCCGGAACCTTGGTGCATTCCGGAACCTTGGTGCATTCCGGAACTCTGAACATTCCGGAACCTTGGTACATTCCGGAACTCTGAACATTCCGGAACCTTTGTGCATTCCGGAACTCTGAACATTCCGGAACCTTGGTGCATTCCGGAACCTTGGTGCATTCCGGAATTCCGAACATTCCGGAACCTTGGTGCATTCCGGAACTCTGAATTCCGGAACCTTGGTGCATTCCGGAACTCTGAACATTCCGGAACCTTTGTGCATTCCGGAACTCTGAACATTCCGGAACCTTGGTGCATTCCGGAACCTTGGTGCATTCCGGAACTCTGAATTCCGGAACCTTGGTGCATTCCGGAACTCTGAACATTCCGGAACCTTGGTACATTCCGGAACTCTGAACATTCCGGAACCTTGGTACATTCCGGAATTCCGAACATTCCGGAACCTTGGTGCATTCCGGAACTCTGAACATTCCGGAACTCTGAACATTCCGGAATTCCGAACATTCCGGAACCTTGGTGCATTCCGGAACTCTGAACATTCCGGAATTCCGAACATTCCGGAACCTTTGTGCATTCCGGAATTCCGAACATTCCGGAACCTTGGTACATTCCGGAATTCCGAACATTCCGGAATTCCGAACATTCCGGAACCTTTGTGCATTCCGGAACCTTGGTGCATTCCGGAACTCTGAACATTCCGGAATTCCGAACATTCCGGAACCTTGGTACATTCCCGAATTCCGAACATTCCGGAACCTTGGTGCATTCCGGAACTCTGAACATTCCGGAATTCCGAACATTCCGGAACCTTTGTGCATTCCGGAATTCCGAACATTCCGGAACCTTGGTACATTCCGGAATTCCGAACATTCCGGAATTCCGAACATTCCGGAACCTTGGTGCATTCCGGAACCTTGGTGCATTCCGGAACTCTGAACATTCCGGAATTCCGAACATTCCGGAACCTTGGTGCATTCCGGAACTCTGAACATTCCGGAACCTTGGTACATTCCGGAACTCTGAACATTCCGGAACCTTGGTGCATTCCGGAACCTTGGTGCATTCCGGAACTCTGAACATTCCGGAACCTTTGTGCATTCCGGAACTCTGAACATTCCGGAATTCCGAACATTCCGGAACCTTGGTGCATTCCGGAACTCTGAACATTCCGGAACTCTGAACATTCCGGAACCTTTGTGCATTCCGGAACTCTGAACATTCCGGAACCTTGGTGCATTCCGGAACCTTGGTGCATTCCGGAATTCCGAACATTCCGGAACCTTGGTGCATTCCGGAACTCTGAACATTCCGGAACCTTGGTGCATTCCGGAACCTTGGTGCATTCCGGAACTCTGAACATTCCGGAACCTTGGTACATTCCGGAATTCTGAACATTCCGGAACCTTGGTGCATTCCGGAACTCTGAACATTCCGGAACCTTGGTGCATTCCGGAACTCTTAACATTCTGGAACCTTGGTGGATTCCGGAACTCTGAACATTCCGGAACACTGAACATTCCGGAACCTTGGTGCATTCCGGAACTCTGAACATTCCGGAATTCCGAACATTCCGGAACCTTTGTGCATTCCGGAATTCCGAACATTCCGGAACCTTGGTGCATTCCGGAACCTTGATGCATTCCGGAACTCTGAACATTCCGGAATTCCGAACATTCCGGAACCTTGGTGCATTCCGGAACTCTGAACATTCCGGAACCTTGGTACATTCCGGAACCTTGGTGCATTCCGGAACCTTGGTGCATTCCGGAACTCTGAACATTCCGGAACCTTGGTGCATTCCGGAACTCTGAACATTCCGGAATTCCGAACATTCCGGAACCTTGGTGCATTCCGGAACTCTGAACATTCCGGAACTCTGAACATTCCGGAATTCCGAAAATTCCGGAACCTTGCTGCATTCCGGAACTCTGAACATTCCGGAACCTTTGTGCATTCCGGAACTCTGAACATTCCGGAACCTTGGTGCATTCCGGAACCTTGGTGCATTCCGGAATTCCGAACATTCCGGAACCTTGGTGCATTCCGGAACTCTGAACATTCCGGAACCTTTGTGCATTCCGGAACTCTGAACATTCCGGAACCTTGGTGCATTCCGGAACCTTGGTGCATTCCGGAACTCTGAACATTCCGGAACCTTGGTACATTCCGGAATTCTGAACATTCCGGAACCTTGGTGCATTCCGGAACTCTGAACATTCCGGAACCTTGGTGCATTCCGGAACTCTTAACATTCTGGAACCTTGGTGGATTCCGGAACTCTGAACATTCCGGAACACTGAACATTCCGGAACCTTGGTGCATTCCGGAACTCTGAACATTCCGGAACCTTGGTACATTCCGGAATTCCGAACATTCCGGAACTTTGGTGCATTCCGGAACTCTGAACATTCCGGAATTCCGAACATTCCGGAATTCCGAACATTCTGGAAACTTTGTGCATTCCGGAACCTTGCTGCATTCCGGAACTCTGAACATTCCGGAATTCCGAACATTCCGGAACCTTGGTACATTCTGGAATTCTGAACATTCCGGAACCTTGGTGCATTCCGGAACTCTGAACATTCCGGAACTCTGAACATTCCGGAATTCCGAACATTCCGGAACCTTGGTGCATTCCGGAACTCTGAACATTCCGGAATTCCGAACATTCCGGAACCTTGGTACATTCCGGAATTCCGAACATTCCGGAACCTTGGTGCATTCCGGAACTCTGAACATTTCGGAATCTTGTAACATTCCGGAACCTTGGAACATTGCGGAATTCCGAACATTCCGGAACCTTGGTGCATTCCGGAACTCTGAATTCCGGAACCTTGGTGCATTCCGGAACTCTGAACATTCCGGAACCTTTGTGCATTCCGGAACTCTGAACATTCCGGAACCTTGGTGCATTCCGGAACCTTGGTGCATTCCGGAACTCTGAATTCCGGAACCTTGGTGCATTCCGGAACTCTGAACATTCCGGAACCTTGGTACATTCCGGAACTCTGAACATTCCGGAACCTTGGTACATTCCGGAATTCCGAACATTCCGGAACCTTGGTGCATTCCGGAACTCTGAACATTCCGGAATTCCGAACATTCCGGAACCTTTGTGCATTCCGGAATTCCGAACATTCCGGAACCTTGGTACATTCCGGAATTCCGAACATTCCGGAATTCCGAACATTCCGGAACCTTTGTGCATTCCGGAACCTTGGTGCATTCCGGAACTCTGAACATTCCGGAATTCCGAACATTCCGGAACCTTGGTACATTCCCGAATTCCGAACATTCCGGAACCTTGGTGCATTCCGGAACTCTGAACATTCCGGAATTCCGAACATTCCGGAACCTTTGTGCATTCCGGAATTCCGAACATTCCGGAACCTTGGTACATTCCGGAATTCCGAACATTCCGGAATTCCGAACATTCCGGAACCTTGGTGCATTCCGGAACCTTGGTGCATTCCGGAACTCTGAACATTCCGGAATTCCGAACATTCCGGAACCTTGGTGCATTCCGGAACTCTGAACATTCCGGAACCTTGGTACATTCCGGAACTCTGAACATTCCGGAACCTTGGTGCATTCCGGAACCTTGGTGCATTCCGGAACTCTGAACATTCCGGAACCTTTGTGCATTCCGGAACTCTGAACATTCCGGAATTCCGAACATTCCGGAACCTTGGTGCATTCCGGAACTCTGAACATTCCGGAACTCTGAACATTCCGGAACCTTTGTGCATTCCGGAACTCTGAACATTCCGGAACCTTGGTGCATTCCGGAACCTTGGTGCATTCCGGAATTCCGAACATTCCGGAACCTTGGTGCATTCCGGAACTCTGAACATTCCGGAACCTTGGTGCATTCCGGAACCTTGGTGCATTCCGGAACTCTGAACATTCCGGAACCTTGGTACATTCCGGAATTCTGAACATTCCGGAACCTTGGTGCATTCCGGAACTCTGAACATTCCGGAACCTTGGTGCATTCCGGAACTCTTAACATTCTGGAACCTTGGTGGATTCCGGAACTCTGAACATTCCGGAACACTGAACATTCCGGATCCTTGGTGCATTCCGGAACTCTGAACATTCCGGAATTCCGAACATTCCGGAACCTTTGTGCATTCCGGAATTCCGAACATTCCGGAACCTTGGTGCATTCCGGAACCTTGATGCATTCCGGAACTCTGAACATTCCGGAATTCCGAACATTCCGGAACCTTGGTGCATTCCGGAACTCTGAACATTCCGGAACCTTGGTACATTCCGGAACCTTGGTGCATTCCGGTACCTTGGTGCATTCCGGAACTCTGAACATTCCGGAACCTTGGTGCATTCCGGAACTCTGAACATTCCGGAATTCCGAACATTCCGGAACCTTGGTGCATTCCGGAACTCTGAACATTCCGGAACTCTGAACATTCCGGAATTCCGAAAATTCCGGAACCTTGCTGCATTCCGGAACTCTGAACATTCCGGAACCTTTGTGCATTCCGGAACTCTGAACATTCCGGAACCTTGGTGCATTCCGGAACCTTGGTGCATTCCGGAACTCTGAACATTCCGGAACCTTGGTACATTCCGGAATTCTGAACATTCCGGAACCTTGGTGCATTCCGGAACTCTGAACATTCCGGAACCTTGGTGCATTCCGGAACTCTTAACATTCTGGAACCTTGGTGGATTCCGGAACTCTGAACATTCCGGAACACTGAACATTCCGGAACCTTGGTGCATTCCGGAACTCTGAACATTCCGGAACCTTGGTACATTCCGGAATTCCGAACATTCCGGAACTTTGGTGCATTCCGGAACTCTGAACATTCCGGAATTCCGAACATTCCGGAATTCCGAACATTCCGGAAACTTTGTGCATTCCGGAACCTTGCTGCATTCCGGAACTCTGAACATTCCGGAATTCCGAACATTCCGGAACCTTGGTACATTCTGGAATTCTGAACATTCCGGAACCTTGGTGCATTCCGGAACTCTGAACATTCCGGAACTCTGAACATTCCGGAATTCCGAACATTCCGGAACCTTGGTGCATTCCGGAACTCTGAACATTCCGGAATTCCGAACATTCCGGAACCTTGGTACATTCCGGAATTCCGAACATTCCGGAACCTTGGTGCATTCCGGAACTCTGAACATTTCGGAATCTTGTAACATTCCGGAACCTTGGAACATTGCGGAATTCCGAACATTCCGGAACCTTGGTGCATTCCGGAACTCTGAACATTCCGGAACCTTGGTACATTCCGGAATTCCGAACAAATCGAAATTCCGAACATTCCGGAACCTTGGTGCATTCCGGAACTCCGAACATTCCGGAACCTTGGTACATTCCGGAATTCTGAACATTCCGGAACCTTGGTGCATTCCGGAACTCTTAACATTCTGGAACCTTGGTGGATTCCGGAACTCTGAACATTCCGGAACACTGAACATTCCGGAACCTTGGTGCATTCCGGAACTCTGAACATTCCGGAACCTTGGTACATTCCGGAATTCCGAACATTCCGGAATTCCGAACATTCCGGAACCTTGGTGCATTCCGGAACTCTGAACATTCCGGAATTCCGAACATTCCGGAATTCCGAACATTCCGGAACCTTTGTGCATTCCGGAACCTTGCTGCATTCCGGAACTCTGAACATTCCGGAATTCCGAACATTCCGGAACCTTGGTACATTCTGGAATTCTGAACATTCCGGAACCTTGGTGCATTCCGGAACTCTGAACATTCCGGAACTCTGAACATTCCGGAATTCCGAACATTCCGGAACCTTGGTGCATTCCGGAACTCTGAACATTCCGGAACTCTGAACATTCCGGAATTCCGAACATTCCGGAACCTTGGTACATTCCGGAATTCCGAACATTCCGGAACCTTGGGGCATTCCGGAACCTTTGTGCATTCCGGAACTCTGAACATTCCGGAACCTTGGTGCATTCCGGAACTCCAAACATTCCGGAACCTTGGTACATTCCGGAATTCCGAACATTCCGGAACCTTGGTGCATTCCGGAACCTTGGTGCATTCCGGAACCTTGGTGCATTCCGGAATTCCGAACATTCCGGAACCTTTGTGCATTCCGGAACTCTGAACATTCCGGAACCTTGGTGCATTCCGGAACTCTGAACAGTCCGGAACCTTGGTACATTCCGGAATTCCGAACATTCCGGAACCTTTGTGCATTCCGGAACCTTCGTGTATTCCGGAACTCTGAACATTCCAGAACCTTTGTGCATTCCGGAACTCTGAATTCCGGAACTCTGAACATTCCGGAATTCCGAACATTCCGGAACCTTGCTGCATTCCGGAACTCTGAATTCCGGAACCTTGGTGCATTCCGGAACTCTGAACATTCCGGAACCTTGGTACATTCCGGAACTCTGAACATTCCGGAACCTTGGTACATTCCGGAACTCTGAACATTCCGGAACTCTGAACATTCCGGAATTCCGAACATTCCAGAACCTTGGTGCATTCCGGAACTCTGAACATTCCGGAATTCCGAACATTCCGGAACCTTGGTGCATTCCGGAACTCTGAACATTCCGGAATTCCGAACATTCCGGAACCTTGGTACATTCCGGAATTCCGAACATTCCGGAACCTTGGTGCATTCCGGAACTCTGAACATTCCGGAATTCTGAACATTCCGGAACCTTGGTGCATTCCGGAACTCTTAACATTGCGGAACCTTTGTGCATTCCGGAACTCTGAACATTCCGGAATTCCGAACATTCCGGAACCTTTGTGCATTCCGGAATTCCGAACATTCCGGAACCTTGGTACATTCCGGAATTCCGAACATTCCGGAATTCCGAACATTCCGGAATTCCGAACATTCCGGAACCTTGGTGCATTCCGGAACTCTGAACATTCCGGAACCTTGGTACATTCCGGAACTCTGAACATTCCGGAACCTTTGTGCATTCCGGAACTCTGAACATTCCGGAACCTTGGTGCATTCCGGAACCTTGGTGCATTCCGGAATTCCGAACATTCCGGAACCTTGGTGCATTCCGGAACTCTGAATTCCGGAACCTTGGTGCATTCCGGAACTCTGAACATTCCGGAACCTTTGTGCATTCCGGAACTCTGAACATTCCGGAACCTTGGTGCATTCCGGAACCTTGGTGCATTCCGGAACTCTGAACATTCCGGAACCTTGGTACATTCCGGAATTCCGAACATTCCGGAACCTTGGTGCATTCCGGAACTCTGAACATTCCGGAACTCTGAACATTCCGGAATTCCAAACATTCCGGAACCTTGGTGCATTCCGGAACTCTGAACATTCCGGAATTCCGAACATTCTGGAACCTTGGTACATTCCGGAATTCCGAACATTCCGGAATTCCGAACATTCCGGAACCTTGGTGCATTCCGGAACCTTGGTGCATTCCGGAACTCTGAACATTCCGGAATTCCGAACATTCCGGAACCTTGGTACATTCCGGAATTCCGAACATTCCGGAACCTTGGTGCATTCCGGAACTCTGAACATTCCGGAATTCCGAACATTCCGGAACCTTTGTGCATTCCGGAATTCCGAACATTCCGGAACCTTGGTGCATTCCGGAACTCTGAACATTCCGGAACCTTGGTACATTCCGGAACTCTGAACATTCCGGAACCTTGGTGCATTCCGGAACCTTGGTGCATTCCGGAACTCTGAACATTCCGGAACCTTGGTGCATTCCGGAACTCTGAACATTCCGGAATTCCGAACATTCCGGAACCTTGGTGCATTCCGGAACTCTGAACATTCCGGAACTCTGAACATTCTGGAATTCCGAAAATTCCGGAACCTTGCTGCATTCCGGAACTCTGAACATTCCGGAACCTTTGTGCATTCCGGAACTCTGAACATTCCGGAACCTTGGTGCATTCCGGAACCTTGGTGCATTCCGGAATTCCGAACATTCCGGAACCTTGGTGCATTCCGGAACTCTGAACATTCCGGAACCTTTGTGCATTCCGGAACTCTGAACATTCCGGAACCTTGGTGCATTCCGGAACTCTGAACATTCCGGAACCTTGGTACATTCCGGAATTCTGAAAATTCCGGAACCTTGGTGCATTCCGGAACTCTGAACATTCCGGAACCTTGGTGCATTCCGGAACTCTTAACATTCTGGAACCTTGGTGGATTCCGGAACTCTGAACATTCCGGAACACTGAACATTCCGGAACCTTGGTGCATTCCGGAACTCTGAACATTCCGGAATTCCAAAAATTCCGGAACCTTGCTGCATTCCGGAACTCTGAATTCCGGAACCTTGGTGCATTCCGGAACTCTGAACATTCCGGAACCTTGGTACATTCCGGAACTCTGAACATTCCGGAACCTTGGTACATTCCGGAACTCTGAACATTCCGGAACTCTGAACATTCCGGAATTCCGAACATTCCAGAACCTTGGTGCATTCCGGAACTCTGAACATTCCGGAATTCCGAACATTCCGGAACCTTGGTGCATTCCGGAACTCTGAACATTCCGGAATTCCGAACATTCCGGAACCTTGGTACATTCCGGAATTCCGAACATTCCGGAACCTTGGTGCATTCCGGAACTCTGAACATTCCGGAATTCTGAACATTGCGGAACCTTTGTGCATTCCGGAACTCTGAACATTCCGGAATTCCGAACATTCCGGAACCTTTGTGCATTCCGGAATTCCGAACATTCCGGAACCTTGGTACATTCCGGAATTCCGAACATTCCGGAATTCCGAACATTCCGGAATTCCGAACATTCCGGAACCTTGGTGCATTCCGGAACTCTGAACATTCCGGAACCTTGGTACATTCCGGAACTCTGAACATTCCGGAACCTTTGTGCATTCCGGAACTCTGAACATTCCGGAACCTTGGTGCATTCCGGAACCTTGGTGCATTCCGGAATTCCGAACATTCCGGAACCTTGGTGCATTCCGGAACTCTGAATTCCGGAACCTTGGTGCATTCCGGAACTCTGAACATTCCGGAACCTTTGTGCATTCCGGAACTCTGAACATTCCGGAACCTTGGTGCATTCCGGAACCTTGGTGCATTCCGGAACTCTGAACATTCCGGAACCTTGGTACATTCCGGAATTCCGAACATTCCGGAACCTTGGTGCATTCCGGAACTCTGAACATTCCGGAACTCTGAACATTCCGGAATTCCGAACATTCCGGAACCTTGGTGCATTCCGGAACTCTGAACATTCCGGAATTCCGAACATTCCGGAACCTTTGTGCATTCCGGAATTCCGAACATTCCGGAACCTTGGTACATTCCGGAATTCCGAACATTCCGGAATTCCGAACATTCCGGAACCTTGGTGCATTCCGGAACCTTGGTGCATTCCGGAACTCTGAACATTCCGGAATTCCGAACATTCCGGAACCTTGGTACATTCCGGAATTCCGAACATTCCGGAACCTTGGTGCATTCCGGAACTCTGAACATTCCGGAATTCCGAACATTCCGGAACCTTTGTGCATTCCGGAATTCCGAAAATTCCGGAACCTTGGTACATTCCGGAATTCCGAACATTCCGGAATTCCGAACATTCCGGAACCTTGGTGCATTCCGGAACCTTGGTGCATTCCGGAACTCTGAACATTCCGGAATTCCGAACATTCCGGAACCTTGGTGCATTCCGGAACTCTGAACATTCCGGAACCTTGGTACATTCCGGAACTCTGAACATTCCGGAACCTTGGTGCATTCCGGAACCTTGGTGCATTCCGGAACTCTGAACATTCCGGAACCTTGGTGCATTCCGGAACTCTGAACATTCCGGAATTCCGAACATTCCGGAACCTTGGTGCATTCCGGAACTCTGAACATTCCGGAACTCTGAACATTCTGGAATTCCGAAAATTCCGGAACCTTGCTGCATTCCGGAACTCTGAACATTCCGGAACCTTTGTGCATTCCGGAACTCTGAACATTCCGGAACCTTGGTGCATTCCGGAACCTTGGTGCATTCCGGAATTCCGAACATTCCGGAACCTTGGTGCATTCCGGAACTCTGAACATTCCGGAACCTTTGTGCATTCCGGAACTCTGAACATTCCGGAACCTTGGTGCATTCCGGAACTCTGAACATTCCGGAACCTTGGTACATTCCGGAATTCTGAACATTCCGGAACCTTGGTGCATTCCGGAACTCTGAACATTCCGGAACCTTGGTGCATTCCGGAACTCTTAACGTTCTGGAAACTTGGTGGATTCCGGAACTCTGAACATTCCGGAACACTGAACATTCCGGAACCTTGGTGCATTCCGGAACTCTGAACATTCCGGAACCTTGGTACATTCCGGAATTCCGAACATTCCGGAACCTTGGTGCATTCCGGAACTCTGAACATTCCGGAATTCCGAACATTCCGGAATTCCGAACATTCCGGAACCTTTGTGCATTCCGGAACCTTGCTGCATTCCGGAACTCTGAACATTCCGGAATTCCGAACATTCCGGAACCTTGGTACATTCTGGAATTCTGAACATTCCGGAACCTTGGTGCATTCCGGAACTCTGAACATTCCGGAACTCTGAACATTCCGGAATTCCGAACATTCCGGAACCTTGGTGCATTCCGGAACTCTGAACATTCCGGAATTCCGAACATTCCGGAACCTTGGTACATTCCGGAATTCCGAACATTCCGGAATTCCGAACATTCCGGAACCTTGGTGCATTCCGGAACCTTGGTGCATTCCGGAACTCTGAACATTCCGGAACCTTGGTACATTCCGGAACCTTGGTGCATTCCGGAACTCTGAACATTCCGGAACCTTGGTACATTCTGGAATTCTGAACATTCCGGAACCTTGGTGCATTCCGGAACTCTGAACATTCCGGAACCTTGGTGCATTCCGGAACTCTGAACATTCCGGAACCTTGCTGCATTCCGGAACTCTGAACATTCCGGAATTCCGAACATTCCGGAACCTTGGTGCATTCCGGAACTCTGAACATTCCGGAACTCTGAACATTCCGGAACTCTGAACATTCCGGAATTCCGAACATTCCGGAACCTTGGTGCATTCCGGAACTCTGAACATTCCGGAACTCTGAACTCTGAACATTCCGGAATTCCGAACATTCCGGAACCTTGGTGCATTCCGGAACTCTGAATTCCGGAACCTTGGTGCATTCCGGAACTCTGAACATTCCGGAACCTTTGTGCATTCCGGAACTCTGAACATTCCGGAACCTTGGTGCATTCCGGAACTCTGAACATTCCGGAACCTTGGTACATTCTGGAATTCTGAACATTCCGGAACCTTGGTGCATTCCGGAACCTTGCTGCATTCCGGAACTCTGAACATTCCGGAATTCTGAACATTCCGGAACCTTGGTACATTCTGGAATTCTGAACATTCCGGAACCTTGGTGCATTCCGGAACTCTGAACATTCCGGAACTCTGAACATTCCGGAATTCCGAACATTCCGGAACATTGGTGCATTCCGGAACTCTGAACATTCCGGAATTCCGAACATTCCGGAAACTTGGTGCATTCCGGAACTCCAAACATTCCGGAACCTTGGTACATTCCGGAATTCCGAACATTCCGGAACCTTTGTGCATTCCGGAACTCTGAACATTCCGGAACCTTGGTGCATTCCGGAACCTTGGTGCATTCCGGAATTCCGAACATTCCGGAACCTTGGTGCATTCCGGAACTCTGAATTCCGGAACCTTGGTGCATTCCGGAACTCTGACCATTCCGGAACCTTTGTGCATTCCGGAACTCTGAACATTCCGGAACCTTGGTGCATTCCGGAACTCTGAACATTCCGGAACCTTTGTGCATTCCGGAACCTTGGTGCATTCCGGAATTCCGAACATTCCGGAATTCCGAACATTCCGGAACCTTGGTGCATTCCGGAACTCTGAACATTTCGGAATCTTGTAACATTCCGGAACCTTGGAACATTCCGGAATTCCGAACATTCCGGAACCTTGGTGCATTCCGGAACTCTGAACATTCCGGAACCTTGGTACATTCCGGAATTCCGAACAATCCGAAATTCCGAACATTCCGGAACCTTGGTGCATTCCGGAACTCTGAACATTCCGGAACCTTGGTACATTCCGGAATTCTGAACATTCCGGAACCTTGGTGCATTCCGGAACTCTGAACATTCCGGAACACTGAACATTCCGGAACCTTGGTGCATTCCGGAACTCTGAACATTCCGGAACCTTGGTACATTCCGGAATTCCGAACATTCCGGAATTCCGAACATTCCGGAACCTTGGTGCATTCCGGAACTCTGAACATTCCGGAATTCCGAACATTCCGGAATTCCGAACATTCCGGAACCTTTGTGCATTCCGGAACCTTGGTGCATTCCGGAACTCTGAACATTCCGGAACTCTGAACATTCCGGAATTCCGAACATTCCGGAACCTTGGTGCATTCCGGAACTCTGAACATTCCGGAATTCCGAACATTCCGGAACCTTGGTACATTCTGGAATTCCGAACATTCCGGAACCTTGGTGCATTCCGGAACCTTGGTGCATTCTGGAACTCCGAACATTCCGGAACCTTGGTGCATTCCGGAACTCCGAACATTCCGGAACCTTGGTGCATTCCGGAACCTTGGTGCATTCCGGAACCTTGGTGCATTCCGGAACTCTGAACATTCCGGAACCTTGGTGCATTCCGGAACCTTGGTGCATTCCGGAATTCCGAACATTCCGGAACCTTGGTGCATTCCGGAACTCTGAATTCCGGAACCTTGGTACATTCCGGAATTCCGAACATTCCGGAACCTTGGTGCATTCCGGAACTCTGAACATTCCGGAACTCTGAACATTCCGGAACCTTGGTGCATTCCGGAACTCTGAACATTCCGGAATTCCGAACATTCCGGAACCTTGGTGCATTCCGGAACTCTGAACATTCCGGAACTCTGAACATTCCGGAACCTTGGTGCATTCCGGAACTCTGAACATTCCGGAATTCCGAACACTCCGGAACCTTGGTGCATTCCGGAACCTTGGTGCATTCCGGAACTCCGAACATTCCGGAATTCCGAACATTCCGGAATTCCGAACATTCCGGAACCTTGGTGCATTCCGGAACTCTGAACATTCCGGAATTCCGAACATTCCGGAACCTTGGTGCATTCCGGAACTCTGAACATTCCGGAATTCCGAACATTCCGGCACCTGTGCATTTCGGAACCTTGGTGCATTCCGGAACTCTGAACATTCCGGAACCTTGGTGCATTCCGGAACTCTGAACATTCCGGAATTCCGAACATTCCGGAACCTTGGTGCATTCCGGAAATCTGAACATTCCGGAATTCCAAAAATTCCGGAACCTTGGTGCATTCCGGAACCTTGGTGCATTCCGGAACTCTGAACATTCCGGAATTCCGAACATTCCGGAACCTTGGTGCATTCCGGAAATCTGAACATTCCGGAATTCCAAACATTCCGGAACCTTGGTGCATTCCGGAACCTTGGTACATTCCGGAACTCTGAACATTCCGGAACCTTGGTGCATTCCGGAACCTTGGTGCATTCCGGAACTCTGAACATTCCGGAACCTTGGTGCATTCCGGAACCTTGGTGCATTCCGGAATTCCGAACATTCCGGAACCTTGGTGCATTCCGGAACTCTGAATTCCGGAACCTTGGTACATTCCGGAATTCCGAACATTCCGGAACCTTGGTGCATTCCGGAACTCTGAACATTCCGGAACTCTGAACATTCCGGAACCTTGGTGCATTCCGGAACTCTGAACATTCCGGAATTCCGAACATTCCGGAACCTTGGTACATTCCGGAATTCCGAACATTCCGGAACCTTGGTGCATTCCGGAAATCTGAACATTCCGGAATTCCAAAAATTCCGGAACCTTGGTGCATTCCGGAACCTTGGTGCATTCCGGAACTCTGAACATTCCGGAATTCCGAACATTCCGGAAACTTGGTGCATTCCGGAACTCCAAACATTCCGGAACCTTGGTACATTCCGGAATTCCGAACATTCCGGAACCTTTGTGCATTCCGGAACTCTGAACATTCCGGAACCTTGGTGCATTCCGGAACCTTGGTGCATTCCGGAATTCCGAACATTCCGGAACCTTGGTGCATTCCGGAACTCTGAATTCCGGAACCTTGGTGCATTCCGGAACTCTGACCATTCCGGAACCTTTGTGCATTCCGGAACTCTGAACATTCCGGAACCTTGGTCCATTCCGGAACTCTGAACATTCCGGAACCTTTGTGCATTCCGGAACCTTGGTGCATTCCGGAATTCCGAACATTCCGGAATTCCGAACATTCCGGAACCTTGGTGCATTCCGGAACTCTGAACATTTCGGAATCTTGTAACATTCCGGAACCTTGGAACATTCCGGAATTCCGAACATTCCGGAACCTTGGTGCATTCCGGAACTCTGAACATTCCGGAACCTTGGTACATTCCGGAATTCCGAACATTCCGGAACCTTTGTGCATTCCGGAACTCTGAACATTCCGGAACTCTGAACATTCCGGAATTCCGAACATTCCGGAACCTTGGTACATTCCGGAATTCCGAACATTCCGGAACCTTGGTGCATTCTGGAACCTTGGTGCATTCCGGAACTCTGAACATTCCGGAATTCCGAACATTCCGGAACCTTGGTGCATTCCGGAACCTTTGTGCATTCCGGAACTCTGAACATTCCGGAACCTTGGTGCATTCCGGAACTCCAAACATTCCGGAACCTTGGTACATTCCGGAATTCCGAACATTCCGGAACCTTGGTGCATTCCGGAACCTTGGTGCATTCCGGAACCTTGGTGCATTCCGGAATTCCGAACATTCCGGAACCTTTGTGCATTCCGGAACTCTGAACATTCCGGAACTCTGAACATTCCGGAATTCCGAAAATTCCGGAACCTTGCTGCATTCCGGAACTCTGAACATTCCGGAACCTTTGTGCATTCCGGAACTCTGAATATTCCGGAACCTTGGTGCATTCCGGAACCTTGGTGCATTCCGGAATTCCGAACATTCCGGAACCTTGGTGCATTCCGGAACTCTGAATTCCGGAACCTTGGTGCATTCCGGAACTCTGACCATTCCGGAACCTTTGTGCATTCCGGAACTCTGAACATTCCGGAACCTTGGTGCATTCCGGAACTCTGAACATTCCGGAACCTTTGTGCATTCCGGAACCTTGGTGCATTCCGGAATTCCGAACATTCCGGAATTCCGAACATTCCGGAACCTTGGTGCATTCCGGAACTCTGAACATTTCGGAATCTTGTAACATTCCGGAACCTTGGAACATTCCGGAATTCCGAACAATCCGAAATTCCGAACATTCCGGAACCTTGGTGCATTCCGGAACTCTGAACATTCCGGAACCTTGGTACATTCCGGAATTCTGAACATTCCGGAACCTTGGTGCATTCCGGAACTCTGAACATTCCGGAACACTGAACATTCCGGAACCTTGGTGCATTCCGGAACTCTGAACATTCCGGAACCTTGGTACATTCCGGAATTCCGAACATTCCGGAATTCCGAACATTCCGGAACCTTGGTGCATTCCGGAACTCTGAACATTCCGGAATTCCGAACATTCCGGAACATTGGTGCATTCCGGAACTCTGAACATTCCGGAATTCCGAACATTCCGGAAACTTGGTGCATTCCGGAACTCTGAACATTCCGGAACCTTGGTGCATTCCGGAACTCTGAACATTCCGGAACCTTTGTGCATTCCGGAACCTTGGTGCATTCCGGAATTCCGAACATTCCGGAATTCCGAACATTCCGGAACCTTGGTGCATTCCGGAACTCTGAACATTTCGGAATCTTGTAACATTCCGGAACCTTGGAACATTCCGGAATTCCGAACATTCCGGAACCTTGGTGCATTCCGGAACTCTGAACATTCCGGAACCTTGGTACATTCCGGAATTCCGAACAATCCGAAATTCCGAACATTCCGGAACCTTGGTGCATTCCGGAACTCTGAACATTCCGGAATTCCGAACATTCCGGAACATTGGTGCATTCCGGAACTCTGAACATTCCGGAATTCCGAACATTCCGGAAACTTGGTGCATTCCGGAACTCTGAACATTCCGGAACCTTGGTGCATTCCGGAAAACTGAACATTCCGGAATTCCAAACATTCCGGAACCTTGGTGCATTCCGGAACCTTGGTGCATTCCGGAACTCCGAACATTCCGGAATTCTGAACATTCCGGAACCTTGGTGCATTCCGGAACTCTTAACATTCCGGAACCTTTGTGCATTCCGGAACTCTGAACATTCCGGAATTCCGAACATTCCGGAACCTTTGTGCATTCCGGAATTCCGAACATTCCGGAACCTTGGTACATTCCGGAATTCCGAACATTCCGGAATTCCGAACATTCCGGAACCTTGGTGCATTCCGGAACTCTGAACATTCCGGAATTCCGAACATTCCGGAACCTTGGTGCATTCCGGAAAACTGAACATTCCGGAATTCCAAACATTCCGGAACCTTGGTGCATTCCGGAACCTTGGTGCATTCCGGAACTCTGAACATTCCGGAATTCCGAACATTCCGGAACCTTGGTGCATTCCGGAACTCTGAACATTCCGGAACCTTGGTGCATTCCGGAACCTTGGTGGATTACGGAACTCTGAACATTCCGGAACACTGAACATTCCGGAATCTTGGTGCATTCCGGAACCTTGGTGCATTCCGGAACTCTGAACATTCCGGAATTCCGAACATTCCGGAACCTTGGTACATTCCGGAATTCCGAACATTCCGGAATTCCGAACATTCCGGAACCTTGGTGCATTCCGGAAATCTGAACATTCCGGAATTCCAAACATTCCAGAATTCCGAACATTCCGGAACCTTGGTGCATTCCGGAACTCTGAACATTTCGGAATCTTGTAACATTCCGGAACCTTGGAACATTCCGGAACCTTGGTGCATTCCGGAACCTTGGTGGATTACGGAACTCTGAACATTCCGGAACACTGAACATTCCGGAATCTTGGTGCATTCCGGAACCTTGGTGCATTCCGGAACTCTGAACATTCCGGAATTCCGAACATTCCGGAACCTTGGTACATTCCGGAATTCCGAACATTCCGGAATTCCGAACATTCCGGAACCTTGGTGCATTCCGGAAATCTGAACATTCCGGAATTCCGAACATTCCGGAATTCCGAACATTCCGGAACCTTGGTGCATTCCGGAACTCTGAACATTTCGGAATCTTGTAACATTCCGGAACCTTGGAACATTCCGGAATTCCGAACATTCCGGAACCTTGGTGCATTCCGGAACTCTGAACATTCCGGAACCTTGGTACATTCCGGAATTCCGAACAATCCGAAATTCCGAACATTCCGGAACCTTGGTGCATTCCGGAACTCTGAACATTCCGGAATTCCGAACATTCCGGAACATTGGTGCATTCCGGAACTCTGAACATTCCGGAATTCCGAACATTCCGGAAACTTGGTGCATTCCGGAACTCTGAACATTCCGGAACCTTGGTGCATTCCGGAAAACTGAACATTCCGGAATTCCAAACATTCCGGAACCTTGGTGCATTCCGGAACCTTGGTGCATTCCGGAACTCTGAACATTCCGGAACCTTTGTTCATTCCGGAACCTTGGTGCATTCCGGAATTCCGAACATTCCGGAATTCCGAACATTCCGGAACCTTGGTGCATTCCGGAACTCTGAACATTTCGGAATCTTGTAACATTCCGGAACCTTGGAACATTCCGGAATTCCGAACATTCCGGAACCTTGGTGCATTCCGGAACTCTGAACATTCCGGAACCTTGGTGCATTCCGGAACCTTGGTGCATTCCGGAATTCCGAACATTCCGGAACCTTGGTGCATTCCGGAACTCTGAATTCCGGAACCTTGGTGCATTCCGGAACTCTGACCATTCCGGAACCTTTGTGCATTCCGGAACTCTGAACATTCCGGAACCTTTGTGCATTCCGGAACCTTGGTGCATTCCGGAATTCCGAACATTCCGGAATTCCGAACATTCCGGAACCTTGGTGCATTCCGGAACTCTGAACATTTCGGAATCTTGTAACATTCCGGAACCTTGGAACATTCCGGAATTCCGAACATTCCGGAACCTTGGTGCATTCCGGAACTCTGAACATTCCGGAACCTTGGTACATTCCGGAATTCCGAACAATCCGAAATTCCGAACATTCCGGAACCTTGGTGCATTCCGGAACTCTGAACATTCCGGAACCTTGGTACATTCCGGAATTCTGAACATTCCGGAACCTTGGTGCATTCCGGAACTCTGAACATTCCGGAACACTGAACATTCCGGAACCTTGGTGCATTCCGGAACTCTGAACATTCCGGAACCTTGGTACATTCCGGAATTCCGAACATTCCGGAATTCCGAACATTCCGGAACCTTGGTGCATTCCGGAACTCTGAACATTCCGGAATTCCGAACATTCCGGAATTCCGAACATTCCGGAACCTTTGTGCATTCCGGAACCTTGCTGCATTCCGGAACTCTGAACATTCCGGAATTCCGAACATACCGGAACCTTGGTACATTCTGGAATTCTGAACATTCCGGAACCTTGGTGCATTCCGGAACTCTGAACATTCCGGAACTCTGAACATTCCGGAATTCCGAACATTCCGGAACCTTGGTGCATTCCGGAACTCTGAACATTCCGGAATTCCGAACATTCCGGAACCTTGGTGCATTCCGGAACTCTGAACATTCCGGAATTCCGAACATTCCGGAACCTTGGTGCATTCCGGAACTCTGAACATTCCGGAATTCCGAACATTCCGGAACCTTGGTACATTCTGGAATTCCGAACATTCCGGAACCTTGGTGCATTCCGGAACCTTGGTGCATTCTGGAATTCCGAACATTCCGGAACTTTGGTGCATTCCGGAACTCTGAACATTCCGGAACTCTGAACATTCCGGAACCTTGGTGCATTCCGGAACTCTGAACATTCCGGAATTCCGAACATTCCGGAACCTTGGTACATTCCGGAATTCCGAACATTCCGGAACCTTGGTGCATTCCGGAACTCTGAACCTTCCGGAATTCCGAACATTCCGGAACCTTGGTACATTCCGGAATTCCGAACATTCCGGAACCTTGGTGCATTCCGGAACTCTGAACATTCCGGAACCTTGGAGCATTCCGGAACCTTGGTGAATTCCGGAATTCCGAACATTCCGGAATTCCGAACATTCCGGAACCTTGGTGGATTACGGAACTCTGAACATTCCGGAACACTGAACATTCCGGAATCTTGGTGCATTCCGGAACCTTGGTACATTCCGGAATTCCGAACATTCCGGAACCTTGGTACATTCCGGAACTCTGAACATTCCGGAATTCCGAACATTCCGGAACCTTTGTGCATTCCGGAACTCTGAACATTCCGGAATTTCGAACATTCCGGAACCTTGGTACATTCCGGAACTCTGAACATTCCGGAACCTTGGTGCATTCCGGAACCTTGGTGCATTCCGGAAATCTGAACATTCCGGAATTCCAAACATTCCGGAACCTTGGTGCATTCCGGAACCTTGGTGCATTCCGGAACTCTGAACATTCCGGAACCTTGGTACATTCCGGAACTCTGAACATTCCGGAATTCCGAACATTCCGGAACCTTTGTGCATTCCGGAACTCTGAACATTCCGGAATTTCGAACATTCCGGAACCTTGGTACATTCCGGAACTCTGAACATTCCGGAACCTTGGTGCATTCCGGAACCTTGGTGCATTCCGGAAATCTGAACATTCCGGAATTCCAAACATTCCGGAACCTTGGTGCATTCCGGAACCTTGGTGCATTCCGGAACTCTGAACATTCCGGAATTCCGAACATTCCGGAACCTTGGTGCATTCCGGAACTCTGAACATTCCGGAATTCCGAACATTCCGGAACCTTGGTGCATTCCGGAACTCTGAACATTCCGGAATTCCGAACATTCCGGAACCTTGGTGCATTCCGGAATTCCGAACATTCCGGAACCTTTGTGCATTCCGGAATTCCGAACATTCCGGAACCTTGGTGCATTCCGGAACACTGAACATTCCGGAACCTTGGTGAATTCCGGAACTCTGAACATTCCGGAATTCCGAACATTCCGGAACCTTGGTGCATTCCGGAATTCCGAACATTCCGGAACCTTTGTGCATTCCGGAATTCCGAACATTCCGGAACCTTGGTGCATTCCGGAACACTGAACATTCCGGAACCTTGGTGAATTCCGGAACTCTGAACATTCCGGAATTCCGAACATTCCGGAACCTTGGTGCATTCCGGAATTCCAAACATTCCGGAACCTTTGTGCATTCCGGAATTCCGAACATTCCGGAACCTTGGTGCATTCCGGAACACTGAACATTCCGGAACCTTGGTGAATTCCGGAACTCTGAACATTCCGGAACCTTGGTGCATTCCGGAACTCTGAACATTTCGGAACCTTGTAACATTCCGGAACCTTGAAACATTCCGGAATTCCGAACATTCCGGAACTCTGAACATTCCGGAACCTTGGTACATTCCGGAATTCCGAACATTCCGGAACTTTGGTGCATTCCGGAACTCTGAACATTCCGGAACTCTGAACATTCCGGAACCTTGGTGCATTCCGGAACTCTGAACATTCCGGAATTCCGAACATTCCGGAACCTTGGTACATTCCGGAATTCCGAACATTCCGGAACCTTGGTGCATTCCGGAACTCTGAACCTTCCGGAATTCCGAACATTCCGGAACCTTGGTACATTCCGGAATTCCGAACATTCCGGAACCTTGGTGCATTCCGGAACTCTGAACATTCCGGAACCTTGGAGCATTCCGGAACCTTGGTGAATTCCGGAATTCCGAACATTCCGGAATTTCGAACATTCCGGAACCTTGGTGGATTACGGAACTCTGAACATTCCGGAACACTGAACATTCCGGAATCTTGGTGCATTCCGGAACCTTGGTACATTCCGGAATTCCGAACATTCCGGAATTCCGAACATTCCGGAACCTTTGTGCATTCCGGAACTCTGAACATTCCGGAACCTTGGTACATTCCGGAACTCTGAACATTCCGGAATTCCGAACATTCCGGAACCTTTGTGCATTCCGGAACTCTGAACATTCCGGAATTTCGAACATTCCGGAACCTTGGTACATTCCGGAACTCTGAACATTCCGGAACCTTGGTGCATTCCGGAACCTTGGTGCATTCCGGAAATCTGAACATTCCGGAATTCCAAACATTCCGGAACCTTGGTGCATTCCGGAACCTTGGTGCATTCCGGAACTCTGAACATTCCGGAA
The DNA here is from genome assembly GCF_057381845.1 of Rhamphochromis longiceps. Lineage (NCBI taxonomy): Eukaryota > Metazoa > Chordata > Actinopteri > Cichliformes > Cichlidae > Rhamphochromis > Rhamphochromis longiceps. The sequence goes on along the minus strand of NC_140574.1, from coordinate 38,479,520 downwards.
CCTTGGTACATTCCGGAACTCTGAACATTCCGGAACCTTGGTGCATTCCGGAACCTTGGTGCATTCCGGAACTCTGAACATTCCGGAATTCCGAACATTCCGGAACCTTTGTGCATTCCGGAACTCTGAACATTCCGGAATTCCGAACATTCCGGAACCTTGGTGCATTCCGGAATTCCGAACATTCCGGAACCTTTGTGCATTCCGGAATTCCGAACATTCCGGAACCTTGGTGCATTCCGGAACACTGAACATTCCGGAACCTTGGTGAATTCCGGAACTCTGAACATTCCGGAATTCCGAACATTCCGGAATTCCGAACATTCCGGAACCTTGGTGCATTCCGGAAGTCTGAACATTCCGGAATTCCGAACATTCCGGAACCTTGGTGCATTCCGGAACTCTGAACATTCCGGAATTCCGAACATTCCGGAACCTTGGTGCATTCCGGAACTCTGAACATTCCGGAATTCCGAACATTCCGGAATTCCGAACATTCCGGAACCTTGGTGGATTACGGAACTCTGAACATTCCGGAACACTGAACATTCCGGAATCTTGGTGCATTCCGGAACCTTGGTACATTCCGGAATTCCGAACATTCCGGAATTCCGAACATTCCGGAACCTTTGTGCATTCCGGAACTCTGAACATTCCGGAACCTTGGTACATTCCGGAACTCTGAACATTCCGGAACCTTGGTGCATTCCGGAACCTTGGTGCATTCCGGAACTCTGAACATTCCGGAATTCCGAACATTCCGGAACCTTGGTGCATTCCGGAAATCTGAACATTCCGGAATTCCGAACATTCCGGAACCTTGGTGCATTCCGGAACTCTGAACATTCCGGAACCTTGGTACATTCCGGAACTCTGAACATTCCGGAATTCCGAACATTCCGGAACCTTGGTGCATTCCGGAACTCTGAACATTCCGGAATTCCGAACATTCCGGAACCTTTGTGCATTCCGGAACTCTGAACATTCCGGAATTCCGAACATTCCGGAACCTTGGTGCATTCCGGAATTCCGAACATTCCGGAACCTTTGTGCATTCCGGAATTCCGAACATTCCGGAACCTTGGTGCATTCCGGAAGTCTGAACATTCCGGAATTCCGAACATTCCGGAATTCCGAACATTCCGGAACCTTGGTGCATTCCGGAAGTCTGAACATTCCGGAATTCCGAACATTCCGGAACCTTGGTGCATTCCGGAACTCTGAACATTCCGGAATTCCGAACATTCCGGAACCTTGGTACATTCCGGAATTCCGAACATTCCGGAACCTTTGTGCATTCCGGAACTCTGAACATTCCGGAATTCCGAACATTCCGGAACCTTTGTGCATTCCGGAATTCCGAACATTCCGGAACCTTGGTACATTCCGGAATTCCGAACATTCCGGAATTCCGAACATTCCGGAACCTTGGTGCATTCCGGAACTCTGAACATTCCGGAATTCCGAACATTCCGGAACCTTGGTGCATTCCGGAAAACTGAACATTCCGGAATTCCAAACATTCCGGAACCTTGGTGCATTCCGGAACCTTGGTGCATTCCGGAACTCCGAACATTCCGGAATTCTGAACATTCCGGAACCTTGGTGCATTCCGGAACTCTTAACATTCCGGAACCTTTGTGCATTCCGGAACTCTGAACATTCCGGAATTCCGAACATTCCGGAACCTTTGTGCATTCCGGAATTCCGAACATTCCGGAACCTTGGTACATTCCGGAATTCCGAACATTCCGGAATTCCGAACATTCCGGAACCTTGGTGCATTCCGGAACTCTGAACATTCCGGAATTCCGAACATTCCGGAACCTTGGTGCATTCCGGAAAACTGAACATTCCGGAATTCCAAACATTCCGGAACCTTGGTGCATTCCGGAACCTTGGTGCATTCCGGAACTCTGAACATTCCGGAATTCCGAACATTCCGGAACCTTGGTGCATTCCGGAACTCTGAACATTCCGGAACCTTGGTGCATTCCGGAACCTTGGTGGATTACGGAACTCTGAACATTCCGGAACACTGAACATTCCGGAATCTTGGTGCATTCCGGAACCTTGGTGCATTCCGGAACTCTGAACATTCCGGAATTCCGAACATTCCGGAACCTTGGTACATTCCGGAATTCCGAACATTCCGGAATTCCGAACATTCCGGAACCTTGGTGCATTCCGGAAATCTGAACATTCCGGAATTCCAAACATTCCAGAACCTTGGTGCATTCCGGAACCTTGGTGCATTCCGGAACTCTGAACATTCCGGAATTCCGAACATTCCGGAACCTTGGTGCATTCCGGAACCTTGCTGCATTCCGGAAATCTGAACATTCCGGAATTCCAAACATTCCGGAACCTTGGTGCATTCCGGAACCTTGGTACATTCCGGAACTCTGAACATTCCGGAACCTTGGTGCATTCCGGAACCTTGGTGCATTCCGGAACTCTGAACATTCCGGAACCTTGGTGCATTCCGGAACCTTGGTGCATTCCGGAATTCCGAACATTCCGGAACCTTGGTGCATTCCGGAACTCTGAATTCCGGAACCTTTGTGCATTCCGGAACTCTGAACATTCCGGAACCTTGGTACATTCCGGAACTCTGAACATTCCGGAACCTTGGTGCATTCCGGAACCTTGGTGCATTCCGGAAATCTGAACATTCCGGAATTCCAAACATTCCGGAACCTTGGTGCATTCCGGAACCTTGGTGCATTCCGGAACTCTGAACATTCCGGAACCTTGGTACATTCCGGAACTCTGAACATTCCGGAATTCCGAACATTCCGGAACCTTTGTGCATTCCGGAACTCTGAACATTCCGGAATTTCGAACATTCCGGAACCTTGGTACATTCCGGAACTCTGAACATTCCGGAACCTTGGTGCATTCCGGAACCTTGGTGCATTCCGGAAATCTGAACATTCCGGAATTCCAAACATTCCGGAACCTTGGTGCATTCCGGAACCTTGGTGCATTCCGGAACTCTGAACATTCCGGAATTCCGAACATTCCGGAACCTTGGTGCATTCCGGAACTCTGAACATTCCGGAATTCCGAACATTCCGGAACCTTGGTGCATTCCGGAACTCTGAACATTCCGGAATTCCGAACATTCCGGAACCTTGGTGCATTCCGGAATTCCGAACATTCCGGAACCTTTGTGCATTCCGGAATTCCGAACATTCCGGAACCTTGGTGCATTCCGGAACACTGAACATTCCGGAACCTTGGTGAATTCCGGAACTCTGAACATTCCGGAATTCCGAACATTCCGGAACCTTGGTGCATTCCGGAATTCCGAACATTCCGGAACCTTTGTGCATTCCGGAATTCCGAACATTCCGGAACCTTGGTGCATTCCGGAACACTGAACATTCCGGAACCTTGGTGAATTCCGGAACTCTGAACATTCCGGAATTCCGAACATTCCGGAACCTTGGTGCATTCCGGAATTCCAAACATTCCGGAACCTTTGTGCATTCCGGAATTCCGAACATTCCGGAACCTTGGTGCATTCCGGAACACTGAACATTCCGGAACCTTGGTGAATTCCGGAACTCTGAACATTCCGGAACCTTGGTGCATTCCGGAACTCTGAACATTTCGGAACCTTGTAACATTCCGGAACCTTGAAACATTCCGGAATTCCGAACATTCCGGAACTCTGAACATTCCGGAACCTTGGTACATTCCGGAATTCCGAACATTCCGGAACTTTGGTGCATTCCGGAACTCTGAACATTCCGGAACTCTGAACATTCCGGAACCTTGGTGCATTCCGGAACTCTGAACATTCCGGAATTCCGAACATTCCGGAACCTTGGTACATTCCGGAATTCCGAACATTCCGGAACCTTGGTGCATTCCGGAACTCTGAACCTTCCGGAATTCCGAACATTCCGGAACCTTGGTACATTCCGGAATTCCGAACATTCCGGAACCTTGGTGCATTCCGGAACTCTGAACATTCCGGAACCTTGGAGCATTCCGGAACCTTGGTGAATTCCGGAATTCCGAACATTCCGGAATTTCGAACATTCCGGAACCTTGGTGGATTACGGAACTCTGAACATTCCGGAACACTGAACATTCCGGAATCTTGGTGCATTCCGGAACCTTGGTACATTCTGGAATTCCGAACATTCCGGAATTCCGAACATTCCGGAACCTTTGTGCATTCCGGAACTCTGAACATTCCGGAACCTTGGTACATTCCGGAACTCTGAACATTCCGGAATTCCGAACATTCCGGAACCTTTGTGCATTCCGGAACTCTGAACATTCCGGAATTTCGAACATTCCGGAACCTTGGTACATTCCGGAACTCTGAACATTCCGGAACCTTGGTGCATTCCGGAACCTTGGTGCATTCCGGAAATCTGAACATTCCGGAATTCCAAACATTCCGGAACCTTGGTGCATTCCGGAACCTTGGTGCATTCCGGAACTCTGAACATTCCGGAACCTTGGTACATTCCGGAACTCTGAACATTCCGGAATTCCGAACATTCCGGAACCTTTGTGCATTCCGGAACTCTGAACATTCCGGAATTTCGAACATTCCGGAACCTTGGTACATTCCGGAACTCTGAACATTCCGGAACCTTGGTGCATTCCGGAACCTTGGTGCATTCCGGAAATCTGAACATTCCGGAATTCCAAACATTCCGGAACCTTGGTGCATTCCGGAACCTTGGTGCATTCCGGAACTCTGAACATTCCGGAATTCCGAACATTCCGGAACCTTGGTGCATTCCGGAACTCTGAACATTCCGGAATTCCGAACATTCCGGAACCTTGGTGCATTCCGGAACTCTGAACATTCCGGAATTCCGAACATTCCGGAACCTTGGTGCATTCCGGAATTCCGAACATTCCGGAACCTTTGTGCATTCCGGAATTCCGAACATTCCGGAACCTTGGTGCATTCCGGAACACTGAACATTCCGGAACCTTGGTGAATTCCGGAACTCTGAACATTCCGGAATTCCGAACATTCCGGAACCTTGGTGCATTCCGGAATTCCAAACATTCCGGAACCTTTGTGCATTCCGGAATTCCGAACATTCCGGAACCTTGGTGCATTCCGGAACACTGAACATTCCGGAACCTTGGTGAATTCCGGAACTCTGAACATTCCGGAACCTTGGTGCATTCCGGAACTCTGAACATTTCGGAACCTTGTAACATTCCGGAACCTTGAAACATTCCGGAATTCCGAACATTCCGGAACTCTGAACATTCCGGAACCTTGGTACATTCCGGAATTCCGAACATTCCGGAACTTTGGTGCATTCCGGAACTCTGAACATTCCGGAACTCTGAACATTCCGGAACCTTGGTGCATTCCGGAACTCTGAACATTCCGGAATTCCGAACATTCCGGAACCTTGGTACATTCCGGAATTCGGAACATTCCGGAACCTTGGTGCATTCCGGAACTCTGAACCTTCCGGAATTCCGAACATTCCGGAACCTTGGTACATTCCGGAATTCCGAACATTCCGGAACCTTGGTGCATTCCGGAACTCTGAACATTCCGGAACCTTGGAGCATTCCGGAACCTTGGTGAATTCCGGAATTCCGAACATTCCGGAATTCCGAACATTCCGGAACCTTGGTGGATTACGGAACTCTGAACATTCCGGAACACTGAACATTCCGGAATCTTGGTGCATTCCGGAACCTTGGTACATTCCGGAATTCCGAACATTCCGGAATTCCGAACATTCCGGAACCTTTGTGCATTCCGGAACTCTGAACATTCCGGAACCTTGGTACATTCCGGAACTCTGAACATTCCGGAATTCCGAACATTCCGGAACCTTTGTGCATTCCGGAACTCTGAACATTCCGGAATTTCGAACATTCCGGAACCTTGGTGCATTCCGGAACCTTGGTGCATTCCGGAACTCTGAACATTCCGGAATTCCGAACATTCCGGAACCTTGGTGCATTCCGGAACTCTGAACATTCCGGAATTCCGAACATTCCGGAACCTTGGTGCATTCCGGAATTCCGAACATTCCGGAACCTTTGTGCATTCCGGAATTCCGAACATTCCGGAACCTTGGTGCATTCCGGAACACTGAACATTCCGGAACCTTGGTGAATTCCGGAACTCTGAACATTCCGGAATTCCGAACATTCCGGAACCTTGGTGCATTCCGGAATTCCAAACATTCCGGAACCTTTGTGCATTCCGGAATTCCGAACATTCCGGAACCTTGGTGCATTCCGGAACACTGAACATTCCGGAACCTTGGTGAATTCCGGAACTCTGAACATTCCGGAACCTTGGTGCATTCCGGAACTCTGAACATTTCGGAACCTTGTAACATTCCGGAACCTTGAAACATTCCGGAATTCCGAACATTCCGGAACTCTGAACATTCCGGAACCTTGGTACATTCCGGAATTCCGAACATTCCGGAACTTTGGTGCATTCCGGAACTCTGAACATTCCGGAACTCTGAACATTCCGGAACCTTGGTGCATTCCGGAACTCTGAACATTCCGGAATTCCGAACATTCCGGAACCTTGGTACATTCCGGAATTCCGAACATTCCGGAACCTTGGTGCATTCCGGAACTCTGAACCTTCCGGAATTCCGAACATTCCGGAACCTTGGTACATTCCGGAATTCCGAACATTCCGGAACCTTGGTGCATTCCGGAACTCTGAACATTCCGGAACCTTGGAGCATTCCGGAACCTTGGTGAATTCCGGAATTCCGAACATTCCGGAATTCCGAACATTCCGGAACCTTGGTGGATTACGGAACTCTGAACATTCCGGAACACTGAACATTCCGGAATCTTGGTGCATTCCGGAACCTTGGTACATTCCGGAATTCCGAACATTCCGGAATTCCGAACATTCCGGAACCTTTGTGCATTCCGGAACTCTGAACATTCCGGAATTCCGAACATTCCGGAACCTTTGTGCATTCCGGAACTCTGAACATTCCGGAATTTCGAACATTCCGGAACCTTGGTACATTCCGGAACTCTGAACATTCCGGAACCTTGGTGCATTCCGGAACCTTGGTGCATTCCGGAAATCTGAACATTCCGGAATTCCAAACATTCCGGAACCTTGGTGCATTCCGGAACCTTGGTGCATTCCGGAACTCTGAACATTCCGGAACCTTGGTGCATTCCGGAACCTTGGTGCATTCCGGAACTCTGAACATTCCGGAATTCCGAACATTCCGGAACCTTTGTGCATTCCGGAACTCTGAACATTCCGGAATTCCGAACATTCCGGAACCTTGGTGCATTCCGGAATTCCGAACATTCCGGAACCTTTGTGCATTCCGGAATTCCGAACATTCCGGAACCTTGGTGCATTCCGGAACACTGAACATTCCGGAACCTTGGTGAATTCCGGAACTCTGAACATTCCGGAATTCCGAACATTCCGGAATTCCGAACATTCCGGAACCTTGGTGCATTCCGGAAGTCTGAACATTCCGGAATTCCGAACATTCCGGAACCTTGGTGCATTCCGGAACCTTGGTGCATTCCGGAACTCTGAACATTCCGGAACCTTGGTACATTCCGGAACTCTGAACATTCCGGAACCTTGGTGCATTCCGGAACCTTGGTGCATTCCGGAACTCTGAACATTCCGGAATTCCGAACATTCCGGAACCTTTGTGCATTCCGGAACTCTGAACATTCCGGAATTCCGAACATTCCGGAACCTTGGTGCATTCCGGAATTCCGAACATTCCGGAACCTTTGTGCATTCCGGAATTCCGAACATTCCGGAACCTTGGTGCATTCCGGAACACTGAACATTCCGGAACCTTGGTGAATTCCGGAACTCTGAACATTCCGGAATTCCGAACATTCCGGAATTCCGAACATTCCGGAACCTTGGTGCATTCCGGAAGTCTGAACATTCCGGAATTCCGAACATTCCGGAACCTTGGTGCATTCCGGAACTCTGAACATTCCGGAATTCCGAACATTCCGGAACCTTTGTGCATTCCGGAATTCCAAACATTCCGGAACCTTTGTGCATTCCGGAATTCCGAACATTCCGGAACCTTGGTGCATTCCGGAACACTGAACATTCCGGAACCTTGGTGAATTCCGGAACTCTGAACATTCCGGAACCTTGGTGCATTCCGGAACTCTGAACATTTCGGAACCTTGTAACATTCCGGAACCTTGAAACATTCCGGAATTCCGAACATTCCGGAACTCTGAACATTCCGGAACCTTGGTACATTCCGGAATTCCGAACATTCCGGAACTTTGGTGCATTCCGGAACTCTGAACATTCCGGAACTCTGAACATTCCGGAACCTTGGTGCATTCCGGAACTCTGAACATTCCGGAATTCCGAACATTCCGGAACCTTGGTACATTCCGGAATTCCGAACATTCCGGAACCTTGGTGCATTCCGGAACTCTGAACCTTCCGGAATTCCGAACATTCCGGAACCTTGGTACATTCCGGAATTCCGAACATTCCGGAACCTTGGTGCATTCCGGAACTCTGAACATTCCGGAACCTTGGTACATTCCGGAATTCCGAACATTCCGGAACTTTGGTGCATTCCGGAACTCTGAACATTCCGGAACTCTGAACATTCCGGAACCTTGGTGCATTCCGGAACTCTGAACATTCCGGAATTCCGAACATTCCGGAACCTTGGTACATTCCGGAATTCCGAACATTCCGGAACCTTGGTGCATTCCGGAACTCTGAACCTTCCGGAATTCCGAACATTCCGGAACCTTGGTACATTCCGGAATTCCGAACATTCCGGAACCTTGGTGCATTCCGGAACTCTGAACATTCCGGAACCTTGGAGCATTCCGGAACCTTGGTGAATTCCGGAATTCCGAACATTCCGGAATTCCGAACATTCCGGAACCTTGGTGGATTACGGAACTCTGAACATTCCGGAACACTGAACATTCCGGAATCTTGGTGCATTCCGGAACCTTGGTACATTCCGGAATTCCGAACATTCCGGAATTCCGAACATTCCGGAACCTTTGTGCATTCCGGAACTCTGAACATTCCGGAATTCCGAACATTCCGGAACCTTTGTGCATTCCGGAACTCTGAACATTCCGGAATTTCGAACATTCCGGAACCTTGGTACATTCCGGAACTCTGAACATTCCGGAACCTTGGTGCATTCCGGAACCTTGGTGCATTCCGGAAATCTGAACATTCCGGAATTCCAAACATTCCGGAACCTTGGTGCATTCCGGAACCTTGGTGCATTCCGGAACTCTGAACATTCCGGAACCTTGGTGCATTCCGGAACCTTGGTGCATTCCGGAACTCTGAACATTCCGGAATTCCGAACATTCCGGAACCTTTGTGCATTCCGGAACTCTGAACATTCCGGAATTCCGAACATTCCGGAACCTTGGTGCATTCCGGAATTCCGAACATTCCGGAACCTTTGTGCATTCCGGAATTCCGAACATTCCGGAACCTTGGTGCATTCCGGAACACTGAACATTCCGGAACCTTGGTGAATTCCGGAACTCTGAACATTCCGGAATTCCGAACATTCCGGAATTCCGAACATTCCGGAACCTTGGTGCATTCCGGAAGTCTGAACATTCCGGAATTCCGAACATTCCGGAACCTTGGTGCATTCCGGAACCTTGGTGCATTCCGGAACTCTGAACATTCCGGAACCTTGGTACATTCCGGAACTCTGAACATTCCGGAACCTTGGTGCATTCCGGAACCTTGGTGCATTCCGGAACTCTGAACATTCCGGAATTCCGAACATTCCGGAACCTTTGTGCATTCCGGAACTCTGAACATTCCGGAATTCCGAACATTCCGGAACCTTGGTGCATTCCGGAATTCCGAACATTCCGGAACCTTTGTGCATTCCGGAATTCCGAACATTCCGGAACCTTGGTGCATTCCGGAACACTGAACATTCCGGAACCTTGGTGAATTCCGGAACTCTGAACATTCCGGAATTCCGAACATTCCGGAATTCCGAACATTCCGGAACCTTGGTGCATTCCGGAAGTCTGAACATTCCGGAATTCCGAACATTCCGGAACCTTGGTGCATTCCGGAACTCTGAACATTCCGGAATTCCGAACATTCCGGAACCTTGGTACATTCCGGAATTCCGAACATTCCGGAACCTTTGTGCATTCCGGAATTCCGAACATTCCGGAACCTTGGTGCATTCCGGAAGTCTGAACATTCCGGAATTCCGAACATTCCGGAATTCCGAACATTCCGGAACCTTGGTGCATTCCGGAAGTCTGAACATTCCGGAATTCCGAACATTCCGGAACCTTGGTGCATTCCGGAACTCTGAACATTCCGGAATTCCGAACATTCCGGAACCTTGGTACATTCCGGAATTCCGAACATTCCGGAACCTTTGTGCATTCCGGAACTCTGAACATTCCGGAATTCCGAACATTCCGGAACCTTTGTGCATTCCGGAATTCCGAACATTCCGGAACCTTGGTACATTCCGGAATTCCGAACATTCCGGAATTCCGAACATTCCGGAACCTTGGTGCATTCCGGAACTCTGAACATTCCGGAATTCCGAACATTCCGGAACCTTGGTGCATTCCGGAAAACTGAACATTCCGGAATTCCAAACATTCCGGAACCTTGGTGCATTCCGGAACCTTGGTGCATTCCGGAACTCCGAACATTCCGGAATTCTGAACATTCCGGAACCTTGGTGCATTCCGGAACTCTTAACATTCCGGAACCTTTGTGCATTCCGGAACTCTGAACATTCCGGAATTCCGAACATTCCGGAACCTTTGTGCATTCCGGAATTCCGAACATTCCGGAACCTTGGTACATTCCGGAATTCCGAACATTCCGGAATTCCGAACATTCCGGAACCTTGGTGCATTCCGGAACTCTGAACATTCCGGAATTCCGAACATTCCGGAACCTTGGTGCATTCCGGAAAACTGAACATTCCGGAATTCCAAACATTCCGGAACCTTGGTGCATTCCGGAACCTTGGTGCATTCCGGAACTCTGAACATTCCGGAATTCCGAACATTCCGGAACCTTGGTGCATTCCGGAACTCTGAACATTCCGGAACCTTGGTGCATTCCGGAACCTTGGTGGATTACGGAACTCTGAACATTCCGGAACACTGAACATTCCGGAATCTTGGTGCATTCCGGAACCTTGGTGCATTCCGGAACTCTGAACATTCCGGAATTCCGAACATTCCGGAACCTTGGTACATTCCGGAATTCCGAACATTCCGGAATTCCGAACATTCCGGAACCTTGGTGCATTCCGGAAATCTGAACATTCCGGAATTCCAAACATTCCAGAACCTTGGTGCATTCCGGAACCTTGGTGCATTCCGGAACTCTGAACATTCCGGAATTCCGAACATTCCGGAACCTTGGTGCATTCCGGAACCTTGCTGCATTCCGGAAATCTGAACATTCCGGAATTCCAAACATTCCGGAACCTTGGTGCATTCCGGAACCTTGGTACATTCCGGAACTCTGAACATTCCGGAACCTTGGTGCATTCCGGAACCTTGGTGCATTCCGGAACTCTGAACATTCCGGAACCTTGGTGCATTCCGGAACCTTGGTGCATTCCGGAATTCCGAACATTCCGGAACCTTGGTGCATTCCGGAACTCTGAATTCCGGAACCTTTGTGCATTCCGGAACTCTGAACATTCCGGAACCTTGGTGCATTCCGGAACTCTGAATTCCGGAACCTTTGTGCATTCCGGAACTCTGAACATTCCGGAACCTTGGTGCATTCCGGAACCTTGGTGCATTCCGGAATTCCGAACATTCCGGAATTCCGAACATTCCGGAACCTTGGTGCATTCCGGAACTCTGAACATTCCGGAACCTTGGTACATTCCGAAATTCTGAACATTCCGGAACCTTGGTGCATTCCGGAACCTTGGTGAATTCCGGAACTCTGAACATTCTGGAATTCCGAACATTCCGGAACCTTTGTGCATTCCGGAATTCCGAACATTCCGGAACCTTGGTACATTCCGGAATTCCGAACATTCCGGAATTCCGAACATTCCGGAACCTTTGTGCATTCCGTAATTCCGAACATTCCGGAACCTTGGTGCATTCCGGAACTCTGAACCTTCCGGAATTCCGAACATTCCGGAACCTTGGTACATTCCGGAATTCCGAACATTCCGGAACCTTGGTGCATTCCGGAACTCTGAACATTCCGGAACCTTGGAGCATTCCGGAACCTTGGTGAATTCCGGAATTCCGAACATTCCGGAATTCCGAACATTCCGGAACCTTGGTGGATTACGGAACTCTGAACATTCCGGAACACTGAACATTCCGGAATCTTGGTGCATTCCGGAACCTTGGTACATTCCGGAATTCCGAACATTCCGGAATTCCGAACATTCCGGAACCTTTGTGCATTCCGGAACTCTGAACATTCCGGAACCTTGGTACATTCCGGAACTCTGAACATTCCGGAATTCCGAACATTCCGGAACCTTTGTGCATTCCGGAACTCTGAACATTCCGGAATTTCGAACATTCCGGAACCTTGGTGCATTCCGGAACCTTGGTGCATTCCGGAACTCTGAACATTCCGGAATTCCGAACATTCCGGAACCTTGGTGCATTCCGGAACTCTGAACATTCCGGAATTCCGAACATTCCGGAACCTTGGTGCATTCCGGAATTCCGAACATTCCGGAACCTTTGTGCATTCCGGAATTCCGAACATTCCGGAACCTTGGTGCATTCCGGAACACTGAACATTCCGGAACCTTGGTGAATTCCGGAACTCTGAACATTCCGGAATTCCGAACATTCCGGAACCTTGGTGCATTCCGGAATTCCAAACATTCCGGAACCTTTGTGCATTCCGGAATTCCGAACATTCCGGAACCTTGGTGCATTCCGGAACACTGAACATTCCGGAACCTTGGTGAATTCCGGAACTCTGAACATTCCGGAACCTTGGTGCATTCCGGAACTCTGAACATTTCGGAACCTTGTAACATTCCGGAACCTTGAAACATTCCGGAATTCCGAACATTCCGGAACTCTGAACATTCCGGAACCTTGGTACATTCCGGAATTCCGAACATTCCGGAACTTTGGTGCATTCCGGAACTCTGAACATTCCGGAACTCTGAACATTCCGGAACCTTGGTGCATTCCGGAACTCTGAACATTCCGGAATTCCGAACATTCCGGAACCTTGGTACATTCCGGAATTCCGAACATTCCGGAACCTTGGTGCATTCCGGAACTCTGAACCTTCCGGAATTCCGAACATTCCGGAACCTTGGTACATTCCGGAATTCCGAACATTCCGGAACCTTGGTGCATTCCGGAACTCTGAACATTCCGGAACCTTGGAGCATTCCGGAACCTTGGTGAATTCCGGAATTCCGAACATTCCGGAATTCCGAACATTCCGGAACCTTGGTGGATTACGGAACTCTGAACATTCCGGAACACTGAACATTCCGGAATCTTGGTGCATTCCGGAACCTTGGTACATTCCGGAATTCCGAACATTCCGGAATTCCGAACATTCCGGAACCTTTGTGCATTCCGGAACTCTGAACATTCCGGAACCTTGGTACATTCCGGAACTCTGAACATTCCGGAATTCCGAACATTCCGGAACCTTTGTGCATTCCGGAACTCTGAACATTCCGGAATTTCGAACATTCCGGAACCTTGGTACATTCCGGAACTCTGAACATTCCGGAACCTTGGTGCATTCCGGAACCTTGGTGCATTCCGGAAATCTGAACATTCCGGAATTCCAAACATTCCGGAACCTTGGTGCATTCCGGAACCTTGGTGCATTCCGGAACTCTGAACATTCCGGAACCTTGGTGCATTCCGGAACCTTGGTGCATTCCGGAACTCTGAACATTCCGGAATTCCGAACATTCCGGAACCTTTGTGCATTCCGGAACTCTGAACATTCCGGAATTCCGAACATTCCGGAACCTTGGTGCATTCCGGAATTCCGAACATTCCGGAACCTTTGTGCATTCCGGAATTCCGAACATTCCGGAACCTTGGTGCATTCCGGAACACTGAACATTCCGGAACCTTGGTGAATTCCGGAACTCTGAACATTCCGGAATTCCGAACATTCCGGAATTCCGAACATTCCGGAACCTTGGTGCATTCCGGAAGTCTGAACATTCCGGAATTCCGAACATTCCGGAACCTTGGTGCATTCCGGAACCTTGGTGCATTCCGGAACTCTGAACATTCCGGAACCTTGGTACATTCCGGAACTCTGAACATTCCGGAACCTTGGTGCATTCCGGAACCTTGGTGCATTCCGGAACTCTGAACATTCCGGAATTCCGAACATTCCGGAACCTTTGTGCATTCCGGAACTCTGAACATTCCGGAATTCCGAACATTCCGGAACCTTGGTGCATTCCGGAATTCCGAACATTCCGGAACCTTTGTGCATTCCGGAATTCCGAACATTCCGGAACCTTGGTGCATTCCGGAACACTGAACATTCCGGAACCTTGGTGAATTCCGGAACTCTGAACATTCCGGAATTCCGAACATTCCGGAATTCCGAACATTCCGGAACCTTGGTGCATTCCGGAAGTCTGAACATTCCGGAATTCCGAACATTCCGGAACCTTGGTGCATTCCGGAACTCTGAACATTCCGGAATTCCGAACATTCCGGAACCTTGGTACATTCCGGAATTCCGAACATTCCGGAACCTTGGTGCATTCCGGAACTCTGAACATTCCGGAATTCCGAACATTCCGGAATTCCGAACATTCCGGAACCTTGGTGGATTACGGAACTCTGAACATTCCGGAACACTGAACATTCCGGAATCTTGGTGCATTCCGGAACCTTGGTACATTCCGGAATTCCGAACATTCCGGAATTCCGAACATTCCGGAACCTTTGTGCATTCCGGAACTCTGAACATTCCGGAACCTTGGTACATTCCGGAACTCTGAACATTCCGGAACCTTGGTGCATTCCGGAACCTTGGTGCATTCCGGAAATCTGAACATTCCGGAATTCCGAACATTCCGGAACCTTGGTGCATTCCGGAACTCTGAACATTCCGGAACCTTGGTACATTCCGGAACTCTGAACATTCCGGAATTCCGAACATTCCGGAACCTTGGTGCATTCCGGAACTCTGAACATTCCGGAATTCCGAACATTCCGGAACCTTTGTGCATTCCGGAACTCTGAACATTCCGGAATTCCGAACATTCCGGAACCTTGGTGCATTCCGGAATTCCGAACATTCCGGAACCTTTGTGCATTCCGGAATTCCGAACATTCCGGAACCTTGGTGCATTCCGGAAGTCTGAACATTCCGGAATTCCGAACATTCCGGAATTCCGAACATTCCGGAACCTTGGTGCATTCCGGAAGTCTGAACATTCCGGAATTCCGAACATTCCGGAACCTTGGTGCATTCCGGAACTCTGAACATTCCGGAATTCCGAACATTCCGGAACCTTGGTACATTCCGGAATTCCGAACATTCCGGAACCTTTGTGCATTCCGGAACTCTGAACATTCCGGAATTCCGAACATTCCGGAACCTTTGTGCATTCCGGAATTCCGAACATTCCGGAACCTTGGTACATTCCGGAATTCCGAACATTCCGGAATTCCGAACATTCCGGAACCTTGGTGCATTCCGGAACTCTGAACATTCCGGAATTCCGAACATTCCGGAACCTTGGTGCATTCCGGAAAACTGAACATTCCGGAATTCCAAACATTCCGGAACCTTGGTGCATTCCGGAACCTTGGTGCATTCCGGAACTCCGAACATTCCGGAATTCTGAACATTCCGGAACCTTGGTGCATTCCGGAACTCTTAACATTCCGGAACCTTTGTGCATTCCGGAACTCTGAACATTCCGGAATTCCGAACATTCCGGAACCTTTGTGCATTCCGGAATTCCGAACATTCCGGAACCTTGGTACATTCCGGAATTCCGAACATTCCGGAATTCCGAACATTCCGGAACCTTGGTGCATTCCGGAACTCTGAACATTCCGGAATTCCGAACATTCCGGAACCTTGGTGCATTCCGGAAAACTGAACATTCCGGAATTCCAAACATTCCGGAACCTTGGTGCATTCCGGAACCTTGGTGCATTCCGGAACTCTGAACATTCCGGAATTCCGAACATTCCGGAACCTTGGTGCATTCCGGAACTCTGAACATTCCGGAACCTTGGTGCATTCCGGAACCTTGGTGGATTACGGAACTCTGAACATTCCGGAACACTGAACATTCCGGAATCTTGGTGCATTCCGGAACCTTGGTGCATTCCGGAACTCTGAACATTCCGGAATTCCGAACATTCCGGAACCTTGGTACATTCCGGAATTCCGAACATTCCGGAATTCCGAACATTCCGGAACCTTGGTGCATTCCGGAAATCTGAACATTCCGGAATTCCAAACATTCCAGAACCTTGGTGCATTCCGGAACCTTGGTGCATTCCGGAACTCTGAACATTCCGGAATTCCGAACATTCCGGAACCTTGGTGCATTCCGGAACCTTGCTGCATTCCGGAAATCTGAACATTCCGGAATTCCAAACATTCCGGAACCTTGGTGCATTCCGGAACCTTGGTACATTCCGGAACTCTGAACATTCCGGAACCTTGGTGCATTCCGGAACCTTGGTGCATTCCGGAACTCTGAACATTCCGGAACCTTGGTGCATTCCGGAACCTTGGTGCATTCCGGAATTCCGAACATTCCGGAACCTTGGTGCATTCCGGAACTCTGAATTCCGGAACCTTTGTGCATTCCGGAACTCTGAACATTCCGGAACCTTGGTGCATTCCGGAACTCTGAATTCCGGAACCTTTGTGCATTCCGGAACTCTGAACATTCCGGAACCTTGGTGCATTCCGGAACCTTGGTGCATTCCGGAATTCCGAACATTCCGGAATTCCGAACATTCCGGAACCTTGGTGCATTCCGGAACTCTGAACATTCCGGAACCTTGGTACATTCCGAAATTCTGAACATTCCGGAACCTTGGTGCATTCCGGAACCTTGGTGAATTCCGGAACTCTGAACATTCTGGAATTCCGAACATTCCGGAACCTTTGTGCATTCCGGAATTCCGAACATTCCGGAACCTTGGTACATTCCGGAATTCCGAACATTCCGGAATTCCGAACATTCCGGAACCTTTGTGCATTCCGGAATTCCAAACATTCCGGAACCTTGGTGCATTCCGGAACTCTGAACATTCCGGAATTCCGAACATTCCGGAACCTTGGTGCATTCCGGAACTCTGAACATTCCGGAATTCCGAACATTCCGGAACCTTTGTGCATTCCGGAACTCTGAACATTCCGGAACCTTGGTGCATTCCGGAACCTTGATGCATTCCGGAATTCCGAACATTCCGGAATTCCGAACATTCCGGAACCTTGGTGCATTCCGGAACTCTGAACATTCCGGAATTCCGAACATTCCGGAACCTTTGTGCATTCCGTAATTCCGAACATTCCGGAACCTTGGTACATTCCGGAATTCCGAACATTCCGGAATTCCGAACATTCCGGAACCTTGGTGCATTCCGGAACCTTGGTGCATTCCGGAACTCTGAACATTCCGGAATTCCGAACATTCCGGAACCTTGGTGCATTCCGGAACTCTGAACATTCCGGAATTCCGAACATTCCGTAACCTTGGTGCATTCCGGAACCTTGGTGCATTCCGGAACTCTGAACATTCCGGAATTCCGAACATTCCGGAACCTTGGTGCATTCCGGAAATCTGAACATTCCGGAATTCCAAACATTCCGGAACCTTGGTGCATTCCGGAACCTTGGTGCATTCCGGAACTCTGAACATTCCGGAATTCCAAACATTCCGGAACCTTGGTGCATTCCGGAACCTTGGTGCATTCCGGAACTCTGAACATTCTTGAATTCCGAACATTCCGGAATTCCAAACATTCCGGAACCTTGGTGCATTCCGGAACCTTGGTGCATTCCGGAACTCTGAACATTCCGGAATTCCAAACATTCCGGAACCTTGGTGCATTCCGGAACCTTGGTGCATTCCGGAATTCCGAACATTCCGGAATTCCGAACATTCCGGAACCTTGGTGCATTCCGGAACTCTGAACATTCCGGAATTCCGAACATTCCGGAACCTTTGTGCATTCCGGAATTCCGAACATTCCGGAACCTTGGTACATTCCGGAATTCCGAACATTCCGGAATTCCGAACATTCCGGAACCTTGGTGCATTCCGGAACCTTGGTGCATTCCGGAACTCTGAACATTCCGGAATTCCGAACATTCCGGAACCTTGGTGCATTCCGGAACCTTGGTGCATTCCGGAACTCTGAATTCCGGAACCTTGGTGCATTCCGGAACTCTGAACATTCCGGAACCTTGGTACATTCCGGAATTCCGAACATTCCGTAACCTTGGTGCATTCCGGAACCTTGGTGCATTCCGGAACTCTGAACATTCCGGAATTCCGAACATTCCGGAACCTTGGTGCATTCCGGAACCTTGGTGCATTCCGGAACTCTGAACATTCCGGAATTCCGAACATTCCGGAACCTTGGTACATTCCGGAATTCCGAACATTCTTGAATTCCGAACATTCCGGAACCTTTGTGCATTCCGGAACTCTGAACATTCCGGAACCTTGGTGCATTCCGGAACTCTGAACATTCCGGAACCTTGGTGCATTCCGGAACCTTGGTGCATTCCGGAATTCCGAACATTCCGGAATTCCGAACATTCCGGAACCTTGGTGCATTCCGGAACTCTGAACATTCCGGAATTCCAAACATTCCGGAACCTTGGTGCATTCCGGAACCTTGGTGCATTCCGGAACTCTGAACATTCCGGAATTCCAAACATTCCGGAACCTTGGTGCATTCCGGAACCTTGGTGCATTCCGGAACTCTGAACATTCCGGAATTCCAAACATTCCGGAACCTTGGTGCATTCCGGAACCTTGGTGCATTCCGGAACTCTGAACATTCTTGAATTCCGAACATTCCGGAACCTTTGTGCATTCCGGAACTCTGAACATTCCGGAACCTTGGTGCATTCCGGAACTCTGAACATTCCGGAACCTTGGTGCATTCCGGAACCTTGGTGCATTCCGGAATTCCGAACATTCCGGAATTCCGAACATTCCGGAACCTTGGTGCATTCCGGAACTCTGAACATTCCGGAATTCCGAACATTCCGGAACCTTTGTGCATTCCGGAATTCCGAACATTCCGGAACCTTGGTACATTCCGGAATTCCGAACATTCCGGAATTCCGAACATTCCGGAACCTTGGTGCATTCCGGAACCTTGGTGCATTCCGGAACTCTGAACATTCCGGAATTCCGAACATTCCGGAACCTTGGTGCATTCCGGAACCTTGGTGCATTCCGGAACTCTGAATTCCGGAACCTTGGTGCATTCCGGAACTCTGAACATTCCGGAACCTTGGTACATTCCGGAATTCCGAACATTCCGTAACCTTGGTGCATTCCGGAACCTTGGTGCATTCCGGAACTCTGAACATTCCGGAATTCCGAACATTCCGGAACCTTGGTGCATTCCGGAACCTTGGTGCATTCCGGAACTCTGAACATTCCGGAATTCCGAACATTCCGGAACCTTGGTACATTCCGGAATTCCGAACATTCCGGAACCTTGGTGCATTCCGGAACTCTGAACATTCCGGAATTCCGAACATTCCGGAACCTTGGTGCATTCCGGAAATCTGAACATTCCGGAATTCCAAACATTCCGGAACCTTGGTGCATTCCGGAAATCTGAACATTCCGGAATTCCGAACATTCCGGAACCTTGCTGCATTCCGGAAATCTGAACATTCCGGAATTCCAAACATTCCGGAACCTTGGTGCATTCCGGAACCTTGGTGCATTCCGGAACTCTGAACATTCCGGAACCTTGGTGCATTCCGGAACCTTGGTGCATTCCGGAATTCCGAACATTCCGGAACCTTGGTGCATTCCGGAACTCTGAATTCCGGAACCTTTGTGCATTCCGGAACTCTGAACATTCCGGAACCTTGGTGCATTCCGGAACCTTGGTGCATTCCGGAACTCTGAATTCCGGAACCTTTGTGCATTCCGGAACTCTGAACATTCCGGAGCCTTGGTGCATTCCGGAACCTTGGTGCATTCCGGAACTCTGAACATTCCGGAACCTTGGTACATTCCGAAATTCTGAACATTCCGGAACCTTGGTGCATTCCGGAACCTTGGTGCATTCCGGAACTCTGAACATTCCGGAATTCCGAACATTCCGGAACCTTGGTGCATTCCGGAACTCTGAACATTCCGGAATTCCGAACATTCCGGAACCTTGGTGCATTCCGGAACTCTGAACATTCCGGAATTCCGAACATTCCGGAACCTTGGTGCATTCCGGAATTCCGAACATTCCGGAACCTTTGTGCATTCCGGAATTCCGAACATTCCGGAACCTTGGTGCATTCCGGAACACTGAACATTCCGGAACCTTGGTGAATTCCGGAACTCTGAACATTCCGGAATTCCGAACATTCCGGAACCTTGGTGCATTCCGGAATTCCAAACATTCCGGAACCTTTGTGCATTCCGGAATTCCGAACATTCCGGAACCTTGGTGCATTCCGGAACACTGAACATTCCGGAACCTTGGTGAATTCCGGAACTCTGAACATTCCGGAACCTTGGTGCATTCCGGAACTCTGAACATTTCGGAACCTTGTAACATTCCGGAACCTTGAAACATTCCGGAATTCCGAACATTCCGGAACTCTGAACATTCCGGAACCTTGGTACATTCCGGAATTCCGAACATTCCGGAACCTTGGTGCATTCCGGAACCTTGGTGCATTCCGGAATTCCGAACATTCCGGAATTCCGAACATTCCGGAACCTTGGTGCATTCCGGAACTCTGAACATTCCGGAATTCCGAACATTCCGGAACCTTTGTGCATTCCGGAATTCCGAACATTCCGGAACCTTGGTACATTCCGGAATTCCGAACATTCCGGAATTCCGAACATTCCGGAACCTTGGTGCATTCCGGAACCTTGGTGCATTCCGGAACTCTGAACATTCCGGAATTCCGAACATTCCGGAACCTTGGTGCATTCCGGAACCTTGGTGCATTCCGGAACTCTGAATTCCGGAACCTTGGTGCATTCCGGAACTCTGAACATTCCGGAACCTTGGTACATTCCGGAATTCCGAACATTCCGTAACCTTGGTGCATTCCGGAACCTTGGTGCATTCCGGAACTCTGAACATTCCGGAATTCCGAACATTCCGGAACCTTGGTGCATTCCGGAACCTTGGTGCATTCCGGAACTCTGAACATTCCGGAATTCCGAACATTCCGGAACCTTGGTACATTCCGGAATTCCGAACATTCTTGAATTCCGAACATTCCGGAACCTTTGTGCATTCCGGAACTCTGAACATTCCGGAACCTTGGTGCATTCCGGAACTCTGAACATTCCGGAACCTTGGTGCATTCCGGAACCTTGGTGCATTCCGGAATTCCGAACATTCCGGAATTCCGAACATTCCGGAACCTTGGTGCATTCCGGAACTCTGAACATTCCGGAATTCCAAACATTCCGGAACCTTGGTGCATTCCGGAACCTTGGTGCATTCCGGAACTCTGAACATTCCGGAATTCCAAACATTCCGGAACCTTGGTGCATTCCGGAACCTTGGTGCATTCCGGAACTCTGAACATTCCGGAATTCCAAACATTCCGGAACCTTGGTGCATTCCGGAACCTTGGTGCATTCCGGAACTCTGAACATTCTTGAATTCCGAACATTCCGGAACCTTTGTGCATTCCGGAACTCTGAACATTCCGGAACCTTGGTGCATTCCGGAACTCTGAACATTCCGGAACCTTGGTGCATTCCGGAACCTTGGTGCATTCCGGAATTCCGAACATTCCGGAATTCCGAACATTCCGGAACCTTGGTGCATTCCGGAACTCTGAACATTCCGGAATTCCGAACATTCCGGAACCTTTGTGCATTCCGGAATTCCGAACATTCCGGAACCTTGGTACATTCCGGAATTCCGAACATTCCGGAATTCCGAACATTCCGGAACCTTGGTGCATTCCGGAACCTTGGTGCATTCCGGAACTCTGAACATTCCGGAATTCCGAACATTCCGGAACCTTGGTGCATTCCGGAACCTTGGTGCATTCCGGAACTCTGAATTCCGGAACCTTGGTGCATTCCGGAACTCTGAACATTCCGGAACCTTGGTACATTCCGGAATTCCGAACATTCCGTAACCTTGGTGCATTCCGGAACCTTGGTGCATTCCGGAACTCTGAACATTCCGGAATTCCGAACATTCCGGAACCTTGGTGCATTCCGGAACCTTGGTGCATTCCGGAACTCTGAACATTCCGGAATTCCGAACATTCCGGAACCTTGGTACATTCCGGAATTCCGAACATTCCGGAACCTTGGTGCATTCCGGAACTCTGAACATTCCGGAATTCCGAACATTCCGGAACCTTGGTGCATTCCGGAAATCTGAACATTCCGGAATTCCAAACATTCCGGAACCTTGGTGCATTCCGGAAATCTGAACATTCCGGAATTCCGAACATTCCGGAACCTTGCTGCATTCCGGAAATCTGAACATTCCGGAATTCCAAACATTCCGGAACCTTGGTGCATTCCGGAACCTTGGTGCATTCCGGAACTCTGAACATTCCGGAACCTTGGTGCATTCCGGAACCTTGGTGCATTCCGGAATTCCGAACATTCCGGAACCTTGGTGCATTCCGGAACTCTGAATTCCGGAACCTTTGTGCATTCCGGAACTCTGAACATTCCGGAACCTTGGTGCATTCCGGAACCTTGGTGCATTCCGGAACTCTGAATTCCGGAACCTTTGTGCATTCCGGAACTCTGAACATTCCGGAGCCTTGGTGCATTCCGGAACCTTGGTGCATTCCGGAACTCTGAACATTCCGGAACCTTGGTACATTCCGAAATTCTGAACATTCCGGAACCTTGGTGCATTCCGGAACCTTGGTGCATTCCGGAACTCTGAACATTCCGGAATTCCGAACATTCCGGAACCTTGGTGCATTCCGGAACTCTGAACATTCCGGAATTCCGAACATTCCGGAACCTTGGTGCATTCCGGAACTCTGAACATTCCGGAATTCCGAACATTCCGGAACCTTGGTGCATTCCGGAATTCCGAACATTCCGGAACCTTTGTGCATTCCGGAATTCCGAACATTCCGGAACCTTGGTGCATTCCGGAACACTGAACATTCCGGAACCTTGGTGAATTCCGGAACTCTGAACATTCCGGAATTCCGAACATTCCGGAACCTTGGTGCATTCCGGAATTCCAAACATTCCGGAACCTTTGTGCATTCCGGAATTCCGAACATTCCGGAACCTTGGTGCATTCCGGAACACTGAACATTCCGGAACCTTGGTGAATTCCGGAACTCTGAACATTCCGGAACCTTGGTGCATTCCGGAACTCTGAACATTTCGGAACCTTGTAACATTCCGGAACCTTGAAACATTCCGGAATTCCGAACATTCCGGAACTCTGAACATTCCGGAACCTTGGTACATTCCGGAATTCCGAACATTCCGGAACTTTGGTGCATTCCGGAACTCTGAACATTCCGGAACTCTGAACATTCCGGAACCTTGGTGCATTCCGGAACTCTGAACATTCCGGAATTCCGAACATTCCGGAACCTTGGTACATTCCGGAATTCCGAACATTCCGGAACCTTGGTGCATTCCGGAACTCTGAACCTTCCGGAATTCCGAACATTCCGGAACCTTGGTACATTCCGGAATTCCGAACATTCCGGAACCTTGGTGCATTCCGGAACTCTGAACATTCCGGAACCTTGGAGCATTCCGGAACCTTGGTGAATTCCGGAATTCCGAACATTCCGGAATTCCGAACATTCCGGAACCTTGGTGGATTACGGAACTCTGAACATTCCGGAACACTGAACATTCCGGAATCTTGGTGCATTCCGGAACCTTGGTACATTCCGGAATTCCGAACATTCCGGAATTCCGAACATTCCGGAACCTTTGTGCATTCCGGAACTCTGAACATTCCGGAACCTTGGTACATTCCGGAACTCTGAACATTCCGGAATTCCGAACATTCCGGAACCTTTGTGCATTCCGGAACTCTGAACATTCCGGAATTTCGAACATTCCGGAACCTTGGTACATTCCGGAACTCTGAACATTCCGGAACCTTGGTGCATTCCGGAACCTTGGTGCATTCCGGAAATCTGAACATTCCGGAATTCCAAACATTCCGGAACCTTGGTGCATTCCGGAACCTTGGTGCATTCCGGAACTCTGAACATTCCGGAATTCCGAACATTCCGGAACCTTTGTGCATTCCGGAACTCTGAACATTCCGGAATTCCGAACATTCCGGAACCTTGGTGCATTCCGGAATTCCGAACATTCCGGAACCTTTGTGCATTCCGGAATTCCGAACATTCCGGAACCTTGGTGCATTCCGGAACACTGAACATTCCGGAACCTTGGTGAATTCCGGAACTCTGAACATTCCGGAATTCCGAACATTCCGGAATTCCGAACATTCCGGAACCTTGGTGCATTCCGGAACTCTGAACATTCCGGAATTCCGAACATTCCGGAACCTTGGTGCATTCCGGAACTCTGAACATTCCGGAATTCCGAACATTCCGGAACCTTGGTACATTCCGGAATTCCGAACATTCCGGAACCTTGGTGCATTCCGGAACTCTGAACATTCCGGAATTCCGAACATTCCGGAATTCCGAACATTCCGGAACCTTGGTGGATTACGGAACTCTGAACATTCCGGAACACTGAACATTCCGGAATCTTGGTGCATTCCGGAACCTTGGTACATTCCGGAATTCCGAACATTCCGGAATTCCGAACATTCCGGAACCTTTGTGCATTCCGGAACTCTGAACATTCCGGAACCTTGGTACATTCCGGAACTCTGAACATTCCGGAACCTTGGTGCATTCCGGAACCTTGGTGCATTCCGGAACTCTGAACATTCCGGAATTCCGAACATTCCGGAACCTTGGTGCATTCCGGAAATCTGAACATTCCGGAATTCCGAACATTCCGGAACCTTGGTGCATTCCGGAACTCTGAACATTCCGGAACCTTGGTACATTCCGGAACTCTGAACATTCCGGAATTCCGAACATTCCGGAACCTTGGTGCATTCCGGAACTCTGAACATTCCGGAATTCCGAACATTCCGGAACCTTTGTGCATTCCGGAACTCTGAACATTCCGGAATTCCGAACATTCCGGAACCTTGGTGCATTCCGGAACTCTGAACATTCCGGAATTCCGAACATTCCGGAATTCCGAACATTCCGGAACCTTGGTGGATTACGGAACTCTGAACATTCCGGAACACTGAACATTCCGGAATCTTGGTGCATTCCGGAACCTTGGTACATTCCGGAATTCCGAACATTCCGGAATTCCGAACATTCCGGAACCTTTGTGCATTCCGGAACTCTGAACATTCCGGAACCTTGGTACATTCCGGAACTCTGAACATTCCGGAACCTTGGTGCATTCCGGAACCTTGGTGCATTCCGGAACTCTGAACATTCCGGAATTCCGAACATTCCGGAACCTTGGTGCATTCCGGAAATCTGAACATTCCGGAATTCCGAACATTCCGGAACCTTGGTGCATTCCGGAACTCTGAACATTCCGGAACCTTGGTACATTCCGGAACTCTGAACATTCCGGAATTCCGAACATTCCGGAACCTTGGTGCATTCCGGAACTCTGAACATTCCGGAATTCCGAACATTCCGGAACCTTTGTGCATTCCGGAACTCTGAACATTCCGGAATTCCGAACATTCCGGAACCTTGGTGCATTCCGGAACTCTGAACATTCCGGAATTCCGAACATTCCGGAACCTTTGTGCATTCCGGAACTCTGAACATTCCGGAATTCCGAACATTCCGGAACCTTGGTGCATTCCGGAATTCCGAACATTCCGGAACCTTTGTGCATTCCGGAATTCCGAACATTCCGGAACCTTGGTGCATTCCGGAAGTCTGAACATTCCGGAATTCCGAACATTCCGGAATTCCGAACATTCCGGAACCTTGGTGCATTCCGGAAGTCTGAACATTCCGGAATTCCGAACATTCCGGAACCTTGGTGCATTCCGGAACTCTGAACATTCCGGAATTCCGAACATTCCGGAACCTTGGTACATTCCGGAATTCCGAACATTCCGGAACCTTTGTGCATTCCGGAACTCTGAACATTCCGGAATTCCGAACATTCCGGAACCTTTGTGCATTCCGGAATTCCGAACATTCCGGAACCTTGGTACATTCCGGAATTCCGAACATTCCGGAATTCCGAACATTCCGGAACCTTGGTGCATTCCGGAACTCTGAACATTCCGGAATTCCGAACATTCCGGAACCTTGGTGCATTCCGGAAAACTGAACATTCCGGAATTCCAAACATTCCGGAACCTTGGTGCATTCCGGAACCTTGGTGCATTCCGGAACTCCGAACATTCCGGAATTCTGAACATTCCGGAACCTTGGTGCATTCCGGAACTCTTAACATTCCGGAACCTTTGTGCATTCCGGAACTCTGAACATTCCGGAATTCCGAACATTCCGGAACCTTTGTGCATTCCGGAATTCCGAACATTCCGGAACCTTGGTACATTCCGGAATTCCGAACATTCCGGAATTCCGAACATTCCGGAACCTTGGTGCATTCCGGAACTCTGAACATTCCGGAATTCCGAACATTCCGGAACCTTGGTGCATTCCGGAAAACTGAACATTCCGGAATTCCAAACATTCCGGAACCTTGGTGCATTCCGGAACCTTGGTGCATTCCGGAACTCTGAACATTCCGGAATTCCGAACATTCCGGAACCTTGGTGCATTCCGGAACTCTGAACATTCCGGAACCTTGGTGCATTCCGGAACCTTGGTGGATTACGGAACTCTGAACATTCCGGAACACTGAACATTCCGGAATCTTGGTGCATTCCGGAACCTTGGTGCATTCCGGAACTCTGAACATTCCGGAATTCCGAACATTCCGGAACCTTGGTACATTCCGGAATTCCGAACATTCCGGAATTCCGAACATTCCGGAACCTTGGTGCATTCCGGAAATCTGAACATTCCGGAATTCCAAACATTCCAGAACCTTGGTGCATTCCGGAACCTTGGTGCATTCCGGAACTCTGAACATTCCGGAATTCCGAACATTCCGGAACCTTGGTGCATTCCGGAACCTTGCTGCATTCCGGAAATCTGAACATTCCGGAATTCCAAACATTCCGGAACCTTGGTGCATTCCGGAAGTCTGAACATTCCGGAATTCCGAACATTCCGGAATTCCGAACATTCCGGAACCTTGGTGCATTCCGGAAGTCTGAACATTCCGGAATTCCGAACATTCCGGAACCTTGGTGCATTCCGGAACTCTGAACATTCCGGAATTCCGAACATTCCGGAACCTTGGTACATTCCGGAATTCCGAACATTCCGGAACCTTTGTGCATTCCGGAACTCTGAACATTCCGGAATTCCGAACATTCCGGAACCTTTGTGCATTCCGGAATTCCGAACATTCCGGAACCTTGGTACATTCCGGAATTCCGAACATTCCGGAATTCCGAACATTCCGGAACCTTGGTGCATTCCGGAACTCTGAACATTCCGGAATTCCGAACATTCCGGAACCTTGGTGCATTCCGGAAAACTGAACATTCCGGAATTCCAAACATTCCGGAACCTTGGTGCATTCCGGAACCTTGGTGCATTCCGGAACTCCGAACATTCCGGAATTCTGAACATTCCGGAACCTTGGTGCATTCCGGAACTCTTAACATTCCGGAACCTTTGTGCATTCCGGAACTCTGAACATTCCGGAATTCCGAACATTCCGGAACCTTTGTGCATTCCGGAATTCCGAACATTCCGGAACCTTGGTACATTCCGGAATTCCGAACATTCCGGAATTCCGAACATTCCGGAACCTTGGTGCATTCCGGAACTCTGAACATTCCGGAATTCCGAACATTCCGGAACCTTGGTGCATTCCGGAAAACTGAACATTCCGGAATTCCAAACATTCCGGAACCTTGGTGCATTCCGGAACCTTGGTGCATTCCGGAACTCTGAACATTCCGGAATTCCGAACATTCCGGAACCTTGGTGCATTCCGGAACTCTGAACATTCCGGAACCTTGGTGCATTCCGGAACCTTGGTGGATTACGGAACTCTGAACATTCCGGAACACTGAACATTCCGGAATCTTGGTGCATTCCGGAACCTTGGTGCATTCCGGAACTCTGAACATTCCGGAATTCCGAACATTCCGGAACCTTGGTACATTCCGGAATTCCGAACATTCCGGAATTCCGAACATTCCGGAACCTTGGTACATTCCGGAATTCCGAACATTCCGGAATTCCGAACATTCCGGAATTCCGAACATTCCGGAACCTTGGTGGATTACGGAACTCTGAACATTCCGGAACACTGAACATTCCGGAATCTTGGTGCATTCCGGAACCTTGGTACATTCCGGAATTCCGAACATTCCGGAATTCCGAACATTCCGGAACCTTTGTGCATTCCGGAACTCTGAACATTCCGGAACCTTGGTACATTCCGGAACTCTGAACATTCCGGAACCTTGGTGCATTCCGGAACCTTGGTGCATTCCGGAACTCTGAACATTCCGGAATTCCGAACATTCCGGAACCTTGGTGCATTCCGGAAATCTGAACATTCCGGAATTCCGAACATTCCGGAACCTTGGTGCATTCCGGAACTCTGAACATTCCGGAACCTTGGTACATTCCGGAACTCTGAACATTCCGGAATTCCGAACATTCCGGAACCTTGGTGCATTCCGGAACTCTGAACATTCCGGAATTCCGAACATTCCGGAACCTTTGTGCATTCCGGAACTCTGAACATTCCGGAATTCCGAACATTCCGGAACCTTGGTGCATTCCGGAATTCCGAACATTCCGGAACCTTTGTGCATTCCGGAATTCCGAACATTCCGGAACCTTGGTGCATTCCGGAAGTCTGAACATTCCGGAATTCCGAACATTCCGGAATTCCGAACATTCCGGAACCTTGGTGCATTCCGGAAGTCTGAACATTCCGGAATTCTGAACATTCCGGAACCTTGGTGCATTCCGGAACTCTGAACATTCCGGAATTCCGAACATTCCGGAACCTTGGTACATTCCGGAATTCCGAACATTCCGGAACCTTTGTGCATTCCGGAACTCTGAACATTCCGGAATTCCGAACATTCCGGAACCTTTGTGCATTCCGGAATTCCGAACATTCCGGAACCTTGGTACATTCCGGAATTCCGAACATTCCGGAATTCCGAACATTCCGGAACCTTGGTGCATTCCGGAACTCTGAACATTCCGGAATTCCGAACATTCCGGAACCTTGGTGCATTCCGGAAAACTGAACATTCCGGAATTCCAAACATTCCGGAACCTTGGTGCATTCCGGAACCTTGGTGCATTCCGGAACTCCGAACATTCCGGAATTCTGAACATTCCGGAACCTTGGTGCATTCCGGAACTCTTAACATTCCGGAACCTTTGTGCATTCCGGAACTCTGAACATTCCGGAATTCCGAACATTCCGGAACCTTGGTGCATTCCGGAACTCTTAACATTCCGGAACCTTGGTGCATTCCGGAACCTTGGTGCATTCCGGAACTCCGAACATTCCGGAATTCTGAACATTCCGGAACCTTGGTGCATTCCGGAACCTTGGTGCATTCCGGAACTCTGAACATTCCGGAATTCCGAACATTCCGGAACCTTGGTGCATTCCGGAACTCTGAACATTCCGGAACCTTGGTGCATTCCGGAACCTTGGTGGATTACGGAACTCTGAACATTCCGGAACACTGAACATTCCGGAATCTTGGTGCATTCCGGAACCTTGGTGCATTCCGGAACTCTGAACATTCCGGAATTCCGAACATTCCGGAACCTTGGTACATTCCGGAATTCCGAACATTCCGGAATTCCGAACATTCCGGAACCTTGCACCAATTCCGAACATTCCGGAATTCCGAACATTCCGGAACCTTGGTGCATTCCGGAACTCTGAACATTCCGGAATTCCGAACATTCCGGAACCTTGGTGCATTCCGGAACCTTGCTGCATTCCGGAAATCTGAACATTCCGGAATTCCAAACATTCCGGAACCTTGGTGCATTCCGGAAGTCTGAACATTCCGGAATTCCGAACATTCCGGAATTCCGAACATTCCGGAACCTTGGTGCATTCCGGAAGTCTGAACATTCCGGAATTCCGAACATTCCGGAACCTTGGTGCATTCCGGAACTCTGAACATTCCGGAATTCCGAACATTCCGGAACCTTGGTACATTCCGGAATTCCGAACATTCCGGAACCTTTGTGCATTCCGGAACTCTGAACATTCCGGAATTCCGAACATTCCGGAACCTTTGTGCATTCCGGAATTCCGAACATTCCGGAACCTTGGTACATTCCGGAATTCCGAACATTCCGGAATTCCGAACATTCCGGAACCTTGGTGCATTCCGGAACCTTGGTGGATTACGGAACTCTGAACATTCCGGAACACTGAACATTCCGGAATCTTGGTGCATTCCGGAACCTTGGTGCATTCCGGAACTCTGAACATTCCGGAATTCCGAACATTCCGGAACCTTGGTACATTCCGGAATTCCGAACATTCCGGAATTCCGAACATTCCGGAACCTTGGTGCATTCCGGAAATCTGAACATTCCGGAATTCCAAACATTCCAGAACCTTGGTGCATTCCGGAACCTTGGTGCATTCCGGAACTCTGAACATTCCGGAATTCCGAACATTCCGGAACCTTGGTGCATTCCGGAACCTTGCTGCATTCCGGAAATCTGAACATTCCGGAATTCCAAACATTCCGGAACCTTGGTGCATTCCGGAAGTCTGAACATTCCGGAATTCCGAACATTCCGGAATTCCGAACATTCCGGAACCTTGGTGCATTCCGGAAGTCTGAACATTCCGGAATTCCGAACATTCCGGAACCTTGGTGCATTCCGGAACTCTGAACATTCCGGAATTCCGAACATTCCGGAACCTTGGTACATTCCGGAATTCCGAACATTCCGGAACCTTTGTGCATTCCGGAACTCTGAACATTCCGGAATTCCGAACATTCCGGAACCTTTGTGCATTCCGGAATTCCGAACATTCCGGAACCTTGGTACATTCCGGAATTCCGAACATTCCGGAATTCCGAACATTCCGGAACCTTGGTGCATTCCGGAACTCTGAACATTCCGGAATTCCGAACATTCCGGAACCTTGGTGCATTCCGGAAAACTGAACATTCCGGAATTCCAAACATTCCGGAACCTTGGTGCATTCCGGAACCTTGGTGCATTCCGGAACTCCGAACATTCCGGAACCTTGGTACATTCCGGAATTCCGAACATTCCGGAATTCCGAACATTCCGGAACCTTGGTGCATTCCGGAAAACTGAACATTCCGGAATTCCAAACATTCCGGAACCTTGGTGCATTCCGGAACCTTGGTGCATTCCGGAACTCCGAACATTCCGGAATTCTGAACATTCCGGAACCTTGGTGCATTCCGGAACTCTTAACATTCCGGAACCTTTGTGCATTCCGGAACTCTGAACATTCCGGAATTCCGAACATTCCGGAACCTTGGTGCATTCCGGAACTCTTAACATTCCGGAACCTTGGTGCATTCCGGAACCTTGGTGCATTCCGGAACTCCGAACATTCCGGAATTCTGAACATTCCGGAACCTTGGTGCATTCCGGAACTCTTAACATTCCGGAACCTTTGTGCATTCCGGAACTCTGAACATTCCGGAATTCCGAACATTCCGGAACCTTTGTGCATTCCGGAATTCCGAACATTCCGGAACCTTGGTACATTCCGGAATTCCGAACATTCCGGAATTCCGAACATTCCGGAACCTTGGTGCATTCCGGAACTCTGAACATTCCGGAATTCCGAACATTCCGGAACCTTGGTGCATTCCGGAAAACTGAACATTCCGGAATTCCAAACATTCCGGAACCTTGGTGCATTCCGGAACCTTGGTGCATTCCGGAACTCTGAACATTCCGGAATTCCGAACATTCCGGAACCTTGGTGCATTCCGGAACTCTGAACATTCCGGAACCTTGGTGCATTCCGGAACCTTGGTGGATTACGGAACTCTGAACATTCCGGAACACTGAACATTCCGGAATCTTGGTGCATTCCGGAACCTTGGTGCATTCCGGAACTCTGAACATTCCGGAATTCCGAACATTCCGGAACCTTGGTACATTCCGGAATTCCGAACATTCCGGAATTCCGAACATTCCGGAACCTTGCACCAATTCCGAACATTCCGGAATTCCGAACATTCCGGAACCTTGGTGCATTCCGGAACTCTGAACATTCCGGAATTCCGAACATTCCGGAACCTTGGTGCATTCCGGAACCTTGGTGCATTCCGGAAATCTGAACATTCCGGAATTCCAAACATTCCGGAACCTTGGTGCATTCCGGAAGTCTGAACATTCCGGAATTCCGAACATTCCGGAATTCCGAACATTCCGGAACCTTGGTGCATTCCGGAAGTCTGAACATTCCGGAATTCCGAACATTCCGGAACCTTGGTGCATTCCGGAACTCTGAACATTCCGGAATTCCGAACATTCCGGAACCTTGGTACATTCCGGAATTCCGAACATTCCGGAACCTTTGTGCATTCCGGAACTCTGAACATTCCGGAATTCCGAACATTCCGGAACCTTTGTGCATTCCGGAATTCCGAACATTCCGGAACCTTGGTACATTCCGGAATTCCGAACATTCCGGAATTCCGAACATTCCGGAACCTTGGTGCATTCCGGAACCTTGGTGGATTACGGAACTCTGAACATTCCGGAACACTGAACATTCCGGAATCTTGGTGCATTCCGGAACCTTGGTGCATTCCGGAAGTCTGAACATTCCGGAATTCCGAACATTCCGGAACCTTGGTACATTCCGGAATTCCGAACATTCCGGAATTCCGAACATTCCGGAACCTTGGTGCATTCCGGAAATCTGAACATTCCGGAATTCCAAACATTCCAGAACCTTGGTGCATTCCGGAACCTTGGTGCATTCCGGAACTCTGAACATTCCGGAATTCCGAACATTCCGGAACCTTGGTGCATTCCGGAACCTTGCTGCATTCCGGAAATCTGAACATTCCGGAATTCCAAACATTCCGGAACCTTGGTGCATTCCGGAAGTCTGAACATTCCGGAATTCCGAACATTCCGGAATTCCGAACATTCCGGAACCTTGGTGCATTCCGGAAGTCTGAACATTCCGGAATTCCGAACATTCCGGAACCTTGGTGCATTCCGGAACTCTGAACATTCCGGAATTCCGAACATTCCGGAACCTTGGTACATTCCGGAATTCCGAACATTCCGGAACCTTTGTGCATTCCGGAACTCTGAACATTCCGGAATTCCGAACATTCCGGAACCTTTGTGCATTCCGGAATTCCGAACATTCCGGAACCTTGGTACATTCCGGAATTCCGAACATTCCGGAATTCCGAACATTCCGGAACCTTGGTGCATTCCGGAACTCTGAACATTCCGGAATTCCGAACATTCCGGAACCTTGGTGCATTCCGGGAAAACTGAACATTCCGGAATTCCAAACATTCCGGAACCTTGGTGCATTCCGGAACCTTGGTGCATTCCGGAACTCTGAACATTCCGGAATTCCGAACATTCCGGAACCTTGGTACATTCCGGAATTCCGAACATTCCGGAATTCCGAACATTCCGGAACCTTGGTGCATTCCGGAAATCTGAACATTCCGGAATTCCAAACATTCCGGAACCTTGGTGCATTCCGGAACCTTGGTACATTCCGGAACTCTGAACATTCCGGAACCTTGGTGCATTCCGGAACCTTGGTGCATTCCGGAACTCTGAACATTCCGGAACCTTGGTGCATTCCGGAACCTTGGTGCATTCCGGAATTCCGAACATTCCGGAACCTTGGTGCATTCCGGAACTCTGAATTCCGGAACCTTTGTGCATTCCGGAACTCTGAACATTCCGGAACCTTGGTGCATTCCGGAACTCTGAATTCCGGAACCTTTGTGCATTCCGGAACTCTGAACATTCCGGAACCTTGGTGCATTCCGGAACCTTGGTGCATTCCGGAATTCCGAACATTCCGGAATTCCGAACATTCCGGAACCTTGGTGCATTCCGGAACTCTGAACATTCCGGAACCTTGGTACATTCCGAAATTCTGAACATTCCGGAACCTTGGTGCATTCCGGAACCTTGGTGAATTCCGGAACTCTGAACATTCTGGAATTCCGAACATTCCGGAACCTTTGTGCATTCCGGAATTCCGAACATTCCGGAACCTTGGTACATTCCGGAATTCCGAACATTCCGGAATTCCGAACATTCCGGAACCTTTGTGCATTCCGGAATTCCAAACATTCCGGAACCTTGGTGCATTCCGGAACTCTGAACATTCCGGAATTCCGAACATTCCGGAACCTTGGTGCATTCCGGAACTCTGAACATTCCGGAATTCCGAACATTCCGGAACCTTTGTGCATTCCGGAACTCTGAACATTCCGGAACCTTGGTGCATTCCGGAACCTTGATGCATTCCGGAATTCCGAACATTCCGGAATTCCGAACATTCCGGAACCTTGGTGCATTCCGGAACTCTGAACATTCCGGAATTCCGAACATTCCGGAACCTTTGTGCATTCCGTAATTCCGAACATTCCGGAACCTTGGTACATTCCGGAATTCCGAACATTCCGGAATTCCGAACATTCCGGAACCTTGGTGCATTCCGGAACCTTGGTGCATTCCGGAACTCTGAACATTCCGGAATTCCGAACATTCCGGAACCTTGGTGCATTCCGGAACTCTGAACATTCCGGAATTCCGAACATTCCGTAACCTTGGTGCATTCCGGAACCTTGGTGCATTCCGGAACTCTGAACATTCCGGAATTCCGAACATTCCGGAACCTTGGTGCATTCCGGAAATCTGAACATTCCGGAATTCCAAACATTCCGGAACCTTGGTGCATTCCGGAACCTTGGTGCATTCCGGAACTCTGAACATTCCGGAATTCCAAACATTCCGGAACCTTGGTGCATTCCGGAACCTTGGTGCATTCCGGAACTCTGAACATTCTTGAATTCCGAACATTCCGGAACCTTTGTGCATTCCGGAACTCTGAACATTCCGGAACCTTGGTGCATTCCGGAACTCTGAACATTCCGGAACCTTGGTGCATTCCGGAACCTTGGTGCATTCCGGAATTCCGAACATTCCGGAATTCCGAACATTCCGGAACCTTGGTGCATTCCGGAACTCTGAACATTCCGGAATTCCGAACATTCCGGAACCTTTGTGCATTCCGGAATTCCGAACATTCCGGAACCTTGGTACATTCCGGAATTCCGAACATTCCGGAATTCCGAACATTCCGGAACCTTGGTGCATTCCGGAACCTTGGTGCATTCCGGAACTCTGAACATTCCGGAATTCCGAACATTCCGGAACCTTGGTGCATTCCGGAACCTTGGTGCATTCCGGAACTCTGAATTCCGGAACCTTGGTGCATTCCGGAACTCTGAACATTCCGGAACCTTGGTACATTCCGGAATTCCGAACATTCCGTAACCTTGGTGCATTCCGGAACCTTGGTGCATTCCGGAACTCTGAACATTCCGGAATTCCGAACATTCCGGAACCTTGGTGCATTCCGGAACCTTGGTGCATTCCGGAACTCTGAACATTCCGGAATTCCGAACATTCCGGAACCTTGGTACATTCCGGAATTCCGAACATTCCGGAACCTTGGTGCATTCCGGAACTCTGAACATTCCGGAATTCCGAACATTCCGGAACCTTGGTGCATTCCGGAAATCTGAACATTCCGGAATTCCAAACATTCCGGAACCTTGGTGCATTCCGGAAATCTGAACATTCCGGAATTCCGAACATTCCGGAACCTTGCTGCATTCCGGAAATCTGAACATTCCGGAATTCCAAACATTCCGGAACCTTGGTGCATTCCGGAACCTTGGTGCATTCCGGAACTCTGAACATTCCGGAACCTTGGTGCATTCCGGAACCTTGGTGCATTCCGGAATTCCGAACATTCCGGAACCTTGGTGCATTCCGGAACTCTGAATTCCGGAACCTTTGTGCATTCCGGAACTCTGAACATTCCGGAACCTTGGTGCATTCCGGAACCTTGGTGCATTCCGGAACTCTGAATTCCGGAACCTTTGTGCATTCCGGAACTCTGAACATTCCGGAGCCTTGGTGCATTCCGGAACCTTGGTGCATTCCGGAACTCTGAACATTCCGGAACCTTGGTACATTCCGAAATTCTGAACATTCCGGAACCTTGGTGCATTCCGGAACTCTGAACATTCCGGAATTCCGAACATTCCGGAACCTTGGTGCATTCCGGAACTCTGAACATTCCGGAACCTTGGTGCATTCCGGAACCTTGGTGGATTACGGAACTCTGAACATTCCGGAACACTGAACATTCCGGAATCTTGGTGCATTCCGGAACCTTGGTGCATTCCGGAACTCTGAACATTCCGGAATTCCGAACATTCCGGAACCTTGGTACATTCCGGAATTCCGAACATTCCGGAATTCCGAACATTCCGGAACCTTGCACCAATTCCGAACATTCCGGAATTCCGAACATTCCGGAACCTTGGTGCATTCCGGAACTCTGAACATTCCGGAATTCCGAACATTCCGGAACCTTGGTGCATTCCGGAACCTTGGTGCATTCCGGAAATCTGAACATTCCGGAATTCCAAACATTCCGGAACCTTGGTGCATTCCGGAAGTCTGAACATTCCGGAATTCCGAACATTCCGGAATTCCGAACATTCCGGAACCTTGGTGCATTCCGGAAGTCTGAACATTCCGGAATTCCGAACATTCCGGAACCTTGGTGCATTCCGGAACTCTGAACATTCCGGAATTCCGAACATTCCGGAACCTTGGTACATTCCGGAATTCCGAACATTCCGGAACCTTTGTGCATTCCGGAACTCTGAACATTCCGGAATTCCGAACATTCCGGAACCTTTGTGCATTCCGGAATTCCGAACATTCCGGAACCTTGGTACATTCCGGAATTCCGAACATTCCGGAATTCCGAACATTCCGGAACCTTGGTGCATTCCGGAACCTTGGTGGATTACGGAACTCTGAACATTCCGGAACACTGAACATTCCGGAATCTTGGTGCATTCCGGAACCTTGGTGCATTCCGGAACTCTGAACATTCCGGAATTCCGAACATTCCGGAACCTTGGTACATTCCGGAATTCCGAACATTCCGGAATTCCGAACATTCCGGAACCTTGGTGCATTCCGGAAATCTGAACATTCCGGAATTCCAAACATTCCAGAACCTTGGTGCATTCCGGAACCTTGGTGCATTCCGGAACTCTGAACATTCCGGAATTCCGAACATTCCGGAACCTTGGTGCATTCCGGAACCTTGCTGCATTCCGGAAATCTGAACATTCCGGAATTCCAAACATTCCGGAACCTTGGTGCATTCCGGAAGTCTGAACATTCCGGAATTCCGAACATTCCGGAATTCCGAACATTCCGGAACCTTGGTGCATTCCGGAAGTCTGAACATTCCGGAATTCCGAACATTCCGGAACCTTGGTGCATTCCGGAACTCTGAAC
This sequence comes from Rhamphochromis longiceps, assembly GCF_057381845.1. NCBI lineage: Eukaryota > Metazoa > Chordata > Actinopteri > Cichliformes > Cichlidae > Rhamphochromis > Rhamphochromis longiceps. Next base: position 38,441,593 of record NC_140574.1, on the reverse strand, counting down.
ATTCCGGAATTCCGAACATTCCGGAACCTTGGTACATTCCGGAATTCCGAACATTCCGGAACCTTTGTGCATTCCGGAACTCTGAACATTCCGGAATTCCGAACATTCCGGAACCTTTGTGCATTCCGGAATTCCGAACATTCCGGAACCTTGGTACATTCCGGAATTCCGAACATTCCGGAATTCCGAACATTCCGGAACCTTGGTGCATTCCGGAACTCTGAACATTCCGGAATTCCGAACATTCCGGAACCTTGGTGCATTCCGGGAAAACTGAACATTCCGGAATTCCAAACATTCCGGAACCTTGGTGCATTCCGGAACCTTGGTGCATTCCGGAACTCCGAACATTCCGGAATTCTGAACATTCCGGAACCTTGGTGCATTCCGGAACTCTTAACATTCCGGAACCTTTGTGCATTCCGGAACTCTGAACATTCCGGAATTCCGAACATTCCGGAACCTTTGTGCATTCCGGAATTCCGAACATTCCGGAACCTTGGTACATTCCGGAATTCCGAACATTCCGGAATTCCGAACATTCCGGAACCTTGGTGCATTCCGGAACTCTGAACATTCCGGAATTCCGAACATTCCGGAACCTTGGTGCATTCCGGAAAACTGAACATTCCGGAATTCCGAACATTCCGGAACCTTGGTGCATTCCGGAACCTTGGTGCATTCCGGAACTCTGAACATTCCGGAATTCCGAACATTCCGGAACCTTGGTGCATTCCGGAACTCTGAACATTCCGGAACCTTGGTGCATTCCGGAACCTTGGTGGATTACGGAACTCTGAACATTCCGGAACACTGAACATTCCGGAATCTTGGTGCATTCCGGAACCTTGGTGCATTCCGGAACTCTGAACATTCCGGAATTCCGAACATTCCGGAACCTTGGTACATTCCGGAATTCCGAACATTCCGGAATTCCGAACATTCCGGAACCTTGGTGCATTCCGGAAATCTGAACATTCCGGAATTCCAAACATTCCAGAACCTTGGTGCATTCCGGAACCTTGGTGCATTCCGGAACTCTGAACATTCCGGAATTCCGAACATTCCGGAACCTTGGTGCATTCCGGAACCTTGCTGCATTCCGGAAATCTGAACATTCCGGAATTCCAAACATTCCGGAACCTTGGTGCATTCCGGAACCTTGGTACATTCCGGAACTCTGAACATTCCGGAACCTTGGTGCATTCCGGAACCTTGGTGCATTCCGGAACTCTGAACATTCCGGAACCTTGGTGCATTCCGGAACCTTGGTGCATTCCGGAATTCCGAACATTCCGGAACCTTGGTGCATTCCGGAACTCTGAATTCCGGAACCTTTGTGCATTCCGGAACTCTGAACATTCCGGAACCTTGGTGCATTCCGGAACTCTGAATTCCGGAACCTTTGTGCATTCCGGAACTCTGAACATTCCGGAACCTTGGTGCATTCCGGAACCTTGGTGCATTCCGGAATTCCGAACATTCCGGAATTCCGAACATTCCGGAACCTTGGTGCATTCCGGAACTCTGAACATTCCGGAACCTTGGTACATTCCGAAATTCTGAACATTCCGGAACCTTGGTGCATTCCGGAACCTTGGTGAATTCCGGAACTCTGAACATTCTGGAATTCCGAACATTCCGGAACCTTTGTGCATTCCGGAATTCCGAACATTCCGGAACCTTGGTACATTCCGGAATTCCGAACATTCCGGAATTCCGAACATTCCGGAACCTTTGTGCATTCCGGAATTCCAAACATTCCGGAACCTTGGTGCATTCCGGAACTCTGAACATTCCGGAATTCCGAACATTCCGGAACCTTGGTGCATTCCGGAACTCTGAACATTCCGGAATTCCGAACATTCCGGAACCTTTGTGCATTCCGGAACTCTGAACATTCCGGAACCTTGGTGCATTCCGGAACCTTGATGCATTCCGGAATTCCGAACATTCCGGAATTCCGAACATTCCGGAACCTTGGTGCATTCCGGAACTCTGAACATTCCGGAATTCCGAACATTCCGGAACCTTTGTGCATTCCGTAATTCCGAACATTCCGGAACCTTGGTACATTCCGGAATTCCGAACATTCCGGAATTCCGAACATTCCGGAACCTTGGTGCATTCCGGAACCTTGGTGCATTCCGGAACTCTGAACATTCCGGAATTCCGAACATTCCGGAACCTTGGTGCATTCCGGAACTCTGAACATTCCGGAATTCCGAACATTCCGTAACCTTGGTGCATTCCGGAACCTTGGTGCATTCCGGAACTCTGAACATTCCGGAATTCCGAACATTCCGGAACCTTGGTGCATTCCGGAAATCTGAACATTCCGGAATTCCAAACATTCCGGAACCTTGGTGCATTCCGGAACCTTGGTGCATTCCGGAACTCTGAACATTCCGGAATTCCAAACATTCCGGAACCTTGGTGCATTCCGGAACCTTGGTGCATTCCGGAACTCTGAACATTCTTGAATTCCGAACATTCCGGAACCTTTGTGCATTCCGGAACTCTGAACATTCCGGAACCTTGGTGCATTCCGGAACTCTGAACATTCCGGAACCTTGGTGCATTCCGGAACCTTGGTGCATTCCGGAATTCCGAACATTCCGGAATTCCGAACATTCCGGAACCTTGGTGCATTCCGGAACTCTGAACATTCCGGAATTCCGAACATTCCGGAACCTTTGTGCATTCCGGAATTCCGAACATTCCGGAACCTTGGTACATTCCGGAATTCCGAACATTCCGGAATTCCGAACATTCCGGAACCTTGGTGCATTCCGGAACCTTGGTGCATTCCGGAACTCTGAACATTCCGGAATTCCGAACATTCCGGAACCTTGGTGCATTCCGGAACCTTGGTGCATTCCGGAACTCTGAATTCCGGAACCTTGGTGCATTCCGGAACTCTGAACATTCCGGAACCTTGGTACATTCCGGAATTCCGAACATTCCGTAACCTTGGTGCATTCCGGAACCTTGGTGCATTCCGGAACTCTGAACATTCCGGAATTCCGAACATTCCGGAACCTTGGTGCATTCCGGAACCTTGGTGCATTCCGGAACTCTGAACATTCCGGAATTCCGAACATTCCGGAACCTTGGTACATTCCGGAATTCCGAACATTCCGGAACCTTGGTGCATTCCGGAACTCTGAACATTCCGGAATTCCGAACATTCCGGAACCTTGGTGCATTCCGGAAATCTGAACATTCCGGAATTCCAAACATTCCGGAACCTTGGTGCATTCCGGAAATCTGAACATTCCGGAATTCCGAACATTCCGGAACCTTGCTGCATTCCGGAAATCTGAACATTCCGGAATTCCAAACATTCCGGAACCTTGGTGCATTCCGGAACCTTGGTGCATTCCGGAACTCTGAACATTCCGGAACCTTGGTGCATTCCGGAACCTTGGTGCATTCCGGAATTCCGAACATTCCGGAACCTTGGTGCATTCCGGAACTCTGAACATTCCGGAACCTTGGTACATTCCGGAATTCCGAACATTCCGTAACCTTGGTGCATTCCGGAACCTTGGTGCATTCCGGAACTCTGAACATTCCGGAATTCCGAACATTCCGGAACCTTGGTGCATTCCGGAACCTTGGTGCATTCCGGAACTCTGAACATTCCGGAATTCCGAACATTCCGGAACCTTGGTACATTCCGGAATTCCGAACATTCCGGAACCTTGGTGCATTCCGGAACTCTGAACATTCCGGAATTCCGAACATTCCGGAACCTTGGTGCATTCCGGAAATCTGAACATTCCGGAATTCCAAACATTCCGGAACCTTGGTGCATTCCGGAAATCTGAACATTCCGGAATTCCGAACATTCCGGAACCTTGCTGCATTCCGGAAATCTGAACATTCCGGAATTCCAAACATTCCGGAACCTTGGTGCATTCCGGAACCTTTGTGCATTCCGGAACTCTGAACATTCCGGAACCTTGGTGCATTCCGGAACCTTGGTGCATTCCGGAACTCTGAATTCCGGAACCTTTGTGCATTCCGGAACTCTGAACATTCCGGAGCCTTGGTGCATTCCGGAACCTTGGTGCATTCCGGAACTCTGAACATTCCGGAACCTTGGTACATTCCGAAATTCTGAACATTCCGGAACCTTGGTGCATTCCGGAACCTTGGTGCATTCCGGAACTCTGAACATTCCGGAATTCCGAACATTCCGGAACCTTGGTGCATTCCGGAACTCTGAACATTCCGGAATTCCGAACATTCCGGAACCTTGGTGCATTCCGGAACTCTGAACATTCCGGAATTCCGAACATTCCGGAACCTTGGTGCATTCCGGAATTCCGAACATTCCGGAACCTTTGTGCATTCCGGAATTCCGAACATTCCGGAACCTTGGTGCATTCCGGAACACTGAACATTCCGGAACCTTGGTGCATTCCGGAACTCTGAATTCCGGAACCTTTGTGCATTCCGGAACTCTGAACATTCCGGAACCTTGGTGCATTCCGGAACCTTGGTGCATTCCGGAACTCTGAATTCCGGAACCTTTGTGCATTCCGGAACTCTGAACATTCCGGAGCCTTGGTGCATTCCGGAACCTTGGTGCATTCCGGAACTCTGAACATTCCGGAACCTTGGTACATTCCGAAATTCTGAACATTCCGGAACCTTGGTGCATTCCGGAACCTTGGTGCATTCCGGAACTCTGAACATTCCGGAATTCCGAACATTCCGGAACCTTGGTGCATTCCGGAACTCTGAACATTCCGGAATTCCGAACATTCCGGAACCTTGGTGCATTCCGGAACTCTGAACATTCCGGAATTCCGAACATTCCGGAACCTTGGTGCATTCCGGAATTCCGAACATTCCGGAACCTTTGTGCATTCCGGAATTCCGAACATTCCGGAACCTTGGTGCATTCCGGAACACTGAACATTCCGGAACCTTGGTGAATTCCGGAACTCTGAACATTCCGGAATTCCGAACATTCCGGAACCTTGGTGCATTCCGGAATTCCAAACATTCCGGAACCTTTGTGCATTCCGGAATTCCGAACATTCCGGAACCTTGGTGCATTCCGGAACACTGAACATTCCGGAACCTTGGTGAATTCCGGAACTCTGAACATTCCGGAACCTTGGTGCATTCCGGAACTCTGAACATTTCGGAACCTTGTAACATTCCGGAACCTTGAAACATTCCGGAATTCCGAACATTCCGGAACTCTGAACATTCCGGAACCTTGGTACATTCCGGAATTCCGAACATTCCGGAACTTTGGTGCATTCCGGAACTCTGAACATTCCGGAACTCTGAACATTCCGGAACCTTGGTGCATTCCGGAACTCTGAACATTCCGGAATTCCGAACATTCCGGAACCTTGGTACATTCCGGAATTCCGAACATTCCGGAACCTTGGTGCATTCCGGAACTCTGAACCTTCCGGAATTCCGAACATTCCGGAACCTTGGTACATTCCGGAATTCCGAACATTCCGGAACCTTGGTGCATTCCGGAACTCTGAACATTCCGGAACCTTGGAGCATTCCGGAACCTTGGTGAATTCCGGAATTCCGAACATTCCGGAATTCCGAACATTCCGGAACCTTGGTGGATTACGGAACTCTGAACATTCCGGAACACTGAACATTCCGGAATCTTGGTGCATTCCGGAACCTTGGTACATTCCGGAATTCCGAACATTCCGGAATTCCGAACATTCCGGAACCTTTGTGCATTCCGGAACTCTGAACATTCCGGAACCTTGGTACATTCCGGAACTCTGAACATTCCGGAATTCCGAACATTCCGGAACCTTTGTGCATTCCGGAACTCTGAACATTCCGGAATTTCGAACATTCCGGAACCTTGGTACATTCCGGAACTCTGAACATTCCGGAACCTTGGTGCATTCCGGAACCTTGGTGCATTCCGGAAATCTGAACATTCCGGAATTCCAAACATTCCGGAACCTTGGTGCATTCCGGAACCTTGGTGCATTCCGGAACTCTGAACATTCCGGAACCTTGGTACATTCCGGAACTCTGAACATTCCGGAACCTTGGTGCATTCCGGAACCTTGGTGCATTCCGGAACTCTGAACATTCCGGAATTCCGAACATTCCGGAACCTTTGTGCATTCCGGAACTCTGAACATTCCGGAATTCCGAACATTCCGGAACCTTTGTGCATTCCGGAATTCCGAACATTCCGGAACCTTGGTGCATTCCGGAACACTGAACATTCCGGAACCTTGGTGAATTCCGGAACTCTGAACATTCCGGAATTCCGAACATTCCGGAATTCCGAACATTCCGGAACCTTGGTGCATTCCGGAAGTCTGAACATTCCGGAATTCCGAACATTCCGGAACCTTGGTGCATTCCGGAACTCTGAACATTCCGGAATTCCGAACATTCCGGAACCTTGGTACATTCCGGAATTCCGAACATTCCGGAACCTTGGTGCATTCCGGAACTCTGAACATTCCGGAATTCCGAACATTCCGGAATTCCGAACATTCCGGAACCTTGGTGGATTACGGAACTCTGAACATTCCGGAACACTGAACATTCCGGAATCTTGGTGCATTCCGGAACCTTGGTACATTCCGGAATTCCGAACATTCCGGAATTCCGAACATTCCGGAACCTTTGTGCATTCCGGAACTCTGAACATTCCGGAACCTTGGTACATTCCGGAACTCTGAACATTCCGGAACCTTGGTGCATTCCGGAACCTTGGTGCATTCCGGAACTCTGAACATTCCGGAATTCCGAACATTCCGGAACCTTGGTGCATTCCGGAAATCTGAACATTCCGGAATTCCGAACATTCCGGAACCTTGGTGCATTCCGGAACTCTGAACATTCCGGAACCTTGGTACATTCCGGAACTCTGAACATTCCGGAATTCCGAACATTCCGGAACCTTGGTGCATTCCGGAACTCTGAACATTCCGGAATTCCGAACATTCCGGAACCTTTGTGCATTCCGGAACTCTGAACATTCCGGAATTCCGAACATTCCGGAACCTTGGTGCATTCCGGAATTCCGAACATTCCGGAACCTTGGTGCATTCCGGAATTCCGAACATTCCGGAACCTTGGTGCATTCCGGAAGTCTGAACATTCCGGAATTCCGAACATTCCGGAATTCCGAACATTCCGGAACCTTGGTGCATTCCGGAAGTCTGAACATTCCGGAATTCCAAACATTCCGGAACCTTGGTGCATTCCGGAACTCTGAACATTCCGGAATTCCGAACATTCCGGAACCTTGGTACATTCCGGAATTCCGAACATTCCGGAACCTTTGTGCATTCCGGAACTCTGAACATTCCGGAATTCCGAACATTCCGGAACCTTTGTGCATTCCGGAATTCCGAACATTCCGGAACCTTGGTACATTCCGGAATTCCGAACATTCCGGAATTCCGAACATTCCGGAACCTTGGTGCATTCCGGAACTCTGAACATTCCGGAATTCCGAACATTCCGGAACCTTGGTGCATTCCGGAAAACTGAACATTCCGGAATTCCAAACATTCCGGAACCTTGGTGCATTCCGGAACCTTGGTGCATTCCGGAACTCCGAACATTCCGGAATTCTGAACATTCCGGAACCTTGGTGCATTCCGGAACTCTTAACATTCCGGAACCTTTGTGCATTCCGGAACTCTGAACATTCCGGAATTCCGAACATTCCGGAACCTTTGTGCATTCCGGAATTCCGAACATTCCGGAACCTTGGTACATTCCGGAATTCCGAACATTCCGGAATTCCGAACATTCCGGAACCTTGGTGCATTCCGGAACTCTGAACATTCCGGAATTCCGAACATTCCGGAACCTTGGTGCATTCCGGAAAACTGAACATTCCGGAATTCCAAACATTCCGGAACCTTGGTGCATTCCGGAACCTTGGTGCATTCCGGAACTCTGAACATTCCGGAATTCCGAACATTCCGGAACCTTGGTGCATTCCGGAACTCTGAACATTCCGGAACCTTGGTGCATTCCGGAACCTTGGTGGATTACGGAACTCTGAACATTCCGGAACACTGAACATTCCGGAATCTTGGTGCATTCCGGAACCTTGGTGCATTCCGGAACTCTGAACATTCCGGAATTCCGAACATTCCGGAACCTTGGTACATTCCGGAATTCCGAACATTCCGGAATTCCGAACATTCCGGAACCTTGGTGCATTCCGGAAATCTGAACATTCCGGAATTCCAAACATTCCAGAACCTTGGTGCATTCCGGAACCTTGGTGCATTCCGGAACTCTGAACATTCCGGAATTCCGAACATTCCGGAACCTTGGTGCATTCCGGAACCTTGCTGCATTCCGGAAATCTGAACATTCCGGAATTCCAAACATTCCGGAACCTTGGTGCATTCCGGAACCTTGGTACATTCCGGAACTCCGAACATTCCGGAACCTTGGTGCATTCCGGAACCTTGGTGCATTCCGGAACTCTGAACATTCCGGAACCTTGGTGCATTCCGGAACCTTGGTGCATTCCGGAATTCCGAACATTCCGGAACCTTGGTGCATTCCGGAACTCTGAATTCCGGAACCTTTGTGCATTCCGGAACTCTGAACATTCCGGAACCTTTGTGCATTCCGGAACTCTGAACATTCCGGAACCTTGGTGCATTCCGGAACCTTGGTGCATTCCGGAATTCCGAACATTCCGGAATTCCGAACATTCCGGAACCTTGGTGCATTCCGGAACTCTGAACATTCCGGAACCTTGGTACATTCCGAAATTCTGAACATTCCGGAACCTTGGTGCATTCCGGAACCTTGGTGAATTCCGGAACTCTGAACATTCTGGAATTCCGAACATTCCGGAACCTTTGTGCATTCCGGAATTCCGAACATTCCGGAACCTTGGTACATTCCGGAATTCCGAACATTCCGGAATTCCGAACATTCCGGAACCTTTGTGCATTCCGGAATTCCAAACATTCCGGAACCTTGGTGCATTCCGGAACTCTGAACATTCCGGAATTCCGAACATTCCGGAACCTTGGTGCATTCCGGAACTCTGAACATTCCGGAATTCCGAACATTCCGGAACCTTTGTGCATTCCGGAACTCTGAACATTCCGGAACCTTGGTGCATTCCGGAACCTTGATGCATTCCGGAATTCCGAACATTCCGGAATTCCGAACATTCCGGAACCTTTGTGCATTCCGGAATTCCAAACATTCCGGAACCTTGGTGCATTCCGGAACTCTGAACATTCCGGAATTCCGAACATTCCGGAACCTTGGTGCATTCCGGAACTCTGAACATTCCGGAATTCCGAACATTCCGGAACCTTTGTGCATTCCGGAACTCTGAACATTCCGGAACCTTGGTGCATTCCGGAACCTTGATGCATTCCGGAATTCCGAACATTCCGGAATTCCGAACATTCCGGAACCTTGGTGCATTCCGGAACTCTGAACATTCCGGAATTCCGAACATTCCGGAACCTTTGTGCATTCCGTAATTCCGAACATTCCGGAACCTTGGTACATTCCGGAATTCCGAACATTCCGGAATTCCGAACATTCCGGAACCTTGGTGCATTCCGGAACCTTGGTGCATTCCGGAACTCTGAACATTCCGGAATTCCGAACATTCCGGAACCTTGGTGCATTCCGGAACTCTGAACATTCCGGAATTCCGAACATTCCGTAACCTTGGTGCATTCCGGAACCTTGGTGCATTCCGGAACTCTGAACATTCCGGAATTCCGAACATTCCGGAACCTTGGTGCATTCCGGAAATCTGAACATTCCGGAATTCCAAACATTCCGGAACCTTGGTGCATTCCGGAACCTTGGTGCATTCCGGAACTCTGAACATTCCGGAATTCCAAACATTCCGGAACCTTGGTGCATTCCGGAACCTTGGTGCATTCCGGAACTCTGAACATTCTTGAATTCCGAACATTCCGGAACCTTTGTGCATTCCGGAACTCTGAACATTCCGGAACCTTGGTGCATTCCGGAACTCTGAACATTCCGGAACCTTGGTGCATTCCGGAACCTTGGTGCATTCCGGAATTCCGAACATTCCGGAATTCCGAACATTCCGGAACCTTGGTGCATTCCGGAACTCTGAACATTCCGGAATTCCGAACATTCCGGAACCTTTGTGCATTCCGGAATTCCGAACATTCCGGAACCTTGGTACATTCCGGAATTCCGAACATTCCGGAATTCCGAACATTCCGGAACCTTGGTGCATTCCGGAACCTTGGTGCATTCCGGAACTCTGAACATTCCGGAATTCCGAACATTCCGGAACCTTGGTGCATTCCGGAACCTTGGTGCATTCCGGAACTCTGAATTCCGGAACCTTGGTGCATTCCGGAACTCTGAACATTCCGGAACCTTGGTACATTCCGGAATTCCGAACATTCCGTAACCTTGGTGCATTCCGGAACCTTGGTGCATTCCGGAACTCTGAACATTCCGGAATTCCGAACATTCCGGAACCTTGGTGCATTCCGGAACCTTGGTGCATTCCGGAACTCTGAACATTCCGGAATTCCGAACATTCCGGAACCTTGGTACATTCCGGAATTCCGAACATTCCGGAACCTTGGTGCATTCCGGAACTCTGAACATTCCGGAATTCCGAACATTCCGGAACCTTGGTGCATTCCGGAAATCTGAACATTCCGGAATTCCAAACATTCCGGAACCTTGGTGCATTCCGGAAATCTGAACATTCCGGAATTCCGAACATTCCGGAACCTTGCTGCATTCCGGAAATCTGAACATTCCGGAATTCCAAACATTCCGGAACCTTGGTGCATTCCGGAACCTTGGTGCATTCCGGAACTCTGAACATTCCGGAACCTTGGTGCATTCCGGAACCTTGGTGCATTCCGGAATTCCGAACATTCCGGAACCTTGGTGCATTCCGGAACTCTGAATTCCGGAACCTTTGTGCATTCCGGAACTCTGAACATTCCGGAACCTTGGTGCATTCCGGAACCTTGGTGCATTCCGGAACTCTGAATTCCGGAACCTTTGTGCATTCCGAAACTCTGAACATTCCGGAGCCTTGGTGCATTCCGGAACCTTGGTGCATTCCGGAACTCTGAACATTCCGGAACCTTGGTACATTCCGAAATTCTGAACATTCCGGAACCTTGGTGCATTCCGGAACCTTGGTGCATTCCGGAACTCTGAACATTCTGGAATTCCGAACATTCCGGAACCTTTGTGCATTCCGGAATTCCGAACATTCCGGAACCTTGGTACATTCCGGAATTCCGAACATTCCGGAATTCCGAACATTCCGGAACCTTTGTGCATTCCGGAATTCCGAACATTCCGGAACCTTGGTGCATTCCGGAACTCTGAACATTCCGGAATTCCGAACATTCCGGAACCTTGGTGCATTCCGGAACTCTGAACATTCCGGAATTCCGAACATTCCGGAACCTTTGTGCATTCCGGAACTCTGAACATTCCGGAACCTTGGTGCATTCCGGAACCTTGGTGCATTCCGGAATTCCGAACATTCCGGAATTCCGAACATTCCGGAACCTTGGTGCATTCCGGAACTCTGAACATTCCGGAACCTTGGTACATTCCGGAACTCTGAACATTCCGGAATTCCGAACATTCCGGAACCTTTGTGCATTCCGGAACTCTGAACATTCCGGAATTTCGAACATTCCGGAACCTTGGTACATTCCGGAACTCTGAACATTCCGGAACCTTGGTGCATTCCGGAACCTTGGTGCATTCCGGAAATCTGAACATTCCGGAATTCCGAACATTCCGGAACCTTTGTGCATTCCGGAATTCCGAACATTCCGGAACCTTGGTACATTCCGGAATTCCGAACATTCCGGAATTCCGAACATTCCGGAACCTTGGTGCATTCCGGAACCTTGGTGCATTCCGGAACTCTGAACATTCCGGAATTCCGAACATTCCGGAACCTTGGTGCATTCCGGAACCTTGGTGCATTCCGGAACTCTGAATTCCGGAACCTTGGTGCATTCCGGAACTCTGAACATTCCGGAACCTTGGTACATTCCGGAATTCCGAACATTCCGTAACCTTGGTGCATTCCGGAACCTTGGTGCATTCCGGAACTCTGAACATTCCGGAATTCCGAACATTCCGGAACCTTGGTGCATTCCGGAACCTTGGTGCATTCCGGAACTCTGAACATTCCGGAATTCCGAACATTCCGGAACCTTGGTACATTCCGGAATTCCGAACATTCCGGAACCTTGGTGCATTCCGGAACTCTGAACATTCCGGAATTCCGAACATTCCGGAACCTTGGTGCATTCCGGAAATCTGAACATTCCGGAATTCCAAACATTCCGGAACCTTTGTGCATTCCGGAACTCTGAACATTCCGGAACCTTGGTGCATTCCGGAACCTTGGTGCATTCCGGAACTCTGAATTCCGGAACCTTTGTGCATTCCGGAACTCTGAACATTCCGGAGCCTTGGTGCATTCCGGAACCTTGGTGCATTCCGGAACTCTGAACATTCCGGAACCTTGGTACATTCCGAAATTCTGAACATTCCGGAACCTTGGTGCATTCCGGAACCTTGGTGCATTCCGGAACTCTGAACATTCTGGAATTCCGAACATTCCGGAACCTTTGTGCATTCCGGAATTCCGAACATTCCGGAACCTTGGTACATTCCGGAATTCCGAACATTCCGGAATTCCGAACATTCCGGAACCTTTGTGCATTCCGGAATTCCGAACATTCCGGAACCTTGGTGCATTCCGGAACTCTGAACATTCCGGAATTCCGAACATTCCGGAACCTTGGTGCATTCCGGAACTCTGAACATTCCGGAATTCCGAACATTCCGGAACCTTTGTGCATTCCGGAACTCTGAACATTCCGGAACCTTGGTGCATTCCGGAACCTTGGTGCATTCCGGAATTCCGAACATTCCGGAATTCCGAACATTCCGGAACCTTGGTGCATTCCGGAACTCTGAACATTCCGGAACCTTGGTACATTCCGGAACTCTGAACATTCCGGAATTCCGAACATTCCGGAACCTTTGTGCATTCCGGAACTCTGAACATTCCGGAATTTCGAACATTCCGGAACCTTGGTACATTCCGGAACTCTGAACATTCCGGAACCTTGGTGCATTCCGGAACCTTGGTGCATTCCGGAAATCTGAACATTCCGGAATTCCGAACATTCCGGAACCTTTGTGCATTCCGGAATTCCGAACATTCCGGAACCTTGGTACATTCCGGAATTCCGAACATTCCGGAATTCCGAACATTCCGGAACCTTGGTGCATTCCGGAACCTTGGTGCATTCCGGAACTCTGAACATTCCGGAATTCCGAACATTCCGGAACCTTGGTGCATTCCGGAACCTTGGTGCATTCCGGAACTCTGAATTCCGGAACCTTGGTGCATTCCGGAACTCTGAACATTCCGGAACCTTGGTACATTCCGGAATTCCGAACATTCCGTAACCTTGGTGCATTCCGGAACCTTGGTGCATTCCGGAACTCTGAACATTCCGGAATTCCGAACATTCCGGAACCTTGGTGCATTCCGGAACCTTGGTGCATTCCGGAACTCTGAACATTCCGGAATTCCGAACATTCCGGAACCTTGGTACATTCCGGAATTCCGAACATTCCGGAACCTTGGTGCATTCCGGAACTCTGAACATTCCGGAATTCCGAACATTCCGGAACCTTGGTGCATTCCGGAAATCTGAACATTCCGGAATTCCAAACATTCCGGAACCTTGGTGCATTCCGGAAATCTGAACATTCCGGAATTCCAAACATTCCGGAACCTTGGTGCATTCCGGAACCTTGGTGCATTCCGGAACTCTGAACATTCCGGAACCTTGGTGCATTCCGGAACCTTGGTGCATTCCGGAATTCCGAACATTCCGGAACCTTGGTGCATTCCGGAACTCTGAACATTCCGGAACCTTGGTGCATTCCGGAACCTTGGTGCATTCCGGAATTCCGAACATTCCGGAACCTTGGTGCATTCCGGAACTCTGAATTCCGGAACCTTTGTGCATTCCGGAACTCTGAACATTCCGGAACCTTGGTGCATTCCGGAACCTTGGTGCATTCCGGAACTCTGAATTCCGGAACCTTTGTGCATTCCGGAACTCTGAACATTCCGGAGCCTTGGTGCATTCCGGAACCTTGGTGCATTCCGGAACTCTGAACATTCCGGAACCTTGGTACATTCCGAAATTCTGAACATTCCGGAACCTTGGTGCATTCCGGAACCTTGGTGCATTCCGGAACTCTGAACATTCTGGAATTCCGAACATTCCGGAACCTTTGTGCATTCCGGAATTCCGAACATTCCGGAACCTTGGTACATTCCGGAATTCCGAACATTCCGGAATTCCGAACATTCCGGAACCTTGGTGCATTCCGGAACTCTGAACATTCCGGAATTCCGAACATTCCGGAACCTTGGTGCATTCCGGAACTCTGAACATTCCGGAATTCCGAACATTCCGGAACCTTGGTACATTCCGGAACTCTGAACATTCCGGAACCTTGGTGCATTCCGGAACCTTGGTGCATTCCGGAACTCTGAACATTCTGGAATTCCGAACATTCCGGAACCTTTGTGCATTCCGGAATTCCGAACATTCCGGAACCTTGGTACATTCCGGAATTCCGAACATTCCGGAATTCCGAACATTCCGGAACCTTGGTGCATTCCGGAACTCTGAACATTCCGGAATTCCGAACATTCCGGAACCTTGGTGCATTCCGGAACTCTGAACATTCCGGAATTCCGAACATTCCGGAACCTTTGTGCATTCCGGAACTCTGAACATTCCGGAACCTTGGTGCATTCCGGAACCTTGGTGCATTCCGGAATTCCGAACATTCCGGAATTCCGAACATTCCGGAACCTTGGTGCATTCCGGAACTCTGAACATTCCGGAACCTTGGTACATTCCGGAACTCTGAACATTCCGGAATTCCGAACATTCCGGAACCTTTGTGCATTCCGGAACTCTGAACATTCCGGAATTTCGAACATTCCGGAACCTTGGTACATTCCGGAACTCTGAACATTCCGGAACCTTGGTGCATTCCGGAACCTTGGTGCATTCCGGAAATCTGAACATTCCGGGATTCCAAACATTCCGGAACCTTGGTGCATTCCGGAACCTTGGTGCATTCCGGAACTCTGAACATTCCGGAACCTTGGTACATTCCGGAACTCTGAACATTCCGGAACCTTGGTGCATTCCGGAACCTTGGTGCATTCCGGAACTCTGAACATTCCGGAATTCCGAACATTCCGGAACCTTTGTGCATTCCGGAACTCTGAACATTCCGGAATTCCGAACATTCCGGAACCTTGGTGCATTCCGGAATTCCGAACATTCCGGAACCTTTGTGCATTCCGGAATTCCGAACATTCCGGAACCTTGGTGCATTCCGGAAGTCTGAACATTCCGGAATTCCGAACATTCCGGAATTCCGAACATTCCGGAACCTTGGTGCATTCCGGAAGTCTGAACATTCCGGAATTCCGAACATTCCGGAACCTTGGTGCATTCCGGAACTCTGAACATTCCGGAATTCCGAACATTCCGGAACCTTGGTACATTCCGGAATTCCGAACATTCCGGAACCTTTGTGCATTCCGGAACTCTGAACATTCCGGAATTCCGAACATTCCGGAACCTTTGTGCATTCCGGAATTCCGAACATTCCGGAACCTTGGTACATTCCGGAATTCCGAACATTCCGGAATTCCGAACATTCCGGAACCTTGGTGCATTCCGGAACTCTGAACATTCCGGAATTCCGAACATTCCGGAACCTTGGTGCATTCCGGAAAACTGAACATTCCGGAATTCCAAACATTCCGGAACCTTGGTGCATTCCGGAACCTTGGTGCATTCCGGAACTCCGAACATTCCGGAATTCTGAACATTCCGGAACCTTGGTGCATTCCGGAACTCTTAACATTCCGGAACCTTTGTGCATTCCGGAACTCTGAACATTCCGGAATTCCGAACATTCCGGAACCTTTGTGCATTCCGGAATTCCGAACATTCCGGAACCTTGGTACATTCCGGAATTCCGAACATTCCGGAATTCCGAACATTCCGGAACCTTGGTGCATTCCGGAACTCTGAACATTCCGGAATTCCGAACATTCCGGAACCTTGGTGCATTCCGGAAAACTGAACATTCCGGAATTCCAAACATTCCGGAACCTTGGTGCATTCCGGAACCTTGGTGCATTCCGGAACTCTGAACATTCCGGAATTCCGAACATTCCGGAACCTTGGTGCATTCCGGAACTCTGAACATTCCGGAACCTTGGTGCATTCCGGAACCTTGGTGGATTACGGAACTCTGAACATTCCGGAACACTGAACATTCCGGAATCTTGGTGCATTCCGGAACCTTGGTGCATTCCGGAACTCTGAACATTCCGGAATTCCGAACATTCCGGAACCTTGGTACATTCCGGAATTCCGAACATTCCGGAATTCCGAACATTCCGGAACCTTGGTGCATTCCGGAAATCTGAACATTCCGGAATTCCAAACATTCCAGAACCTTGGTGCATTCCGGAACCTTGGTGCATTCCGGAACTCTGAACATTCCGGAATTCCGAACATTCCGGAACCTTGGTGCATTCCGGAACCTTGCTGCATTCCGGAAATCTGAACATTCCGGAATTCCAAACATTCCGGAACCTTGGTGCATTCCGGAACCTTGGTACATTCCGGAACTCTGAACATTCCGGAACCTTGGTGCATTCCGGAACCTTGGTGCATTCCGGAACTCTGAACATTCCGGAACCTTGGTGCATTCCGGAACCTTGGTGCATTCCGGAATTCCGAACATTCCGGAACCTTGGTGCATTCCGGAACTCTGAATTCCGGAACCTTTGTGCATTCCGGAACTCTGAACATTCCGGAACCTTGGTGCATTCCGGAACTCTGAATTCCGGAACCTTTGTGCATTCCGGAACTCTGAACATTCCGGAACCTTGGTGCATTCCGGAACCTTGGTGCATTCCGGAATTCCGAACATTCCGGAATTCCGAACATTCCGGAACCTTGGTGCATTCCGGAACTCTGAACATTCCGGAACCTTGGTACATTCCGAAATTCTGAACATTCCGGAACCTTGGTGCATTCCGGAACCTTGGTGAATTCCGGAACTCTGAACATTCTGGAATTCCGAACATTCCGGAACCTTGGTGCATTCCGGAATTCCGAACATTCCGGAATTCCGAACATTCCGGAACCTTTGTGCATTCCGGAACTCTGAACATTCCGGAACCTTGGTGCATTCCGGAACTCTGAATTCCGGAACCTTTGTGCATTCCGGAACTCTGAACATTCCGGAACCTTGGTGCATTCCGGAACCTTGGTGCATTCCGGAATTCCGAACATTCCGGAATTCCGAACATTCCGGAACCTTGGTGCATTCCGGAACTCTGAACATTCCGGAACCTTGGTACATTCCGAAATTCTGAACATTCCGGAACCTTGGTGCATTCCGGAACCTTGGTGAATTCCGGAACTCTGAACATTCTGGAATTCCGAACATTCCGGAACCTTGGTGCATTCCGGAATTCCGAACATTCCGGAATTCCGAACATTCCGGAACCTTTGTGCATTCCGGAATTCCAAACATTCCGGAACCTTGGTGCATTCCGGAACTCTGAACATTCCGGAATTCCGAACATTCCGGAACCTTGGTGCATTCCGGAACTCTGAACATTCCGGAATTCCGAACATTCCGGAACCTTTGTGCATTCCGGAACTCTGAACATTCCGGAACCTTGGTGCATTCCGGAACCTTGGTGCATTCCGGAACTCTGAACATTCTGGAATTCCGAACATTCCGGAACCTTTGTGCATTCCGGAATTCCGAACATTCCGGAACCTTGGTACATTCCGGAATTCCGAACATTCCGGAATTCCGAACATTCCGGAACCTTTGTGCATTCCGGAATTCCGAACATTCCGGAACCTTGGTGCATTCCGGAACTCTGAACATTCCGGAATTCCGAACATTCCGGAACCTTGGTGCATTCCGGAACTCTGAACATTCCGGAATTCCGAACATTCCGGAACCTTTGTGCATTCCGGAACTCTGAACATTCCGGAACCTTGGTGCATTCCGGAACCTTGGTGCATTCCGGAATTCCGAACATTCCGGAATTCCGAACATTCCGGAACCTTGGTGCATTCCGGAACTCTGAACATTCCGGAACCTTGGTACATTCCGGAACTCTGAACATTCCGGAATTCCGAACATTCCGGAACCTTTGTGCATTCCGGAACTCTGAACATTCCGGAATTTCGAACATTCCGGAACCTTGGTACATTCCGGAACTCTGAACATTCCGGAACCTTGGTGCATTCCGGAACCTTGGTGCATTCCGGAAATCTGAACATTCCGGAATTCCGAACATTCCGGAACCTTTGTGCATTCCGGAATTCCGAACATTCCGGAACCTTGGTACATTCCGGAATTCCGAACATTCCGGAATTCCGAACATTCCGGAACCTTGGTGCATTCCGGAACCTTGGTGCATTCCGGAACTCTGAACATTCCGGAATTCCGAACATTCCGGAACCTTGGTGCATTCCGGAACCTTGGTGCATTCCGGAACTCTGAATTCCGGAACCTTGGTGCATTCCGGAACTCTGAACATTCCGGAACCTTGGTACATTCCGGAATTCCGAACATTCCGTAACCTTGGTGCATTCCGGAACCTTGGTGCATTCCGGAACTCTGAACATTCCGGAATTCCGAACATTCCGGAACCTTGGTGCATTCCGGAACCTTGGTGCATTCCGGAACTCTGAACATTCCGGAATTCCGAACATTCCGGAACCTTGGTACATTCCGGAATTCCGAACATTCCGGAACCTTGGTGCATTCCGGAACTCTGAACATTCCGGAATTCCGAACATTCCGGAACCTTGGTGCATTCCGGAAATCTGAACATTCCGGAATTCCAAACATTCCGGAACCTTGGTGCATTCCGGAAATCTGAACATTCCGGAATTCCAAACATTCCGGAACCTTGGTGCATTCCGGAACCTTGGTGCATTCCGGAACTCTGAACATTCCGGAACCTTGGTGCATTCCGGAACCTTGGTGCATTCCGGAATTCCGAACATTCCGGAACCTTGGTGCATTCCGGAACTCTGAACATTCCGGAACCTTGGTGCATTCCGGAACCTTGGTGCATTCCGGAATTCCGAACATTCCGGAACCTTGGTGCATTCCGGAACTCTGAATTCCGGAACCTTTGTGCATTCCGGAACTCTGAACATTCCGGAACCTTGGTGCATTCCGGAACCTTGGTGCATTCCGGAACTCTGAATTCCGGAACCTTTGTGCATTCCGGAACTCTGAACATTCCGGAGCCTTGGTGCATTCCGGAACCTTGGTGCATTCCGGAACTCTGAACATTCCGGAACCTTGGTACATTCCGAAATTCTGAACATTCCGGAACCTTGGTGCATTCCGGAACCTTGGTGCATTCCGGAACTCTGAACATTCTGGAATTCCGAACATTCCGGAACCTTTGTGCATTCCGGAATTCCGAACATTCCGGAACCTTGGTACATTCCGGAATTCCGAACATTCCGGAATTCCGAACATTCCGGAACCTTGGTGCATTCCGGAACTCTGAACATTCCGGAATTCCGAACATTCCGGAACCTTGGTGCATTCCGGAACTCTGAACATTCCGGAATTCCGAACATTCCGGAACCTTGGTACATTCCGGAACTCTGAACATTCCGGAACCTTGGTGCATTCCGGAACCTTGGTGCATTCCGGAACTCTGAACATTCTGGAATTCCGAACATTCCGGAACCTTTGTGCATTCCGGAATTCCGAACATTCCGGAACCTTGGTACATTCCGGAATTCCGAACATTCCGGAATTCCGAACATTCCGGAACCTTGGTGCATTCCGGAACTCTGAACATTCCGGAATTCCGAACATTCCGGAACCTTGGTGCATTCCGGAACTCTGAACATTCCGGAATTCCGAACATTCCGGAACCTTTGTGCATTCCGGAACTCTGAACATTCCGGAACCTTGGTGCATTCCGGAACCTTGGTGCATTCCGGAATTCCGAACATTCCGGAATTCCGAACATTCCGGAACCTTGGTGCATTCCGGAACTCTGAACATTCCGGAACCTTGGTACATTCCGGAACTCTGAACATTCCGGAATTCCGAACATTCCGGAACCTTTGTGCATTCCGGAACTCTGAACATTCCGGAATTTCGAACATTCCGGAACCTTGGTACATTCCGGAACTCTGAACATTCCGGAACCTTGGTGCATTCCGGAACCTTGGTGCATTCCGGAAATCTGAACATTCCGGGATTCCAAACATTCCGGAACCTTGGTGCATTCCGGAACCTTGGTGCATTCCGGAACTCTGAACATTCCGGAACCTTGGTACATTCCGGAACTCTGAACATTCCGGAACCTTGGTGCATTCCGGAACCTTGGTGCATTCCGGAACTCTGAACATTCCGGAATTCCGAACATTCCGGAACCTTTGTGCATTCCGGAACTCTGAACATTCCGGAATTCCGAACATTCCGGAACCTTGGTGCATTCCGGAATTCCGAACATTCCGGAACCTTTGTGCATTCCGGAATTCCGAACATTCCGGAACCTTGGTGCATTCCGGAAGTCTGAACATTCCGGAATTCCGAACATTCCGGAATTCCGAACATTCCGGAACCTTGGTGCATTCCGGAAGTCTGAACATTCCGGAATTCCGAACATTCCGGAACCTTGGTGCATTCCGGAACTCTGAACATTCCGGAATTCCGAACATTCCGGAACCTTGGTACATTCCGGAATTCCGAACATTCCGGAACCTTTGTGCATTCCGGAACTCTGAACATTCCGGAATTCCGAACATTCCGGAACCTTTGTGCATTCCGGAATTCCGAACATTCCGGAACCTTGGTACATTCCGGAATTCCGAACATTCCGGAATTCCGAACATTCCGGAACCTTGGTGCATTCCGGAACTCTGAACATTCCGGAATTCCGAACATTCCGGAACCTTGGTGCATTCCGGAAAACTGAACATTCCGGAATTCCAAACATTCCGGAACCTTGGTGCATTCCGGAACCTTGGTGCATTCCGGAACTCCGAACATTCCGGAATTCTGAACATTCCGGAACCTTGGTGCATTCCGGAACTCTTAACATTCCGGAACCTTTGTGCATTCCGGAACTCTGAACATTCCGGAATTCCGAACATTCCGGAACCTTTGTGCATTCCGGAATTCCGAACATTCCGGAACCTTGGTACATTCCGGAATTCCGAACATTCCGGAATTCCGAACATTCCGGAACCTTGGTGCATTCCGGAACTCTGAACATTCCGGAATTCCGAACATTCCGGAACCTTGGTGCATTCCGGAAAACTGAACATTCCGGAATTCCAAACATTCCGGAACCTTGGTGCATTCCGGAACCTTGGTGCATTCCGGAACTCTGAACATTCCGGAATTCCGAACATTCCGGAACCTTGGTGCATTCCGGAACTCTGAACATTCCGGAACCTTGGTGCATTCCGGAACCTTGGTGGATTACGGAACTCTGAACATTCCGGAACACTGAACATTCCGGAATCTTGGTGCATTCCGGAACCTTGGTGCATTCCGGAACTCTGAACATTCCGGAATTCCGAACATTCCGGAACCTTGGTACATTCCGGAATTCCGAACATTCCGGAATTCCGAACATTCCGGAACCTTGGTGCATTCCGGAAATCTGAACATTCCGGAATTCCAAACATTCCAGAACCTTGGTGCATTCCGGAACCTTGGTGCATTCCGGAACTCTGAACATTCCGGAATTCCGAACATTCCGGAACCTTGGTGCATTCCGGAACCTTGCTGCATTCCGGAAATCTGAACATTCCGGAATTCCAAACATTCCGGAACCTTGGTGCATTCCGGAACCTTGGTACATTCCGGAACTCTGAACATTCCGGAACCTTGGTGCATTCCGGAACCTTGGTGCATTCCGGAACTCTGAACATTCCGGAACCTTGGTGCATTCCGGAACCTTGGTGCATTCCGGAATTCCGAACATTCCGGAACCTTGGTGCATTCCGGAACTCTGAATTCCGGAACCTTTGTGCATTCCGGAACTCTGAACATTCCGGAACCTTGGTGCATTCCGGAACTCTGAATTCCGGAACCTTTGTGCATTCCGGAACTCTGAACATTCCGGAACCTTGGTGCATTCCGGAACCTTGGTGCATTCCGGAATTCCGAACATTCCGGAATTCCGAACATTCCGGAACCTTGGTGCATTCCGGAACTCTGAACATTCCGGAACCTTGGTACATTCCGAAATTCTGAACATTCCGGAACCTTGGTGCATTCCGGAACCTTGGTGAATTCCGGAACTCTGAACATTCTGGAATTCCGAACATTCCGGAACCTTGGTGCATTCCGGAATTCCGAACATTCCGGAATTCCGAACATTCCGGAACCTTTGTGCATTCCGGAACTCTGAACATTCCGGAACCTTGGTGCATTCCGGAACTCTGAATTCCGGAACCTTTGTGCATTCCGGAACTCTGAACATTCCGGAACCTTGGTGCATTCCGGAACCTTGGTGCATTCCGGAATTCCGAACATTCCGGAATTCCGAACATTCCGGAACCTTGGTGCATTCCGGAACTCTGAACATTCCGGAACCTTGGTACATTCCGAAATTCTGAACATTCCGGAACCTTGGTGCATTCCGGAACCTTGGTGAATTCCGGAACTCTGAACATTCTGGAATTCCGAACATTCCGGAACCTTGGTGCATTCCGGAATTCCGAACATTCCGGAATTCCGAACATTCCGGAACCTTTGTGCATTCCGGAATTCCAAACATTCCGGAACCTTGGTGCATTCCGGAACTCTGAACATTCCGGAATTCCGAACATTCCGGAACCTTGGTGCATTCCGGAACTCTGAACATTCCGGAATTCCGAACATTCCGGAACCTTTGTGCATTCCGGAACTCTGAACATTCCGGAACCTTGGTGCATTCCGGAACCTTGGTGCATTCCGGAACTCTGAACATTCTGGAATTCCGAACATTCCGGAACCTTTGTGCATTCCGGAATTCCGAACATTCCGGAACCTTGGTACATTCCGGAATTCCGAACATTCCGGAATTCCGAACATTCCGGAACCTTTGTGCATTCCGGAATTCCGAACATTCCGGAACCTTGGTGCATTCCGGAACTCTGAACATTCCGGAATTCCGAACATTCCGGAACCTTGGTGCATTCCGGAACTCTGAACATTCCGGAATTCCGAACATTCCGGAACCTTTGTGCATTCCGGAACTCTGAACATTCCGGAACCTTGGTGCATTCCGGAACCTTGGTGCATTCCGGAATTCCGAACATTCCGGAATTCCGAACATTCCGGAACCTTGGTGCATTCCGGAACTCTGAACATTCCGGAACCTTGGTACATTCCGGAACTCTGAACATTCCGGAATTCCGAACATTCCGGAACCTTTGTGCATTCCGGAACTCTGAACATTCCGGAATTTCGAACATTCCGGAACCTTGGTACATTCCGGAACTCTGAACATTCCGGAACCTTGGTGCATTCCGGAACCTTGGTGCATTCCGGAAATCTGAACATTCCGGAATTCCGAACATTCCGGAACCTTTGTGCATTCCGGAATTCCGAACATTCCGGAACCTTGGTACATTCCGGAATTCCGAACATTCCGGAATTCCGAACATTCCGGAACCTTGGTGCATTCCGGAACCTTGGTGCATTCCGGAACTCTGAACATTCCGGAATTCCGAACATTCCGGAACCTTGGTGCATTCCGGAACCTTGGTGCATTCCGGAACTCTGAATTCCGGAACCTTGGTGCATTCCGGAACTCTGAACATTCCGGAACCTTGGTACATTCCGGAATTCCGAACATTCCGTAACCTTGGTGCATTCCGGAACCTTGGTGCATTCCGGAACTCTGAACATTCCGGAATTCCGAACATTCCGGAACCTTGGTGCATTCCGGAACCTTGGTGCATTCCGGAACTCTGAACATTCCGGAATTCCGAACATTCCGGAACCTTGGTACATTCCGGAATTCCGAACATTCCGGAACCTTGGTGCATTCCGGAACTCTGAACATTCCGGAATTCCGAACATTCCGGAACCTTGGTGCATTCCGGAAATCTGAACATTCCGGAATTCCAAACATTCCGGAACCTTGGTGCATTCCGGAAATCTGAACATTCCGGAATTCCGAACATTCCGGAACCTTGCTGCATTCCGGAAATCTGAACATTCCGGAATTCCAAACATTCCGGAACCTTGGTGCATTCCGGAACCTTGGTGCATTCCGGAACTCTGAACATTCCGGAACCTTGGTGCATTCCGGAACCTTGGTGCATTCCGGAATTCCGAACATTCCGGAACCTTGGTGCATTCCGGAACTCTGAATTCCGGAACCTTTGTGCATTCCGGAACTCTGAACATTCCGGAACCTTGGTGCATTCCGGAACCTTGGTGCATTCCGGAACTCTGAATTCCGGAACCTTTGTGCATTCCGGAACTCTGAACATTCCGGAGCCTTGGTGCATTCCGGAACCTTGGTGCATTCCGGAACTCTGAACATTCCGGAACCTTGGTACATTCCGAAATTCTGAACATTCCGGAACCTTGGTGCATTCCGGAACCTTGGTGCATTCCGGAACTCTGAACATTCTGGAATTCCGAACATTCCGGAACCTTTGTGCATTCCGGAATTCCGAACATTCCGGAACCTTGGTACATTCCGGAATTCCGAACATTCCGGAATTCCGAACATTCCGGAACCTTTGTGCATTCCGGAATTCCGAACATTCCGGAACCTTGGTGCATTCCGGAACTCTGAACATTCCGGAATTCCGAACATTCCGGAACCTTGGTGCATTCCGGAACTCTGAACATTCCGGAATTCCGAACATTCCGGAACCTTTGTGCATTCCGGAACTCTGAACATTCCGGAACCTTGGTGCATTCCGGAACCTTGGTGCATTCCGGAATTCCGAACATTCCGGAATTCCGAACATTCCGGAACCTTGGTGCATTCCGGAACTCTGAACATTCCGGAACCTTGGTACATTCCGGAACTCTGAACATTCCGGAATTCCGAACATTCCGGAACCTTTGTGCATTCCGGAACTCTGAACATTCCGGAATTTCGAACATTCCGGAACCTTGGTACATTCCGGAACTCTGAACATTCCGGAACCTTGGTGCATTCCGGAACCTTGGTGCATTCCGGAAATCTGAACATTCCGGAATTCCGAACATTCCGGAACCTTTGTGCATTCCGGAATTCCGAACATTCCGGAACCTTGGTACATTCCGGAATTCCGAACATTCCGGAATTCCGAACATTCCGGAACCTTGGTGCATTCCGGAACCTTGGTGCATTCCGGAACTCTGAACATTCCGGAATTCCGAACATTCCGGAACCTTGGTGCATTCCGGAACCTTGGTGCATTCCGGAACTCTGAATTCCGGAACCTTGGTGCATTCCGGAACTCTGAACATTCCGGAACCTTGGTACATTCCGGAATTCCGAACATTCCGTAACCTTGGTGCATTCCGGAACCTTGGTGCATTCCGGAACTCTGAACATTCCGGAATTCCGAACATTCCGGAACCTTGGTGCATTCCGGAACCTTGGTGCATTCCGGAACTCTGAACATTCCGGAATTCCGAACATTCCGGAACCTTGGTACATTCCGGAATTCCGAACATTCCGGAACCTTGGTGCATTCCGGAACTCTGAACATTCCGGAATTCCGAACATTCCGGAACCTTGGTGCATTCCGGAAATCTGAACATTCCGGAATTCCAAACATTCCGGAACCTTGGTGCATTCCGGAAATCTGAACATTCCGGAATTCCGAACATTCCGGAACCTTGCTGCATTCCGGAAATCTGAACATTCCGGAATTCCAAACATTCCGGAACCTTGGTGCATTCCGGAACCTTGGTGCATTCCGGAACTCTGAACATTCCGGAACCTTGGTGCATTCCGGAACCTTGGTGCATTCCGGAATTCCGAACATTCCGGAACCTTGGTGCATTCCGGAACTCTGAACATTCCGGAACCTTGGTGCATTCCGGAACCTTGGTGCATTCCGGAATTCCGAACATTCCGGAACCTTGGTGCATTCCGGAACTCTGAATTCCGGAACCTTTGTGCATTCCGGAACTCTGAACATTCCGGAACCTTGGTGCATTCCGGAACCTTGGTGCATTCCGGAACTCTGAATTCCGGAACCTTTGTGCATTCCGGAACTCTGAACATTCCGGAGCCTTGGTGCATTCCGGAACCTTGGTGCATTCCGGAACTCTGAACATTCCGGAACCTTGGTACATTCCGAAATTCTGAACATTCCGGAACCTTGGTGCATTCCGGAACCTTGGTGCATTCCGGAACTCTGAACATTCTGGAATTCCGAACATTCCGGAACCTTTGTGCATTCCGGAATTCCGAACATTCCGGAACCTTGGTACATTCCGGAATTCCGAACATTCCGGAATTCCGAACATTCCGGAACCTTGGTGCATTCCGGAACTCTGAACATTCCGGAATTCCGAACATTCCGGAACCTTGGTGCATTCCGGAACTCTGAACATTCCGGAATTCCGAACATTCCGGAACCTTGGTACATTCCGGAACTCTGAACATTCCGGAACCTTGGTGCATTCCGGAACCTTGGTGCATTCCGGAACTCTGAACATTCTGGAATTCCGAACATTCCGGAACCTTTGTGCATTCCGGAATTCCGAACATTCCGGAACCTTGGTACATTCCGGAATTCCGAACATTCCGGAATTCCGAACATTCCGGAACCTTGGTGCATTCCGGAACTCTGAACATTCCGGAATTCCGAACATTCCGGAACCTTGGTGCATTCCGGAACTCTGAACATTCCGGAATTCCGAACATTCCGGAACCTTTGTGCATTCCGGAACTCTGAACATTCCGGAACCTTGGTGCATTCCGGAACCTTGGTGCATTCCGGAATTCCGAACATTCCGGAATTCCGAACATTCCGGAACCTTGGTGCATTCCGGAACTCTGAACATTCCGGAACCTTGGTACATTCCGGAACTCTGAACATTCCGGAATTCCGAACATTCCGGAACCTTTGTGCATTCCGGAACTCTGAACATTCCGGAATTTCGAACATTCCGGAACCTTGGTACATTCCGGAACTCTGAACATTCCGGAACCTTGGTGCATTCCGGAACCTTGGTGCATTCCGGAAATCTGAACATTCCGGGATTCCAAACATTCCGGAACCTTGGTGCATTCCGGAACCTTGGTGCATTCCGGAACTCTGAACATTCCGGAACCTTGGTACATTCCGGAACTCTGAACATTCCGGAACCTTGGTGCATTCCGGAACCTTGGTGCATTCCGGAACTCTGAACATTCCGGAATTCCGAACATTCCGGAACCTTTGTGCATTCCGGAACTCTGAACATTCCGGAATTCCGAACATTCCGGAACCTTGGTGCATTCCGGAATTCCGAACATTCCGGAACCTTTGTGCATTCCGGAATTCCGAACATTCCGGAACCTTGGTGCATTCCGGAAGTCTGAACATTCCGGAATTCCGAACATTCCGGAATTCCGAACATTCCGGAACCTTGGTGCATTCCGGAAGTCTGAACATTCCGGAATTCCGAACATTCCGGAACCTTGGTGCATTCCGGAACTCTGAACATTCCGGAATTCCGAACATTCCGGAACCTTGGTACATTCCGGAATTCCGAACATTCCGGAACCTTTGTGCATTCCGGAACTCTGAACATTCCGGAATTCCGAACATTCCGGAACCTTTGTGCATTCCGGAATTCCGAACATTCCGGAACCTTGGTACATTCCGGAATTCCGAACATTCCGGAATTCCGAACATTCCGGAACCTTGGTGCATTCCGGAACTCTGAACATTCCGGAATTCCGAACATTCCGGAACCTTGGTGCATTCCGGAAAACTGAACATTCCGGAATTCCAAACATTCCGGAACCTTGGTGCATTCCGGAACCTTGGTGCATTCCGGAACTCCGAACATTCCGGAATTCTGAACATTCCGGAACCTTGGTGCATTCCGGAACTCTTAACATTCCGGAACCTTTGTGCATTCCGGAACTCTGAACATTCCGGAATTCCGAACATTCCGGAACCTTTGTGCATTCCGGAATTCCGAACATTCCGGAACCTTGGTACATTCCGGAATTCCGAACATTCCGGAATTCCGAACATTCCGGAACCTTGGTGCATTCCGGAACTCTGAACATTCCGGAATTCCGAACATTCCGGAACCTTGGTGCATTCCGGAAAACTGAACATTCCGGAATTCCAAACATTCCGGAACCTTGGTGCATTCCGGAACCTTGGTGCATTCCGGAACTCTGAACATTCCGGAATTCCGAACATTCCGGAACCTTGGTGCATTCCGGAACTCTGAACATTCCGGAACCTTGGTGCATTCCGGAACCTTGGTGGATTACGGAACTCTGAACATTCCGGAACACTGAACATTCCGGAATCTTGGTGCATTCCGGAACCTTGGTGCATTCCGGAACTCTGAACATTCCGGAATTCCGAACATTCCGGAACCTTGGTACATTCCGGAATTCCGAACATTCCGGAATTCCGAACATTCCGGAACCTTGGTGCATTCCGGAAATCTGAACATTCCGGAATTCCAAACATTCCAGAACCTTGGTGCATTCCGGAACCTTGGTGCATTCCGGAACTCTGAACATTCCGGAATTCCGAACATTCCGGAACCTTGGTGCATTCCGGAACCTTGCTGCATTCCGGAAATCTGAACATTCCGGAATTCCAAACATTCCGGAACCTTGGTGCATTCCGGAACCTTGGTACATTCCGGAACTCTGAACATTCCGGAACCTTGGTGCATTCCGGAACCTTGGTGCATTCCGGAACTCTGAACATTCCGGAACCTTGGTGCATTCCGGAACCTTGGTGCATTCCGGAATTCCGAACATTCCGGAACCTTGGTGCATTCCGGAACTCTGAATTCCGGAACCTTTGTGCATTCCGGAACTCTGAACATTCCGGAACCTTGGTGCATTCCGGAACTCTGAATTCCGGAACCTTTGTGCATTCCGGAACTCTGAACATTCCGGAACCTTGGTGCATTCCGGAACCTTGGTGCATTCCGGAATTCCGAACATTCCGGAATTCCGAACATTCCGGAACCTTGGTGCATTCCGGAACTCTGAACATTCCGGAACCTTGGTACATTCCGAAATTCTGAACATTCCGGAACCTTGGTGCATTCCGGAACCTTGGTGAATTCCGGAACTCTGAACATTCTGGAATTCCGAACATTCCGGAACCTTGGTGCATTCCGGAATTCCGAACATTCCGGAATTCCGAACATTCCGGAACCTTTGTGCATTCCGGAACTCTGAACATTCCGGAACCTTGGTGCATTCCGGAACTCTGAATTCCGGAACCTTTGTGCATTCCGGAACTCTGAACATTCCGGAACCTTGGTGCATTCCGGAACCTTGGTGCATTCCGGAATTCCGAACATTCCGGAATTCCGAACATTCCGGAACCTTGGTGCATTCCGGAACTCTGAACATTCCGGAACCTTGGTACATTCCGAAATTCTGAACATTCCGGAACCTTGGTGCATTCCGGAACCTTGGTGAATTCCGGAACTCTGAACATTCTGGAATTCCGAACATTCCGGAACCTTGGTGCATTCCGGAATTCCGAACATTCCGGAATTCCGAACATTCCGGAACCTTTGTGCATTCCGGAATTCCAAACATTCCGGAACCTTGGTGCATTCCGGAACTCTGAACATTCCGGAATTCCGAACATTCCGGAACCTTGGTGCATTCCGGAACTCTGAACATTCCGGAATTCCGAACATTCCGGAACCTTTGTGCATTCCGGAACTCTGAACATTCCGGAACCTTGGTGCATTCCGGAACCTTGATGCATTCCGGAATTCCGAACATTCCGGAATTCCGAACATTCCGGAACCTTGGTGCATTCCGGAACTCTGAACATTCCGGAATTCCGAACATTCCGGAACCTTTGTGCATTCCGTAATTCCGAACATTCCGGAACCTTGGTACATTCCGGAATTCCGAACATTCCGGAATTCCGAACATTCCGGAACCTTGGTGCATTCCGGAACCTTGGTGCATTCCGGAACTCTGAACATTCCGGAATTCCGAACATTCCGGAACCTTGGTGCATTCCGGAACTCTGAACATTCCGGAATTCCGAACATTCCGTAACCTTGGTGCATTCCGGAACCTTGGTGCATTCCGGAACTCTGAACATTCCGGAATTCCGAACATTCCGGAACCTTGGTGCATTCCGGAAATCTGAACATTCCGGAATTCCAAACATTCCGGAACCTTGGTGCATTCCGGAACCTTGGTGCATTCCGGAACTCTGAACATTCCGGAATTCCAAACATTCCGGAACCTTGGTGCATTCCGGAACCTTGGTGCATTCCGGAACTCTGAACATTCTTGAATTCCGAACATTCCGGAACCTTTGTGCATTCCGGAACTCTGAACATTCCGGAACCTTGGTGCATTCCGGAACTCTGAACATTCCGGAATTCCGAACATTCCGGAACCTTGGTGCATTCCGGAACCTTGGTGAATTCCGGAACTCTGAACATTCTGGAATTCCGAACATTCCGGAACCTTGGTACATTCCGGAATTCCGAACATTCCGGAATTCCGAACATTCCGGAACCTTGGTGCATTCCGGAATTCCGAACATTCCGGAACCTTGGTGCATTCCGGAACACTGAACATTCCGGAATTCCGAACATTCCGGAATTCCGAACATTCCGGAACCTTGGTGCATTCCGGAAGTCTGAACATTCCGGAACCTTGGTGCATTCCGGAAGTCTGAACATTCCGGAACCTTGGTACATTCCCGAACTCTGAACATTCCGGAACCTTGGTGCATTCCGGAACCTTGGTGCATTCCGGAACTCTGAACATTCCGGAATTCCGAACATTCCGGAACCTTGGTGCATTCCGGAACTCTGAATTCCGGAACCTTGGTGCATTCCGGAACTCTGAACATTCCGGAACCTTGGTACATTCCGAAATTCTGAACATTCCGGAACCTTGGTGCATTCCGGAACTCTTAACATTCCGGAACCTTGGTGCATTCCGGAACTCTGAACATTCCGGAATTCCGAACATTCCGGAACCTTGGTGCATTCCGGAAAACTGAACATTCCGGAATTCCAAACATTCCGGAACCTTGGTGCATTCCGGAACCTTGGTGCATTCCGGAACTCTGAACATTCCGGAATTCCGAACATTCCGGAACCTTGGTGCATTCCGGAACTCTGAACATTCCGGAACCTTGGTGCATTCCGGAACCTTGGTGCATTCCGGAACTCTGAACATTCCGGAATTCCGAACATTCCGGAACCTTGGTGCATTCCGGAACTCTGAACATTCCGGAATTCCGAACATTCCGGAACCTTTGTGCATTGCGGAACTCTGAACATTCCGGAACCTTGGTGAATTCCGGAACTCTGAACATTCCGGAATTCCGAACATTCCGGAACCTTGGTGCATTCCGGAAAACTGAACATTCCGGAATTCCAAACATTCCGGAACCTTGGTGCATTCCGGAACCTTGGTGCATTCCGGAACTCTGAACATTCCGGAATTCCGAACATTCCGGAACCTTGGTGCATTCCGGAAATCTGAACATTCCGGAATTCCAAACATTCCGGAACCTTGGTGCATTCCGGAACCTTGGTGCATTCCGGAACTCTGAACATTCCGGAATTCCGAACATTCCGGAACCTTGGTGCATTCCGGAACTCTGAACATTCCGGAACCTTGGTACATTCCGGAACTCTGAACATTCCGGAACCTTGGTGCATTCCGGAACCTTGGTGCATTCCGGAACTCTGAACATTCCGGAATTCCGAACATTCCGGAACCTTGGTGCATTCCGGAACTCTGAACATTCCGGAATTCCGAACATTCCGGAACCTTGGTACATTCTGGAATTCCGAACATTCCGGAACCTTGGTGCATTCCGGAACCTTGGTGCATTCTGGAACTCCGAACATTCCGGAACCTTGGTGCATTCCGGAAATCTGAACATTCCGGAATTCCAAAAATTCCGGAACCTTGGTGCATTCCGGAACCTTGGTGCATTCCGGAACTCTGAACATTCCGGAATTCCGAACATTCCGGAACCTTGGTGCATTCCGGAACTCTGAACATTCCGGAACCTTGGTACATTCCGGAACTCTGAACATTCCGGAATTCCGAACATTCCGGAACCTTGGTGCATTCCGGAATTCCGAACATTCCGGAACCTTGGTGCATTCCGGAACTCTGAACATTCCGGAATTCCGAACATTCCGGAACCTTGGTACATTCTGGAATTCCGAACATTCCGGAACCTTGGTGCATTCCGGAACCTTGGTGCATTCTGGAACTCCGAACATTCCGGAACCTTGGTGCATTCCGGAACTCTGAACATTCCGGAATTCCGAACATTCCGGAACCTTGGTGCATTCCGGAAATCTGAACATTCCGGAATTCCAAACATTCCGGAACCTTGGTGCATTCCGGAACCTTGGTGCATTCCGGAACTCTGAACATTCCGGAATTCCGAACATTCCGGAACCTTGGTGCATTCCGGAACTCTGAACATTCCGGAACCTTGGTACATTCCGGAACTCTGAACATTCCGGAACCTTGGTGCATTCCGGAACCTTGGTGCATTCCGGAACTCTGAACATTCCGGAATTCCGAACATTCCGGAACCTTGGTGCATTCCGGAACTCTGAACATTCCGGAATTCCGAACATTCCGGAACCTTGGTACATTCTGGAATTCCGAACATTCCGGAACCTTGGTGCATTCCGGAACCTTGGTGCATTCTGGAACTCCGAACATTCCGGAACCTTGGTGCATTCCGGAACTCTGAACATTCCGGAATTCCGAACATTCCGGAACCTTGGTGCATTCCGGAAATCTGAACATTCCGGAATTCCAAAAATTCCGGAACCTTGGTGCATTCCGGAACCTTTGTGCATTCCGGAACTCTGAACATTCCGGAATTTCGAACATTCCGGAACCTTGGTACATTCCGGAACTCTGAACATTCCGGAACCTTGGTGCATTCCGGAACCTTGGTGCATTCCGGAAATCTGAACATTCCGGAATTCCAAACATTCCGGAACCTTGGTGCATTCCGGAACCTTGGTGCATTCCGGAACTCTGAACATTCCGGAATTCCGAACATTCCGGAACCTTGGTGCATTCCGGAACTCTGAACATTCCGGAACCTTGGTACATTCCGGAACTCTGAACATTCCGGAACCTTGGTGCATTCCGGAACCTTGGTGCATTCCGGAACTCTGAACATTCCGGAATTCCGAACAATCCGGAACCTTGGTGCATTCCGGAACTCTGAACATTCCGGAATTCCGAACATTCCGGAACCTTTGTGCATTCCGGAACTCTGAACATTCCGGAATTCCGAACATTCCGGAACCTTGGTACATTCCGGAATTCCGAACATTCCGGAACCTTGGTGCATTCCGGAACACTGAACATTCCGGAACCTTGGTGAATTCCGGAACTCTGAACATTCCGGAATTCCGAACATTCCGGAATTCCGAACATTCCGGAACCTTGGTGCATTCCGGAAGTCTGAACATTCCGGAATTCCGAACATTCCGGAACCTTGGTGCATTCCGGAACTCTGAACATTCCGGAACCTTGGTACATTCCGGAACTCTGAACATTCCGGAATTCCGAACATTCCGGAACCTTTGTGCATTCCGGAACTCTGAACATTCCGGAATTTCGAACATTCCGGAACCTTGGTACATTCCGGAACTCTGAACATTCCGGAACCTTGGTGCATTCCGGAACCTTGGTGCATTCCGGAAATCTGAACATTCCGGGATTCCAAACATTCCGGAACCTTGGTGCATTCCGGAACCTTGGTGCATTCCGGAACTCTGAACATTCCGGAACCTTGGTACATTCCGGAACTCTGAACATTCCGGAACCTTGGTGCATTCCGGAACCTTGGTGCATTCCGGAACTCTGAACATTCCGGAATTCCGAACATTCCGGAACCTTTGTGCATTCCGGAACTCTGAACATTCCGGAATTCCGAACATTCCGGAACCTTGGTGCATTCCGGAATTCCGAACATTCCGGAACCTTTGTGCATTCCGGAATTCCGAACATTCCGGAACCTTGGTGCATTCCGGAAGTCTGAACATTCCGGAATTCCGAACATTCCGGAATTCCGAACATTCCGGAACCTTGGTGCATTCCGGAAGTCTGAACATTCCGGAATTCCGAACATTCCGGAACCTTGGTGCATTCCGGAACTCTGAACATTCCGGAATTCCGAACATTCCGGAACCTTGGTACATTCCGGAATTCCGAACATTCCGGAACCTTTGTGCATTCCGGAACTCTGAACATTCCGGAATTCCGAACATTCCGGAACCTTTGTGCATTCCGGAATTCCGAACATTCCGGAACCTTGGTACATTCCGGAATTCCGAACATTCCGGAATTCCGAACATTCCGGAACCTTGGTGCATTCCGGAACTCTGAACATTCCGGAATTCCGAACATTCCGGAACCTTGGTGCATTCCGGAAAACTGAACATTCCGGAATTCCAAACATTCCGGAACCTTGGTGCATTCCGGAACCTTGGTGCATTCCGGAACTCCGAACATTCCGGAATTCTGAACATTCCGGAACCTTGGTGCATTCCGGAACTCTTAACATTCCGGAACCTTTGTGCATTCCGGAACTCTGAACATTCCGGAATTCCGAACATTCCGGAACCTTTGTGCATTCCGGAATTCCGAACATTCCGGAACCTTGGTACATTCCGGAATTCCGAACATTCCGGAATTCCGAACATTCCGGAACCTTGGTGCATTCCGGAACTCTGAACATTCCGGAATTCCGAACATTCCGGAACCTTGGTGCATTCCGGAAAACTGAACATTCCGGAATTCCAAACATTCCGGAACCTTGGTGCATTCCGGAACCTTGGTGCATTCCGGAACTCTGAACATTCCGGAATTCCGAACATTCCGGAACCTTGGTGCATTCCGGAACTCTGAACATTCCGGAACCTTGGTGCATTCCGGAACCTTGGTGGATTACGGAACTCTGAACATTCCGGAACACTGAACATTCCGGAATCTTGGTGCATTCCGGAACCTTGGTGCATTCCGGAACTCTGAACATTCCGGAATTCCGAACATTCCGGAACCTTGGTACATTCCGGAATTCCGAACATTCCGGAATTCCGAACATTCCGGAACCTTGGTGCATTCCGGAAATCTGAACATTCCGGAATTCCAAACATTCCAGAACCTTGGTGCATTCCGGAACCTTGGTGCATTCCGGAACTCTGAACATTCCGGAATTCCGAACATTCCGGAACCTTGGTGCATTCCGGAACCTTGCTGCATTCCGGAAATCTGAACATTCCGGAATTCCAAACATTCCGGAACCTTGGTGCATTCCGGAACCTTGGTACATTCCGGAACTCTGAACATTCCGGAACCTTGGTGCATTCCGGAACCTTGGTGCATTCCGGAACTCTGAACATTCCGGAACCTTGGTGCATTCCGGAACCTTGGTGCATTCCGGAATTCCGAACATTCCGGAACCTTGGTGCATTCCGGAACTCTGAATTCCGGAACCTTTGTGCATTCCGGAACTCTGAACATTCCGGAACCTTGGTGCATTCCGGAACTCTGAATTCCGGAACCTTTGTGCATTCCGGAACTCTGAACATTCCGGAACCTTGGTGCATTCCGGAACCTTGGTGCATTCCGGAATTCCGAACATTCCGGAATTCCGAACATTCCGGAACCTTGGTGCATTCCGGAACTCTGAACATTCCGGAACCTTGGTACATTCCGAAATTCTGAACATTCCGGAACCTTGGTGCATTCCGGAACCTTGGTGAATTCCGGAACTCTGAACATTCTGGAATTCCGAACATTCCGGAACCTTGGTGCATTCCGGAATTCCGAACATTCCGGAATTCCGAACATTCCGGAACCTTTGTGCATTCCGGAACTCTGAACATTCCGGAACCTTGGTGCATTCCGGAACTCTGAATTCCGGAACCTTTGTGCATTCCGGAACTCTGAACATTCCGGAACCTTGGTGCATTCCGGAACCTTGGTGCATTCCGGAATTCCGAACATTCCGGAATTCCGAACATTCCGGAACCTTGGTGCATTCCGGAACTCCGAACATTCCGGAACCTTGGTACATTCCGAAATTCTGAACATTCCGGAACCTTGGTGCATTCCGGAACCTTGGTGAATTCCGGAACTCTGAACATTCTGGAATTCCGAACATTCCGGAACCTTGGTGCATTCCGGAATTCCGAACATTCCGGAATTCCGAACATTCCGGAACCTTTGTGCATTCCGGAATTCCAAACATTCCGGAACCTTGGTGCATTCCGGAACTCTGAACATTCCGGAATTCCGAACATTCCGGAACCTTGGTGCATTCCGGAACTCTGAACATTCCGGAATTCCGAACATTCCGGAACCTTTGTGCATTCCGGAACTCTGAACATTCCGGAACCTTGGTGCATTCCGGAACCTTGATGCATTCCGGAATTCCGAACATTCCGGAATTCCGAACATTCCGGAACCTTGGTGCATTCCGGAACTCTGAACATTCCGGAATTCCGAACATTCCGGAACCTTTGTGCATTCCGTAATTCCGAACATTCCGGAACCTTGGTACATTCCGGAATTCCGAACATTCCGGAATTCCGAACATTCCGGAACCTTGGTGCATTCCGGAACCTTGGTGCATTCCGGAACTCTGAACATTCCGGAATTCCGAACATTCCGGAACCTTGGTGCATTCCGGAACTCTGAACATTCCGGAATTCCGAACATTCCGTAACCTTGGTGCATTCCGGAACCTTGGTGCATTCCGGAACTCTGAACATTCCGGAATTCCGAACATTCCGGAACCTTGGTGCATTCCGGAAATCTGAACATTCCGGAATTCCAAACATTCCGGAACCTTGGTGCATTCCGGAACCTTGGTGCATTCCGGAACTCTGAACATTCCGGAATTCCAAACATTCCGGAACCTTGGTGCATTCCGGAACCTTGGTGCATTCCGGAACTCTGAACATTCTTGAATTCCGAACATTCCGGAACCTTTGTGCATTCCGGAACTCTGAACATTCCGGAACCTTGGTGCATTCCGGAACTCTGAACATTCCGGAATTCCGAACATTCCGGAACCTTGGTGCATTCCGGAACCTTGGTGAATTCCGGAACTCTGAACATTCTGGAATTCCGAACATTCCGGAACCTTGGTACATTCCGGAATTCCGAACATTCCGGAATTCCGAACATTCCGGAACCTTGGTGCATTCCGGAATTCCGAACATTCCGGAACCTTGGTGCATTCCGGAACACTGAACATTCCGGAATTCCGAACATTCCGGAACCTTGGTGCATTCCGGAAGTCTGAACATTCCGGAACCTTGGTGCATTCCGGAAGTCTGAACATTCCGGAACCTTGGTACATTCCCGAACTCTGAACATTCCGGAACCTTGGTGCATTCCGGAACCTTGGTGCATTCCGGAACTCTGAACATTCCGGAACCTTGGTGCATTCTGGAACTCTGAACATTCCGGAATTCCGAACATTCCGGAACCTTGGTGCATTCCGGAACTCTGAATTCCGGAACCTTGGTGCATTCCGGAACTCTGAACATTCCGGAACCTTGGTACATTCCGAAATTCTGAACATTCCGGAACCTTGGTGCATTCCGGAACTCTTAACATTCCGGAACCTTGGTGCATTCCGGAACTCTGAACATTCCGGAATTCCGAACATTCCGGAACCTTGGTGCATTCCGGAAAACTGAACATTCCGGAATTCCAAACATTCCGGAACCTTGGTGCATTCCGGAACCTTGGTGCATTCCGGAACTCTGAACATTCCGGAATTCCGAACATTCCGGAACCTTGGTGCATTCCGGAACTCTGAACATTCCGGAACCTTGGTGCATTCCGGAACCTTGGTGCATTCCGGAACTCTGAACATTCCGGAATTCCGAACATTCCGGAACCTTGGTGCATTCCGGAACTCTGAACATTCCGGAATTCCGAACATTCCGGAACCTTTGTGCATTGCGGAACTCTGAACATTCCGGAACCTTGGTGAATTCCGGAACTCTGAACATTCCGGAATTCCGAACATTCCGGAACCTTGGTGCATTCCGGAAAACTGAACATTCCGGAATTCCAAACATTCCGGAACCTTGGTGCATTCCGGAACCTTGGTGCATTCCGGAACTCTGAACATTCCGGAATTCCGAACATTCCGGAACCTTGGTGCATTCCGGAAATCTGAACATTCCGGAATTCCAAACATTCCGGAACCTTGGTGCATTCCGGAACCTTGGTGCATTCCGGAACTCTGAACATTCCGGAATTCCGAACATTCCGGAACCTTGGTGCATTCCGGAACTCTGAACATTCCGGAACCTTGGTACATTCCGGAACTCTGAACATTCCGGAACCTTGGTGCATTCCGGAACCTTGGTGCATTCCGGAACTCTGAACATTCCGGAATTCCGAACATTCCGGAACCTTGGTGCATTCCGGAACTCTGAACATTCCGGAATTCCGAACATTCCGGAACCTTGGTACATTCTGGAATTCCGAACATTCCGGAACCTTGGTGCATTCCGGAACCTTGGTGCATTCTGGAACTCCGAACATTCCGGAACCTTGGTGCATTCCGGAAATCTGAACATTCCGGAATTCCAAAAATTCCGGAACCTTGGTGCATTCCGGAACCTTGGTGCATTCCGGAACTCTGAACATTCCGGAATTCCGAACATTCCGGAACCTTGGTGCATTCCGGAACTCTGAACATTCCGGAACCTTGGTACATTCCGGAACTCTGAACATTCCGGAATTCCGAACATTCCGGAACCTTGGTGCATTCCGGAATTCCGAACATTCCGGAACCTTGGTGCATTCCGGAACTCTGAACATTCCGGAATTCCGAACATTCCGGAACCTTGGTACATTCTGGAATTCCGAACATTCCGGAACCTTGGTGCATTCCGGAACCTTGGTGCATTCTGGAACTCCGAACATTCCGGAACCTTGGTGCATTCCGGAACTCTGAACATTCCGGAATTCCGAACATTCCGGAACCTTGGTGCATTCCGGAAATCTGA
Organism: Rhamphochromis longiceps; assembly: GCF_057381845.1. Classification (NCBI taxonomy): domain Eukaryota; kingdom Metazoa; phylum Chordata; class Actinopteri; order Cichliformes; family Cichlidae; genus Rhamphochromis; species Rhamphochromis longiceps. Next base: position 38,402,206 of record NC_140574.1, on the reverse strand, counting down.
ACATTCCGGAATTCCAAACATTCCGGAACCTTGGTGCATTCCGGAACCTTGGTGCATTCCGGAACTCTGAACATTCCGGAATTCCGAACATTCCGGAACCTTGGTGCATTCCGGAACTCTGAACATTCCGGAACCTTGGTACATTCCGGAACTCTGAACATTCCGGAACCTTGGTGCATTCCGGAACCTTGGTGCATTCCGGAACTCTGAACATTCCGGAATTCCGAACATTCCGGAACCTTGGTGCATTCCGGAACTCTGAACATTCCGGAATTCCGAACATTCCGGAACCTTGGTACATTCTGGAATTCCGAACATTCCGGAACCTTGGTGCATTCCGGAACCTTGGTGCATTCTGGAACTCCGAACATTCCGGAACCTTGGTGCATTCCGGAACTCTGAACATTCCGGAATTCCGAACATTCCGGAACCTTGGTGCATTCCGGAAATCTGAACATTCCGGAATTCCAAAAATTCCGGAACCTTGGTGCATTCCGGAACCTTTGTGCATTCCGGAACTCTGAACATTCCGGAATTTCGAACATTCCGGAACCTTGGTACATTCCGGAACTCTGAACATTCCGGAACCTTGGTGCATTCCGGAACCTTGGTGCATTCCGGAAATCTGAACATTCCGGAATTCCAAACATTCCGGAACCTTGGTGCATTCCGGAACCTTGGTGCATTCCGGAACTCTGAACATTCCGGAATTCCGAACATTCCGGAACCTTGGTGCATTCCGGAACTCTGAACATTCCGGAACCTTGGTGCATTCCGGAACTCTGAACATTCCGGAACCTTGGTGCATTCCGGAACCTTGGTGCATTCCGGAACTCTGAACATTCCGGAATTCCGAACAATCCGGAACCTTGGTGCATTCCGGAACTCTGAACATTCCGGAATTCCGAACATTCCGGAACCTTTGTGCATTCCGGAACTCTGAACATTCCGGAATTCCGAACATTCCGGAACCTTGGTACATTCCGGAATTCCGAACATTCCGGAACCTTGGTGCATTCCGGAACACTGAACATTCCGGAACCTTGGTGAATTCCGGAACTCTGAACATTCCGGAATTCCGAACATTCCGGAATTCCGAACATTCCGGAACCTTGGTGCATTCCGGAAGTCTGAACATTCCGGAATTCCGAACATTCCGGAACCTTGGTGCATTCCGGAACTCTGAACATTCCGGAACCTTGGAGCATTCCGGAACCTTGGTGCATTCCGGAATTCCGAACATTCCGGAATTCCGAACATTCCGGAACCTTGGTGGATTACGGAACTCTGAACATTCCGGAACACTGAACATTCCGGAATCTTGGTGCATTCCGGAACCTTGGTACATTCCGGAATTCCGAACATTCCGGAATTCCGAACATTCCGGAACCTTTGTGCATTCCGGAACTCTGAACATTCCGGAACCTTGGTACATTCCGGAACTCTGAACATTCCGGAACCTTGGTGCATTCCGGAACCTTGGTGCATTCCGGAACTCTGAACATTCCGGAACCTTGGTGCATTCTGGAACTCTGAACATTCCGGAATTCCGAACATTCCGGAACCTTGGTGCATTCCGGAACTCTGAATTCCGGAACCTTGGTGCATTCCGGAACTCTGAACATTCCGGAACCTTGGTACATTCCGAAATTCTGAACATTCCGGAACCTTGGTGCATTCAGGAACTCTTAACATTCCGGAACCTTGGTGCATTCCGGAACTCTGAACATTCCGGAATTCCGAACATTCCGGAACCTTGGTGCATTCCGGAAAACTGAACATTCCGGAATTCCAAACATTCCGGAACCTTGGTGCATTCCGGAACCTTGGTGCATTCCGGAACTCTGAACATTCCGGAATTCCGAACATTCCGGAACCTTGGTGCATTCCGGAAATCTGAACATTCCGGAATTCCAAACATTCCGGAACCTTGGTGCATTCCGGAACCTTGGTGCATTCCGGAACTCTGAACATTCCGGAATTCCGAACATTCCGGAACCTTGGTGCATTCCGGAACTCTGAACATTCCGGAACCTTGGTACATTCCGGAACTCTGAACATTCCGGAACCTTGGTGCATTCCGGAACCTTGGTGCATTCCGGAACTCTGAACATTCCGGAATTCCGAACATTCCGGAACCTTGGTGCATTCCGGAACTCTGAACATTCCGGAATTCCGAACATTCCGGAACCTTTGTGCATTGCGGAACTCTGAACATTCCGGAACCTTGGTGAATTCCGGAACTCTGAACATTCCGGAATTCCGAACATTCCGGAACCTTGGTGCATTCCGGAAAACTGAACATTCCGGAATTCCAAACATTCCGGAACCTTGGTGCATTCCGGAACCTTGGTGCATTCCGGAACTCTGAACATTCCGGAATTCCGAACATTCCGGAACCTTGGTGCATTCCGGAAATCTGAACATTCCGGAATTCCAAACATTCCGGAACCTTGGTGCATTCCGGAACCTTGGTGCATTCCGGAACTCTGAACATTCCGGAATTCCGAACATTCCCGAACCTTTGTGCATTCCGGAACTCTGAACATTCCGGAATTTCGAACATTCCGGAACCTTGGTACATTCCGGACCTCTGAACATTCCGGAACCTTGGTGCATTCCGGAACCTTGGTGCGTTCCGGAAATCTGAACATTCCGGAATTCCAAACATTCCGGAACCTTGGTGCATTCCGGAACCTTGGTGCATTCCGGAACTCTGAACATTCCGGAATTCCGAACATTCCGGAACCTTGGTGCATTCCGGAACTCTGAACATTCCGGAACCTTGGTACATTCCGGAACTCTGAACATTCCGGAACCTTGGTGCATTCCGGAACCTTGGTGCATTCCGGAATTCCGAACATTCCGGAACCTTGGTGCATTCCGGAATTCCGAACATTCCGGAACCTTTGTGCATTCCGGAACTCTGAACATTCCGGAATTCCGAACATTCCGGAACCTTTGTGCATTCCGGAACTCTGAACATTCCGGAATTCCGAACATTCCGGAACCTTGGTGCATTCCGGAATTCCGAACATTCCGGAACCTTTGTGCATTCCGGAATTCCGAACATTCCGGAACCTTGGTGCATTCCGGAACACTGAACATTCCGGAACCTTGGTGAATTCCGGAACTCTGAACATTCCGGAATTCCGAACATTCCGGAATTCCGAACATTCCGGAACCTTGGTGCATTCCGGAAGTCTGAACATTCCGGAATTCCGAACATTCCGGAACCTTGGTGCATTCCGGAACTCTGAACATTCCGGAATTCCGAACATTCCGGAACCTTGGTACATTCCGGAATTCCGAACATTCCGGAACCTTGGTGCATTCCGGAACTCTGAACATTCCGGAATTCCGAACATTCCGGAATTCCGAACATTCCGGAACCTTGGTGGATTACGGAACTCTGAACATTCCGGAACACTGAACATTCCGGAATCTTGGTGCATTCCGGAACCTTGGTACATTCCGGAATTCCGAACATTCCGGAATTCCGAACATTCCGGAACCTTTATGCATTCCGGAACTCTGAACATTCCGGAACCTTGGTACATTCCGGAACTCTGAACATTCCGGAACCTTGGTGCATTCCGGAACCTTGGTGCATTCCGGAACTCTGAACATTCCGGAATTCCGAACATTCCGGAACCTTGGTGCATTCCGGAAATCTGAACATTCCGGAATTCCAAACATTCCGGAACCTTGGTGCATTCCGGAACCTTGGTGCATTCCGGAACTCTGAACATTCCGGAATTCCGAACATTCCGGAACCTTGGTGCATTCCGGAACTCTGAACATTCCGGAACCTTGGTACATTCCGGAACTCTGAACATTCAGGAACCTTGGTGCATTCCGGAACTCTGAACATTCCGGAATTCCGAACATTCCGGAACCTTGGTGCATTCCGGAACTCTGAACATTCCGGAATTCCGAACATTCCGGAACCTTTGTGCATTCCGGAACTCTGAACATTCCGGAATTCCGAACATTCCGGAACCTTGGTGCATTCCGGAACACTGAACATTCCGGAACCTTGGTGAATTCCGGAACTCTGAACATTCCGGAATTCCGAACATTCCGGAATTCCGAACATTCCGGAACCTTGGTGCATTCCGGAATTCCGAACATTCCGGAATTCCGAACATTCCGGAACCTTGGTGCATTCCGGAAGTCTGAACATTCCGGAATTCCGAACATTCCGGAACCTTGGTGCATTCCGGAACTCTGAACATTCCGGAATTCCGAACATTCCGGAACCTTGGTGCATTCCGGAATTCCGAACATTCCGGAACCTTGGTGCATTCCGGAACTCTGAACATTCCGGAATTCCGAACATTCCGGAATTCCGAACATTCCGGAACCTTGGTGGATTACGGAACTCTGAACATTCCGGAACACTGAACATTCCGGAATCTTGGTGCATTCCGGAACCTTGGTACATTCCGGAATTCCGAACATTCCGGAATTCCAAACATTCCGGAACCTTTGTGCATTCCGGAACTCTGAACATTCCGGAACCTTGGTGCATTCCGGAACTCTGAACATTCCGGAACCTTGGTGCATTCCGGAACCTTGGTGCATTCCGGAACTCTGAACATTCCGGAATTCCGAACATTCCGGAACCTTGGTGCATTCCGGAAATCTGAACATTCCGGAATTCCAAACATTCCGGAACCTTGGTGCATTCCGGAACCTTGGTGCATTCCGGAACTCTGAACATTCCGGAATTCCGAACATTCCGGAACCTTGGTGCATTCCGGAACTCTGAACATTCCGGAACCTTGGTACATTCCGGAACTCTGAACATTCAGGAACCTTGGTGCATTCCGGAACCTTGGTGCATTCCGGAACTCTGAACATTCCGGAATTCCGAACATTCCGGAACCTTGGTGCATTCCGGAACTCTGAACATTCCGGAATTCCGAACATTCCGGAACCTTTGTGCATTCCGGAACTCTGAACATTCCGGAATTCCGAACATTCCGGAACCTTGGTGCATTCCGGAATTCCGAACATTCCGGAACCTTGGTGCATTCCGGAATTCCGAACATTCCGGAACCTTTGTGCATTCCGGAATTCCGAACATTCCGGAACCTTGGTGCATTCCGGAACACTGAACATTCCGGAATTCCGAACATTCCGGAATTCCGAACATTCCGGAACCTTGGTGCATTCCGGAAGTCTGAACATTCCGGAATTCCGAACATTCCGGAACCTTGGTGCATTCCGGAACTCTGAACATTCCGGAATTCCGAACATTCCGGAACCTTGGTACATTCCGGAATTCCGAACATTCCGGAACCTTGGTGCATTCCGGAACTCTGAACATTCCGGAATTCCGAACATTCCGGAACCTTGGTGCATTCCGGAACTCTTAACATTCCGGAACCTTTGTGCATTCCGGAACTCTGAACATTCCGGAATTCCGAACATTCCGGAACCTTTGTGCATTCCGGAATTCCGAACATTCCGGAACTTTGGTACATTCCGGAATTCCGAACATTCCGGAATTCCGAACATTCCGGAACCTTGGTGCATTCCGGAACCTTGGTGCATTCCGGAAAACTGAACATTCCGGAATTCCAAACATTCCGGAACCTTGGTGCATTCCGGAACCTTGGTGCATTCCGGAACTCTGAACATTCCGGAATTCCGAACATTCCGGAACCTTGGTGCATTCCGGAACTCCGAACATTCCGGAACCTTGGTGCATTCCGGAACTCTGAACATTCCGGAACCTTGGTGCATTCCGGAACCTTGGTGCATTCCGGAACTCTGAACATTCCGGAATTCCGAACATTCCGGAACCTTGGTGCATTCCGGAACTCTGAACATTCCGGAATTCCGAACATTCCGGAACCTTGGTGCATTCCGGAATTCCGAACATTCCGGAACCTTTGTGCATTCCGGAATTCCGAACATTCCGGAACCTTGGTGCATTCCGGAACACTGAACATTCCGGAACCTTGGTGAATTCCGGAACTCTGAACATTCCGGAATTCCGAACATTCCGGAATTCCGAACATTCCGGAACCTTGGTGCATTCCGGAAGTCTGAACATTCCGGAATTCCGAACATTCCGGAACCTTGGTGCATAGGGTTAGGACATTGGTTATGGCTCCGTCCCCCCTGGGGGGGACCGAGAAATGCACGGTCCTTCCCTCCTGGGCCCCTCCCTCCCCGGTTCCAAAAAAACCAGTCCTGGTCTCGAGATTGGGGTCGATAAGTATCGGGCCGCATACGGGAGCGACCCCTCCTCCCATAGCGGACCTGCTGCCACCCCTCATCAGACATGATGGAGGGCTTAAGTAAATTTTTTTCAATATTTTTTTGTTATTTTTTTGTGTTTTTTACTTTTTTTAATTTTTTATTTTTTAGAAAAAGAGAAAACAAAAATCCAAAAAAAGAGAATAAAACTCTTAAAAACTAAAAATGCCCGGAAAAGGGTTCAAAAAACCAAAAATTCCCTGAAAAGGGTTCAAAAAAAACTAAACGTGTGCCACTGTGGCGACGTTTCGACCAATTGTGGTCTTCTTCAGGCCTGGGCACACTCAAAACTAAAATAAGCCCGCTGCAGAAAAAGCGACTGTCGTCGTCGAAGGGCAGCAAAAAAATGAGCCTGGCCTGCAGGCTCACCCCTTAAATAGGCTCTGGCTCCGCCCCAACGGCTTTTGAAATTTTAACAAAAAGAAAAAGAAAAAAGAAAAAGAAAACCCCACAGTAAAAATGAATTTAAACGTTTTTTTAACCCCTTCAATGAATTAAAACAACACCATATGAACCAACATGAACTAAATGGTGTGTATATACATAAAATAAAAATACTATTTACACAAAAGTTTTTAAACTCAATATTTACACATTCATGAAAAGTATTTATTTATTTATTTATGAATTGTGTTACATATATTTTTTTATATACATTTTTGTATATATTTTTTACCAAGTATTTAACAAAATAGTGGTTAGGGTTAGGACATAGGACAGGGGTTAGGACGATAGGTTAGGGTTAGGGCTAGGAGTGGGAAGTGGTTAGGAGAAGGTAAGATGGGGGTCCGATTGCCGAAGGCAATCGGGTCCCAATGCACGGGCCATTCCTGCTCCCGGCTCAAGGAACCATGTCCCAAACTTGGTGCCCTGAAAAGGGGATTATGATGGCATCCTGGACATCAGGTTTACATTGTGATCAGCCCCAGATGGGGGAGGGGGAGGGGGGAAGAAAAGGGAGAGCGAGAGGTAAGAGAGAGAGAGAGAGAGAGAGTGTGAGAGAGGGGGAGAGGGAGAGAGGGAGGGAGGGAGGGAGGGAGGGTGGAGTTTGGAGTTGAGGGTTATTCCAATATAGGGTTAAAATGGTTAAGGTTAGGATTGAACTTAAGGTTAGGCTTCAAGGATAAGATTAAAATCAGCACAGGGTTAGAGCTGGTTAGGGTTAGAATAGATCTCATGGTCAGGATGTCACAGCAAATATATACAGACAGGTGGAGTGTTGGTGACAATGATAATGATAATGAACATGGCAAACACAGGAAAAACAGAACAGTAATAATAAACAAGTATATACATTATGTGGACTTTATGTCCTTTAAAAACTTTTTTCATTTAACCCCTTAGGGTGTACAGTGTCCAGTTTTGCAATCCAGAGTCTTTCAGCCTTCCTCCTCTGCTGAGTAGTCCATCTGGGATTTGCCTGTATTACTGTGGCTCTGACAGATTCCCAGCTATGTGACAGGAAGTGTTTCACTAGTTGTGTGTGTGTGTTCTTCTTCCTTAACACATTGTACCTGTGCTGGGTGAATCTTGTCAGAATTGTGTTACTTGTCTCACCCACATACTGTATTCCACATTTGCTGCAAGTGATCATATATACACAGTTCTTGGAGCGTGGAGTCCCATTAGCTTGTGAGCAGAATACAGTCCCATTAGAAAAGCTGCGCAACCATTTCTGGTGCTTAAAAAATTGCCCCTGGTCTCTGAGTTTGGGCTCAGAGAGAGGTGAGATTTTTGCCTTAATGAGGAAATCCCTTAGGTTTTTATTCCTCCTAAAGGCAGCTATTACCTTATGATCCCCCAGCAATTGGGTTTTCTGGACAAGATCCTGAAAATTGTTTCTAATCACTCTGATTAGTTTGCACGTTGATGGGGCATAGGTCAAAACGACAGGCAGGACAGGTGTCAAATCAATGGGTTTTGTCTGCAGGAATGAATTGAAGCATTTCCTGAGGAAAGAGCGACAATACCCCCTACTGGTGAGAGCTGAGAATAAAATTTTGGTCGCTGCTCTGAAGTCAGTAGGTTGTGTGCAAATTCTGTGAAATCTCAACAGTTGGGACTTTATTAAACCAGCAAAGGTGTGTTTTGGGTGGAAACTTGTTTTGAATAAAAGGGCATGTGTGTCTGTGGGCTTGAAGAATACTTTAATATCCAATTTGTGTGTCTGTGGAAAATTTGGGCCTTTGAAAGTGGTTGTATCCAAGAAATCAATTGTGGTTCTATTAATTGTAGATTTTAATTTGATCGAATCATTATGGCCGTTCAGAGTGCTTAGAAAGGTTTCAAAATCTTGTTCAGAGTGTGGCCATATGCCCCAGATGTCGTCAAGAAACCGATAGTAGTACAGTGGTTTCTTGACACATTTTGCCAGGGCTGCAGTTTCCCATTCTGCCATGAAAATGTTGGCATATGCCGGTGCGAATTTTTTGCCCATGGCTGTACCTTTTATCTGCAAGAAGAAGTCCCCATTGAATTCAAAGTCATTTCTCGTTAAGTTGATTTCTAATAATTGTAATATCTGGGTATTTTTGGAAAATATTCCTGATGGAGTTTATTCCCTCCTTAATGTCAATATTTGTGTATAGGCTGTCAATGTCAATTGAAAAGAGAAATGATTCAGTGGGGACTTCTGTCTGCTTAACCTTTTCCACAAAGTCATACGTATCCTTAATGTAACTTTCATGCTTTATGGATAAGGGATTAAGGAAGAAGTCCAGATATTCTGCAGTGTGGTAAGTTTCACTACCGCAATCAGACACAATGGGACGCCCGGGAGGCACCTGAAATGGCACAGACCACTTTGCTGGGTCTTTGTGGATTTTAGGTAATAAATAAAAGAGCCTTCCCCTTGGCTCAGCGGAGCCCAGTAAATAAGTTTTTTGTTTCAAATTAATGAATTTTTTTAGGTGTAGATTGTTAACAATTTTCTCCACAATAGGTAATGTGTCCAAATAGATGGGTTTCTTTAATTTAGAATAATAGGTCTTATCATGTAATTGTCTGTAGCCCTCTTGGAGGTATTGATCCCTGTCCAAGATTACTACAGCGCTGCCTTTATCTGCTGGTTTTAAGATTATTGATTTATTTTCTTTTAGTTCTTTTAGAGCTTTGAGCTCCTCCTCCGTTAAATTTGGTTTAACGTGGCTGATGTGGAAATGGTTATTAAAATATTCATAGTCAGCTTTCATTAAAGTGGACACTTCCTGTGGAAGCTGACCTAATGGAGGAGACCACTCAGATTTAAGAGTGAAATGCTGGGGTTCTGCATCAGACTTCTCCCCATAATGAATAGCCAATTTGATTCTCCTGTGATATTGTTGAATATCATGCTTACATTGTAATTTGAAATTTTTGTCAGGACCTATTGCAGGAATGAAATTAAGACCCCTATTCAGGAGGTTCCGCTGGGCAGTGGAAGGCTTAAAATGCTTAGACAAGTTAATAACACCAGAACTTACCCCCTCCCTTTTATCAGATGGGCTCACGGGGACTCTACAAAAGCATTCCAGTGCTCCAACATATGCAAAGCCGTCACGTCAGTCCAGTGGATGTTGTCCCTTCCTGTCTCAAAACTGTCAGCAGGAAGAGCCGGTATGTGGTTCACCAGACCTGTAATGAAAGTGTTTAAGTGCAGGAGTGTGTCCTGCTCATTCTGGGGCAGAGCGGAGGAGTAGTTCACCACTGGGACGTAGATGTCAGCTTCAGGAAATTCATTCTGGGCCGTCAGTAGTGCCTTTTTCAGTTCTGTGATTGGTGTGTTCTTGTCCCTCTGTGATCTGTTATTTAGGCCAAAAGATAAAACTATTGTTTCCACCTCTACGCTGGAAGTGGCTTTTTCCAGCAGGGCCTGTGCATGGCACCACTTTGCACCGGGGAAGCTGTCAATTTGCACGTTCTCCGCTGAAAAAGATGGGAGTGTGCTTACATTTGAGTCACCGATGATGAGTGCTGATTTCCTGATGTGGAGGCTCCAATCCTGCAGCTTCCTCTGCGTGTTTGGGTGTCTCGTGGGGAGGACGGGCTGTTCAGCAGGTGAAGCAGGTGCAAGGGGAGGAGACTGGGAGGATTCCTCCATTCTCCTCGTCTGGAGGCGGGTCTGCACGCAGGATTTCAGTCTGTCCTGTGTGGTGCGTGGCAGGCCGAGATGTGCAGACGTGGACGGTCCAGGCGCTGTTTCAATGTCTTTTATGGGTCTCGTGGGGATGGTGTCGTCCCCCTGAGTGAGGTCCATTACCTCGATCATTATGTCATCTTCCGGTTGCGGGGACTGAGTGGGCGGGGGTGGCTCCTCCTCAGCAGAGGTCGTGCGAAGCGCGGCGAATACCCTCTCCACTCTCCGGTCTTTTGGTGACATTGGTGTGGGTTCAGGAGGGTCTTCATGGGGGGTGGGGGTGATGGGTTTTGGATCGTCGTCCTCCTCACCGTCGCGCTCTATGAAAGGTGACCAGTCACCGCTGATGGTGTCGGTCATGGTGGTCGCCGTCGCCGTGGTGACAGGGCGCGCTGTAGGTGGAGCATGCACCTGTGCAGTCACCGTTATGGTTCGGCCGGCTCTGGGCTGTGGCGTAGGGTTAGGGTTAGGGTTAGGGTTAGGGTTAGGGCTAGGGCTAGGGTTAGGGTGTGGAAAAGAAAACAGGGTCCCAGCAATTGCTGGTCCCCTGTTGGTGCACTCTCACTCGACTGGAGTGGGCATTGATGCCCCCTGATCAAAAAATTACCCATCTTGGGTTATAGTTGCTAGCTGTTTGTGATTGAGCCCGTCGCGACGTTTCGGCGTTGTTTCGCCTTCATCAGGCTGGGCTCAATGATGTAGGGACTGTCTTGTCCTCTATTTATATGTTTCCCTTAACTTAGGTTTTCTTTGTGACTTTCTTGTCTTCTATTTCTCTGTTTCTTCTTACTTAGGTTTTTTTCTGCATTTTCTTAGCTTTTTCTGTGCTTTTTTCTGTTTTTCTCAACCCTGCTTGGGGAGTTCTATTTTCCTGTTTGTCTCAACCCTACTTGGGGAGCTTTTCTTTCATGTGCTTTCTTCTTAGCTTTCTCTGTACTTTTTTCTTAGTTTTTCTCTATTTTTCTTCTCTGTGTACCCTTTGTGACTCTCTTGTCATCTATTTCCATATTTCCTTTTTATTCTCTTGTTTTTATTCATGGCACCCCCTATTCCTTAGTCCACTCTTTCTTTCATCTTTATATTTCTGGCACCCCCATCTTTAGTAACCACTCTATTTAGGCTTCTTTTTCTGTTTTTCTGTTTTTCCATTTTTTAGGCTTTTTTTCTGTTTTTCTGGGGGGTGGGGGGGAGGGAGGGGGGATAGGTTAGGATTAGGGTAGGAGATATGGGCAGGGGCATCACCCACTCCACCGGGACCTGGCTGGTTAGGGTGTGGAAAAGAAAACAGGGTCCCAGCAATTGCTGGTCCCCTGTTGGTGCACTCTCACTCGACTGGAGTGGGCATTGATGCCCCCTGATCAAAAAATTACCCATCTTGGGTTATAGTTGCTAGCTGTTTGTGATTGAGCCCGTCGCGACGTTTCGGCGTTGTTTCGCCTTCATCAGGCTGGGCTCAATGATGTAGGGACTGTCTTGTCCTCTATTTATATGTTTCCCTTAACTTAGGTTTTCTTTGTGACTTTCTTGTCTTCTATTTCTCTGTTTCTTCTTACTTAGGTTTTTTTCTGCATTTTCTTAGCTTTTTCTGTGCTTTTTTCTGTTTTTCTCAACCCTGCTTGGGGAGTTCTATTTTCCTGTTTGTCTCAACCCTACTTGGGGAGCTTTTCTTTCATGTGCTTTCTTCTTAGCTTTCTCTGTACTTTTTTCTTAGTTTTTCTCTATTTTTCTTCTCTGTGTACCCTTTGTGACTCTCTTGTCATCTATTTCCATATTTCCTTTTTATTCTCTTGTTTTTATTCATGGCACCCCCTATTCCTTAGTCCACTCTTTCTTTCATCTTTATATTTCTGGCACCCCCATCTTTAGTAACCACTCTATTTAGGCTTCTTTTTCTGTTTTTCTGTTTTTCCATTTTTTAGGCTTTTTTTCTGTTTTTCTGGGGGGTGGGGGGGAGGGAGGGGGGATAGGTTAGGATTAGGGTAGGAGATATGGGCAGGGGCATCACCCACTCCACCGGGACCTGGCTGGTTAGGGTGTGGAAAAGAAAACAGGGTCCCAGCAATTGCTGGTCCCCTGTTGGTGCACTCTCACTCGACTGGAGTGGGCATTGATGCCCCCTGATCAAAAAATTACCCATCTTGGGTTATAGTTGCTAGCTGTTTGTGATTGAGCCCGTCGCGACGTTTCGGCGTTGTTTCGCCTTCATCAGGCTGGGCTCAATGATGTAGGGACTGTCTTGTCCTCTATTTATATGTTTCCCTTAACTTAGGTTTTCTTTGTGACTTTCTTGTCTTCTATTTCTCTGTTTCTTCTTACTTAGGTTTTTTTCTGCATTTTCTTAGCTTTTTCTGTGCTTTTTTCTGTTTTTCTCAACCCTGCTTGGGGAGTTCTATTTTCCTGTTTGTCTCAACCCTACTTGGGGAGCTTTTCTTTCATGTGCTTTCTTCTTAGCTTTCTCTGTACTTTTTTCTTAGTTTTTCTCTATTTTTCTTCTCTGTGTACCCTTTGTGACTCTCTTGTCATCTATTTCCATATTTCCTTTTTATTCTCTTGTTTTTATTCATGGCACCCCCTATTCCTTAGTCCACTCTTTCTTTCATCTTTATATTTCTGGCACCCCCATCTTTAGTAACCACTCTATTTAGGCTTCTTTTTCTGTTTTTCTGTTTTTCCATTTTTTAGGCTTTTTTTCTGTTTTTCTGGGGGGTGGGGGGGAGGGAGGGGGGATAGGTTAGGATTAGGGTAGGAGATATGGGCAGGGGCATCACCCACTCCACCGGGACCTGGCTGGTTAGGGTGTGGAAAAGAAAACAGGGTCCCAGCAATTGCTGGTCCCCTGTTGGTGCACTCTCACTCGACTGGAGTGGGCATTGATGCCCCCTGATCAAAAAATTACCCATCTTGGGTTATAGTTGCTAGCTGTTTGTGATTGAGCCCGTCGCGACGTTTCGGCGTTGTTTCGCCTTCATCAGGCTGGGCTCAATGATGTAGGGACTGTCTTGTCCTCTATTTATATGTTTCCCTTAACTTAGGTTTTCTTTGTGACTTTCTTGTCTTCTATTTCTCTGTTTCTTCTTACTTAGGTTTTTTTCTGCATTTTCTTAGCTTTTTCTGTGCTTTTTTCTGTTTTTCTCAACCCTGCTTGGGGAGTTCTATTTTCCTGTTTGTCTCAACCCTACTTGGGGAGCTTTTCTTTCATGTGCTTTCTTCTTAGCTTTCTCTGTACTTTTTTCTTAGTTTTTCTCTATTTTTCTTCTCTGTGTACCCTTTGTGACTCTCTTGTCATCTATTTCCATATTTCCTTTTTATTCTCTTGTTTTTATTCATGGCACCCCCTATTCCTTAGTCCACTCTTTCTTTCATCTTTATATTTCTGGCACCCCCATCTTTAGTAACCACTCTATTTAGGCTTCTTTTTCTGTTTTTCTGTTTTTCCATTTTTTAGGCTTTTTTTCTGTTTTTCTGGGGGGTGGGGGGGAGGGAGGGGGGATAGGTTAGGATTAGGGTAGGAGATATGGGCAGGGGCATCACCCACTCCACCGGGACCTGGCTGGTTAGGGTGTGGAAAAGAAAACAGGGTCCCAGCAATTGCTGGTCCCCTGTTGGTGCACTCTCACTCGACTGGAGTGGGCATTGATGCCCCCTGATCAAAAAATTACCCATCTTGGGTTATAGTTGCTAGCTGTTTGTGATTGAGCCCGTCGCGACGTTTCGGCGTTGTTTCGCCTTCATCAGGCTGGGCTCAATGATGTAGGGACTGTCTTGTCCTCTATTTATATGTTTCCCTTAACTTAGGTTTTCTTTGTGACTTTCTTGTCTTCTATTTCTCTGTTTCTTCTTACTTAGGTTTTTTTCTGCATTTTCTTAGCTTTTTCTGTGCTTTTTTCTGTTTTTCTCAACCCTGCTTGGGGAGTTCTATTTTCCTGTTTGTCTCAACCCTACTTGGGGAGCTTTTCTTTCATGTGCTTTCTTCTTAGCTTTCTCTGTACTTTTTTCTTAGTTTTTCTCTATTTTTCTTCTCTGTGTACCCTTTGTGACTCTCTTGTCATCTATTTCCATATTTCCTTTTTATTCTCTTGTTTTTATTCATGGCACCCCCTATTCCTTAGTCCACTCTTTCTTTCATCTTTATATTTCTGGCACCCCCATCTTTAGTAACCACTCTATTTAGGCTTCTTTTTCTGTTTTTCTGTTTTTCCATTTTTTAGGCTTTTTTTCTGTTTTTCTGGGGGGTGGGGGGGAGGGAGGGGGGATAGGTTAGGATTAGGGTAGGAGATATGGGCAGGGGCATCACCCACTCCACCGGGACCTGGCTGGTTAGGGTGTGGAAAAGAAAACAGGGTCCCAGCAATTGCTGGTCCCCTGTTGGTGCACTCTCACTCGACTGGAGTGGGCATTAGGGTTAGGGTGTGGGGAAAGAATAGGCCCGGCTATGCCGGAACCTAGGTGCACGGTCCATCCATGGGACTGGTATTGGTGCCCCCTGATCAAAAAATTACCCTAAGCGGGTGTAGTGCACTGTGGTGGGCCTTCGCGACGTTTCGGCTTCTCTTGAGCCTTCCTCAGGCTGGCCCACCCGCTTTTGTGTTCTGTTTCGCCACTCTTGGCCTTTTATACTTTTCTTTTTCCTTTCTGTTTTTCTTAACTTTTTCTGTTTCTTAGTTTTTTCTTTACTCTCAGTTTTTTCTGCTTTAGCTCTCCCTTTTTCAAACTTTTTCTGTTCTTTCTGTTTTTCTGTATCTTTCTCTTTGTATTTCTGTTTGTGCTTTATTCTTTCTTTTGTTCTTTATTCTTTCTGTTTTTCTTTATCTTTCTCTTTGTATTTCTGTTGTTCTTTAGTTTTTCTCTTGTTCTTTATTCTTTTTCTTGCTCTTTATTCTTTCTCTTTATTTTTCTGATGTTCTTTTCTTTATTCTTACTTCTTTAAATGGCACCCCCTTCCTTTTAGACATCCCGTCCTGTGTTCTGTATATTTCTGTTATGGCACCCCCTTCCTGTAAATCCTTTCCTTGTGTACTCTGTTTTTTCTGACTTTCTTGTCCTTTGTTCTCTCTATTTAGGCTTTTAAGTGTCCCTTAGGGTTAGGGCTAGAAGGGGAGGGGGGAGGGGGGCAATGGGGTTTTTTTTTTTTTTTTTTAGGGTTAGGGTTAGGGTTAGGGTTAGGGTTAGGTGTTGAGTAAAGAACAGGCCACCAGCAAGCTGGTAGCCTGGCGTGCACGGGCCATCGATGGGGCTGGGTGGTGGTGTCCCTACCCTGGTTCAAAAAATTACCCATATCTTGGGTTTAGTGCACTTTATTGGGCCTTCGCGACGTTTCGGCGTATTTTCGCCTTCCTCAGGCTGGCCCAATATGTTTCTGTCTGTTTGTTCTCTGTGTGCCTCTCTTGGCTTTTATACTTGTGTTGTCTCCTCCCACTTTTAGGTTTTCTGTTTGTGTTTCTTTCAAACTTTCTTTCTTAGTTTCTCACTTGTTTTTCTGTTTCTCTCTTTCTCTTACTTGTTTTTCTGTTTCTGTTATTTGTTTTTCTTCTTATTTGTTTTTCTGTTTCTCTTACTTGTTTTTCTTCTTATTTGTTTTTCTGTTTCTCTTACTTGTTTTTCTTCTTCTCTTACTTGTTTTTCTATCTTTATATTTCTCTTCATTTTCTCTTTGTTTTTATGGCACCCCCTACTTGGTTTGACATCCCGTCCTATTTCACGTACTTGTTTTCTCTTTGTCTTTCTCTTGTCTTTAAGTTCTCTTTTTGTTTTTATGGCACCCCCTGCTTGGTTTGACATCCCGTCCTTTGTTATTCATGTTCTCTTTGTTTTACGTGACTTCTCTTTTTACTTTTCTTGTTTTTACGTGACTTTGTCTTTCTCTCTGCTTTTCTTTGACTCTCTTGTCTTTCTTGTCTTACTTGTTTTTTTGTTTTTTATATTTTTTATAGGGACCCCCCTGGTTAGGGTTAGGGTTTGTTATAGGGCAGGGACACCCCCAACCCCACGAGGCACTGGCTGGTTAGGTGTTGAGTAAAGAACAGGCCACCAGCAAGCTGGTAGCCTGGCGTGCACGGGCCATCGATGGGGCTGGGTGGTGGTGTCCCTACCCTGGTTCAAAAAATTACCCATATCTTGGGTTTAGTGCACTTTATTGGGCCTTCGCGACGTTTCGGCGTATTTTCGCCTTCCTCAGGCTGGCCCAATATGTTTCTGTCTGTTTGTTCTCTGTGTGCCTCTCTTGGCTTTTATACTTGTGTTGTCTCCTCCCACTTTTAGGTTTTCTGTTTGTGTTTCTTTCAAACTTTCTTTCTTAGTTTCTCACTTGTTTTTCTGTTTCTCTCTTTCTCTTACTTGTTTTTCTGTTTCTGTTATTTGTTTTTCTTCTTATTTGTTTTTCTGTTTCTCTTACTTGTTTTTCTTCTTATTTGTTTTTCTGTTTCTCTTACTTGTTTTTCTTCTTCTCTTACTTGTTTTTCTATCTTTATATTTCTCTTCATTTTCTCTTTGTTTTTATGGCACCCCCTACTTGGTTTGACATCCCGTCCTATTTCACGTACTTGTTTTCTCTTTGTCTTTCTCTTGTCTTTAAGTTCTCTTTTTGTTTTTATGGCACCCCCTGCTTGGTTTGACATCCCGTCCTTTGTTATTCATGTTCTCTTTGTTTTACGTGACTTCTCTTTTTACTTTTCTTGTTTTTACGTGACTTTGTCTTTCTCTCTGCTTTTCTTTGACTCTCTTGTCTTTCTTGTCTTACTTGTTTTTTTGTTTTTTATATTTTTTATAGGGACCCCCCTGGTTAGGGTTAGGGTTTGTTATAGGGCAGGGACACCCCCAACCCCACGAGGCACTGGCTGGTTAGGTGTTGAGTAAAGAACAGGCCACCAGCAAGCTGGTAGCCTGGCGTGCACGGGCCATCGATGGGGCTGGGTGGTGGTGTCCCTACCCTGGTTCAAAAAATTACCCATATCTTGGGTTTAGTGCACTTTATTGGGCCTTCGCGACGTTTCGGCGTATTTTCGCCTTCCTCAGGCTGGCCCAATATGTTTCTGTCTGTTTGTTCTCTGTGTGCCTCTCTTGGCTTTTATACTTGTGTTGTCTCCTCCCACTTTTAGGTTTTCTGTTTGTGTTTCTTTCAAACTTTCTTTCTTAGTTTCTCACTTGTTTTTCTGTTTCTCTCTTTCTCTTACTTGTTTTTCTGTTTCTGTTATTTGTTTTTCTTCTTATTTGTTTTTCTGTTTCTCTTACTTGTTTTTCTTCTTATTTGTTTTTCTGTTTCTCTTACTTGTTTTTCTTCTTCTCTTACTTGTTTTTCTATCTTTATATTTCTCTTCATTTTCTCTTTGTTTTTATGGCACCCCCTACTTGGTTTGACATCCCGTCCTATTTCACGTACTTGTTTTCTCTTTGTCTTTCTCTTGTCTTTAAGTTCTCTTTTTGTTTTTATGGCACCCCCTGCTTGGTTTGACATCCCGTCCTTTGTTATTCATGTTCTCTTTGTTTTACGTGACTTCTCTTTTTACTTTTCTTGTTTTTACGTGACTTTGTCTTTCTCTCTGCTTTTCTTTGACTCTCTTGTCTTTCTTGTCTTACTTGTTTTTTTGTTTTTTATATTTTTTATAGGGACCCCCCTGGTTAGGGTTAGGGTTTGTTATAGGGCAGGGACACCCCCAACCCCACGAGGCACTGGCTGGTTAGGTGTTGAGTAAAGAACAGGCCACCAGCAAGCTGGTAGCCTGGCGTGCACGGGCCATCGATGGGGCTGGGTGGTGGTGTCCCTACCCTGGTTCAAAAAATTACCCATATCTTGGGTTTAGTGCACTTTATTGGGCCTTCGCGACGTTTCGGCGTATTTTCGCCTTCCTCAGGCTGGCCCAATATGTTTCTGTCTGTTTGTTCTCTGTGTGCCTCTCTTGGCTTTTATACTTGTGTTGTCTCCTCCCACTTTTAGGTTTTCTGTTTGTGTTTCTTTCAAACTTTCTTTCTTAGTTTCTCACTTGTTTTTCTGTTTCTCTCTTTCTCTTACTTGTTTTTCTGTTTCTGTTATTTGTTTTTCTTCTTATTTGTTTTTCTGTTTCTCTTACTTGTTTTTCTTCTTCTCTTACTTGTTTTTCTATCTTTATATTTCTCTTCATTTTCTCTTTGTTTTTATGGCACCCCCTACTTGGTTTGACATCCCGTCCTATTTCACGTACTTGTTTTCTCTTTGTCTTTCTCTTGTCTTTAAGTTCTCTTTTTGTTTTTATGGCACCCCCTGCTTGGTTTGACATCCCGTCCTTTGTTATTCATGTTCTCTTTGTTTTACGTGACTTCTCTTTTTACTTTTCTTGTTTTTACGTGACTTTGTCTTTCTCTCTGCTTTTCTTTGACTCTCTTGTCTTTCTTGTCTTACTTGTTTTTTTGTTTTTTATATTTTTTATAGGGACCCCCCTGGTTAGGGTTAGGGTTTGTTATAGGGCAGGGACACCCCCAACCCCACGAGGCACTGGCTGGTTAGGTGTTGAGTAAAGAACAGGCCACCAGCAAGCTGGTAGCCTGGCGTGCACGGGCCATCGATGGGGCTGGGTGGTGGTGTCCCTACCCTGGTTCAAAAAATTACCCATATCTTGGGTTTAGTGCACTTTATTGGGCCTTCGCGACGTTTCGGCGTATTTTCGCCTTCCTCAGGCTGGCCCAATATGTTTCTGTCTGTTTGTTCTCTGTGTGCCTCTCTTGGCTTTTATACTTGTGTTGTCTCCTCCCACTTTTAGGTTTTCTGTTTGTGTTTCTTTCAAACTTTCTTTCTTAGTTTCTCACTTGTTTTTCTGTTTCTCTCTTTCTCTTACTTGTTTTTCTGTTTCTGTTATTTGTTTTTCTTCTTATTTGTTTTTCTGTTTCTCTTACTTGTTTTTCTTCTTATTTGTTTTTCTGTTTCTCTTACTTGTTTTTCTTCTTCTCTTACTTGTTTTTCTATCTTTATATTTCTCTTCATTTTCTCTTTGTTTTTATGGCACCCCCTACTTGGTTTGACATCCCGTCCTATTTCACGTACTTGTTTTCTCTTTGTCTTTCTCTTGTCTTTAAGTTCTCTTTTTGTTTTTATGGCACCCCCTGCTTGGTTTGACATCCCGTCCTTTGTTATTCATGTTCTCTTTGTTTTACGTGACTTCTCTTTTTACTTTTCTTGTTTTTACGTGACTTTGTCTTTCTCTCTGCTTTTCTTTGACTCTCTTGTCTTTCTTGTCTTACTTGTTTTTTTGTTTTTTATATTTTTTATAGGGACCCCCCTGGTTAGGGTTAGGGTTTGTTATAGGGCAGGGACACCCCCAACCCCACGAGGCACTGGCTGGTTAGGTGTTGAGTAAAGAACAGGCCACCAGCAAGCTGGTAGCCTGGCGTGCACGGGCCATCGATGGGGCTGGGTGGTGGTGTCCCTACCCTGGTTCAAAAAATTACCCATATCTTGGGTTTAGTGCACTTTATTGGGCCTTCGCGACGTTTCGGCGTATTTTCGCCTTCCTCAGGCTGGCCCAATATGTTTCTGTCTGTTTGTTCTCTGTGTGCCTCTCTTGGCTTTTATACTTGTGTTGTCTCCTCCCACTTTTAGGTTTTCTGTTTGTGTTTCTTTCAAACTTTCTTTCTTAGTTTCTCACTTGTTTTTCTGTTTCTCTCTTTCTCTTACTTGTTTTTCTGTTTCTGTTATTTGTTTTTCTTCTTATTTGTTTTTCTGTTTCTCTTACTTGTTTTTCTTCTTATTTGTTTTTCTGTTTCTCTTACTTGTTTTTCTTCTTCTCTTACTTGTTTTTCTATCTTTATATTTCTCTTCATTTTCTCTTTGTTTTTATGGCACCCCCTACTTGGTTTGACATCCCGTCCTATTTCACGTACTTGTTTTCTCTTTGTCTTTCTCTTGTCTTTAAGTTCTCTTTTTGTTTTTATGGCACCCCCTGCTTGGTTTGACATCCCGTCCTTTGTTATTCATGTTCTCTTTGTTTTACGTGACTTCTCTTTTTACTTTTCTTGTTTTTACGTGACTTTGTCTTTCTCTCTGCTTTTCTTTGACTCTCTTGTCTTTCTTGTCTTACTTGTTTTTTTGTTTTTTATATTTTTTATAGGGACCCCCCTGGTTAGGGTTAGGGTTTGTTATAGGGCAGGGACACCCCCAACCCCACGAGGCACTGGCTGGTTAGGTGTTGAGTAAAGAACAGGCCACCAGCAAGCTGGTAGCCTGGCGTGCACGGGCCATCGATGGGGCTGGGTGGTGGTGTCCCTACCCTGGTTCAAAAAATTACCCATATCTTGGGTTTAGTGCACTTTATTGGGCCTTCGCGACGTTTCGGCGTATTTTCGCCTTCCTCAGGCTGGCCCAATATGTTTCTGTCTGTTTGTTCTCTGTGTGCCTCTCTTGGCTTTTATACTTGTGTTGTCTCCTCCCACTTTTAGGTTTTCTGTTTGTGTTTCTTTCAAACTTTCTTTCTTAGTTTCTCACTTGTTTTTCTGTTTCTCTCTTTCTCTTACTTGTTTTTCTGTTTCTGTTATTTGTTTTTCTTCTTATTTGTTTTTCTGTTTCTCTTACTTGTTTTTCTTCTTATTTGTTTTTCTGTTTCTCTTACTTGTTTTTCTTCTTCTCTTACTTGTTTTTCTATCTTTATATTTCTCTTCATTTTCTCTTTGTTTTTATGGCACCCCCTACTTGGTTTGACATCCCGTCCTATTTCACGTACTTGTTTTCTCTTTGTCTTTCTCTTGTCTTTAAGTTCTCTTTTTGTTTTTATGGCACCCCCTGCTTGGTTTGACATCCCGTCCTTTGTTATTCATGTTCTCTTTGTTTTACGTGACTTCTCTTTTTACTTTTCTTGTTTTTACGTGACTTTGTCTTTCTCTCTGCTTTTCTTTGACTCTCTTGTCTTTCTTGTCTTACTTGTTTTTTTGTTTTTTATATTTTTTATAGGGACCCCCCTGGTTAGGGTTAGGGTTTGTTATAGGGCAGGGACACCCCCAACCCCACGAGGCACTGGCTGGTTAGGTGTTGAGTAAAGAACAGGCCACCAGCAAGCTGGTAGCCTGGCGTGCACGGGCCATCGATGGGGCTGGGTGGTGGTGTCCCTACCCTGGTTCAAAAAATTACCCATATCTTGGGTTTAGTGCACTTTATTGGGCCTTCGCGACGTTTCGGCGTATTTTCGCCTTCCTCAGGCTGGCCCAATATGTTTCTGTCTGTTTGTTCTCTGTGTGCCTCTCTTGGCTTTTATACTTGTGTTGTCTCCTCCCACTTTTAGGTTTTCTGTTTGTGTTTCTTTCAAACTTTCTTTCTTAGTTTCTCACTTGTTTTTCTGTTTCTCTCTTTCTCTTACTTGTTTTTCTGTTTCTGTTATTTGTTTTTCTTCTTATTTGTTTTTCTGTTTCTCTTACTTGTTTTTCTTCTTATTTGTTTTTCTGTTTCTCTTACTTGTTTTTCTTCTTCTCTTACTTGTTTTTCTATCTTTATATTTCTCTTCATTTTCTCTTTGTTTTTATGGCACCCCCTACTTGGTTTGACATCCCGTCCTATTTCACGTACTTGTTTTCTCTTTGTCTTTCTCTTGTCTTTAAGTTCTCTTTTTGTTTTTATGGCACCCCCTGCTTGGTTTGACATCCCGTCCTTTGTTATTCATGTTCTCTTTGTTTTACGTGACTTCTCTTTTTACTTTTCTTGTTTTTACGTGACTTTGTCTTTCTCTCTGCTTTTCTTTGACTCTCTTGTCTTTCTTGTCTTACTTGTTTTTTTGTTTTTTATATTTTTTATAGGGACCCCCCTGGTTAGGGTTAGGGTTTGTTATAGGGCAGGGACACCCCCAACCCCACGAGGCACTGGCTGGTTAGGTGTTGAGTAAAGAACAGGCCACCAGCAAGCTGGTAGCCTGGCGTGCACGGGCCATCGATGGGGCTGGGTGGTGGTGTCCCTACCCTGGTTCAAAAAATTACCCATATCTTGGGTTTAGTGCACTTTATTGGGCCTTCGCGACGTTTCGGCGTATTTTCGCCTTCCTCAGGCTGGCCCAATATGTTTCTGTCTGTTTGTTCTCTGTGTGCCTCTCTTGGCTTTTATACTTGTGTTGTCTCCTCCCACTTTTAGGTTTTCTGTTTGTGTTTCTTTCAAACTTTCTTTCTTAGTTTCTCACTTGTTTTTCTGTTTCTCTCTTTCTCTTACTTGTTTTTCTGTTTCTGTTATTTGTTTTTCTTCTTATTTGTTTTTCTGTTTCTCTTACTTGTTTTTCTTCTTATTTGTTTTTCTGTTTCTCTTACTTGTTTTTCTTCTTCTCTTACTTGTTTTTCTATCTTTATATTTCTCTTCATTTTCTCTTTGTTTTTATGGCACCCCCTACTTGGTTTGACATCCCGTCCTATTTCACGTACTTGTTTTCTCTTTGTCTTTCTCTTGTCTTTAAGTTCTCTTTTTGTTTTTATGGCACCCCCTGCTTGGTTTGACATCCCGTCCTTTGTTATTCATGTTCTCTTTGTTTTACGTGACTTCTCTTTTTACTTTTCTTGTTTTTACGTGACTTTGTCTTTCTCTCTGCTTTTCTTTGACTCTCTTGTCTTTCTTGTCTTACTTGTTTTTTTGTTTTTTATATTTTTTATAGGGACCCCCCTGGTTAGGGTTAGGGTTTGTTATAGGGCAGGGACACCCCCAACCCCACGAGGCACTGGCTGGTTAGGTGTTGAGTAAAGAACAGGCCACCAGCAAGCTGGTAGCCTGGCGTGCACGGGCCATCGATGGGGCTGGGTGGTGGTGTCCCTACCCTGGTTCAAAAAATTACCCATATCTTGGGTTTAGTGCACTTTATTGGGCCTTCGCGACGTTTCGGCGTATTTTCGCCTTCCTCAGGCTGGCCCAATATGTTTCTGTCTGTTTGTTCTCTGTGTGCCTCTCTTGGCTTTTATACTTGTGTTGTCTCCTCCCACTTTTAGGTTTTCTGTTTGTGTTTCTTTCAAACTTTCTTTCTTAGTTTCTCACTTGTTTTTCTGTTTCTCTCTTTCTCTTACTTGTTTTTCTGTTTCTGTTATTTGTTTTTCTTCTTATTTGTTTTTCTGTTTCTCTTACTTGTTTTTCTTCTTATTTGTTTTTCTGTTTCTCTTACTTGTTTTTCTTCTTCTCTTACTTGTTTTTCTATCTTTATATTTCTCTTCATTTTCTCTTTGTTTTTATGGCACCCCCTACTTGGTTTGACATCCCGTCCTATTTCACGTACTTGTTTTCTCTTTGTCTTTCTCTTGTCTTTAAGTTCTCTTTTTGTTTTTATGGCACCCCCTGCTTGGTTTGACATCCCGTCCTTTGTTATTCATGTTCTCTTTGTTTTACGTGACTTCTCTTTTTACTTTTCTTGTTTTTACGTGACTTTGTCTTTCTCTCTGCTTTTCTTTGACTCTCTTGTCTTTCTTGTCTTACTTGTTTTTTTGTTTTTTATATTTTTTATAGGGACCCCCCTGGTTAGGGTTAGGGTTTGTTATAGGGCAGGGACACCCCCAACCCCACGAGGCACTGGCTGGTTAGGTGTTGAGTAAAGAACAGGCCACCAGCAAGCTGGTAGCCTGGCGTGCACGGGCCATCGATGGGGCTGGGTGGTGGTGTCCCTACCCTGGTTCAAAAAATTACCCATATCTTGGGTTTAGTGCACTTTATTGGGCCTTCGCGACGTTTCGGCGTATTTTCGCCTTCCTCAGGCTGGCCCAATATGTTTCTGTCTGTTTGTTCTCTGTGTGCCTCTCTTGGCTTTTATACTTGTGTTGTCTCCTCCCACTTTTAGGTTTTCTGTTTGTGTTTCTTTCAAACTTTCTTTCTTAGTTTCTCACTTGTTTTTCTGTTTCTCTCTTTCTCTTACTTGTTTTTCTGTTTCTGTTATTTGTTTTTCTTCTTATTTGTTTTTCTGTTTCTCTTACTTGTTTTTCTTCTTATTTGTTTTTCTGTTTCTCTTACTTGTTTTTCTTCTTCTCTTACTTGTTTTTCTATCTTTATATTTCTCTTCATTTTCTCTTTGTTTTTATGGCACCCCCTACTTGGTTTGACATCCCGTCCTATTTCACGTACTTGTTTTCTCTTTGTCTTTCTCTTGTCTTTAAGTTCTCTTTTTGTTTTTATGGCACCCCCTGCTTGGTTTGACATCCCGTCCTTTGTTATTCATGTTCTCTTTGTTTTACGTGACTTCTCTTTTTACTTTTCTTGTTTTTACGTGACTTTGTCTTTCTCTCTGCTTTTCTTTGACTCTCTTGTCTTTCTTGTCTTACTTGTTTTTTTGTTTTTTATATTTTTTATAGGGACCCCCCTGGTTAGGGTTAGGGTTTGTTATAGGGCAGGGACACCCCCAACCCCACGAGGCACTGGCTGGTTAGGTGTTGAGTAAAGAACAGGCCACCAGCAAGCTGGTAGCCTGGCGTGCACGGGCCATCGATGGGGCTGGGTGGTGGTGTCCCTACCCTGGTTCAAAAAATTACCCATATCTTGGGTTTAGTGCACTTTATTGGGCCTTCGCGACGTTTCGGCGTATTTTCGCCTTCCTCAGGCTGGCCCAATATGTTTCTGTCTGTTTGTTCTCTGTGTGCCTCTCTTGGCTTTTATACTTGTGTTGTCTCCTCCCACTTTTAGGTTTTCTGTTTGTGTTTCTTTCAAACTTTCTTTCTTAGTTTCTCACTTGTTTTTCTGTTTCTCTCTTTCTCTTACTTGTTTTTCTGTTTCTGTTATTTGTTTTTCTTCTTATTTGTTTTTCTGTTTCTCTTACTTGTTTTTCTTCTTATTTGTTTTTCTGTTTCTCTTACTTGTTTTTCTTCTTCTCTTACTTGTTTTTCTATCTTTATATTTCTCTTCATTTTCTCTTTGTTTTTATGGCACCCCCTACTTGGTTTGACATCCCGTCCTATTTCACGTACTTGTTTTCTCTTTGTCTTTCTCTTGTCTTTAAGTTCTCTTTTTGTTTTTATGGCACCCCCTGCTTGGTTTGACATCCCGTCCTTTGTTATTCATGTTCTCTTTGTTTTACGTGACTTCTCTTTTTACTTTTCTTGTTTTTACGTGACTTTGTCTTTCTCTCTGCTTTTCTTTGACTCTCTTGTCTTTCTTGTCTTACTTGTTTTTTTGTTTTTTATATTTTTTATAGGGACCCCCCTGGTTAGGGTTAGGGTTTGTTATAGGGCAGGGACACCCCCAACCCCACGAGGCACTGGCTGGTTAGGTGTTGAGTAAAGAACAGGCCACCAGCAAGCTGGTAGCCTGGCGTGCACGGGCCATCGATGGGGCTGGGTGGTGGTGTCCCTACCCTGGTTCAAAAAATTACCCATATCTTGGGTTTAGTGCACTTTATTGGGCCTTCGCGACGTTTCGGCGTATTTTCGCCTTCCTCAGGCTGGCCCAATATGTTTCTGTCTGTTTGTTCTCTGTGTGCCTCTCTTGGCTTTTATACTTGTGTTGTCTCCTCCCACTTTTAGGTTTTCTGTTTGTGTTTCTTTCAAACTTTCTTTCTTAGTTTCTCACTTGTTTTTCTGTTTCTCTCTTTCTCTTACTTGTTTTTCTGTTTCTGTTATTTGTTTTTCTTCTTATTTGTTTTTCTGTTTCTCTTACTTGTTTTTCTTCTTATTTGTTTTTCTGTTTCTCTTACTTGTTTTTCTTCTTCTCTTACTTGTTTTTCTATCTTTATATTTCTCTTCATTTTCTCTTTGTTTTTATGGCACCCCCTACTTGGTTTGACATCCCGTCCTATTTCACGTACTTGTTTTCTCTTTGTCTTTCTCTTGTCTTTAAGTTCTCTTTTTGTTTTTATGGCACCCCCTGCTTGGTTTGACATCCCGTCCTTTGTTATTCATGTTCTCTTTGTTTTACGTGACTTCTCTTTTTACTTTTCTTGTTTTTACGTGACTTTGTCTTTCTCTCTGCTTTTCTTTGACTCTCTTGTCTTTCTTGTCTTACTTGTTTTTTTGTTTTTTATATTTTTTATAGGGACCCCCCTGGTTAGGGTTAGGGTTTGTTATAGGGCAGGGACACCCCCAACCCCACGAGGCACTGGCTGGTTAGGTGTTGAGTAAAGAACAGGCCACCAGCAAGCTGGTAGCCTGGCGTGCACGGGCCATCGATGGGGCTGGGTGGTGGTGTCCCTACCCTGGTTCAAAAAATTACCCATATCTTGGGTTTAGTGCACTTTATTGGGCCTTCGCGACGTTTCGGCGTATTTTCGCCTTCCTCAGGCTGGCCCAATATGTTTCTGTCTGTTTGTTCTCTGTGTGCCTCTCTTGGCTTTTATACTTGTGTTGTCTCCTCCCACTTTTAGGTTTTCTGTTTGTGTTTCTTTCAAACTTTCTTTCTTAGTTTCTCACTTGTTTTTCTGTTTCTCTCTTTCTCTTACTTGTTTTTCTGTTTCTGTTATTTGTTTTTCTTCTTATTTGTTTTTCTGTTTCTCTTACTTGTTTTTCTTCTTATTTGTTTTTCTGTTTCTCTTACTTGTTTTTCTTCTTCTCTTACTTGTTTTTCTATCTTTATATTTCTCTTCATTTTCTCTTTGTTTTTATGGCACCCCCTACTTGGTTTGACATCCCGTCCTATTTCACGTACTTGTTTTCTCTTTGTCTTTCTCTTGTCTTTAAGTTCTCTTTTTGTTTTTATGGCACCCCCTGCTTGGTTTGACATCCCGTCCTTTGTTATTCATGTTCTCTTTGTTTTACGTGACTTCTCTTTTTACTTTTCTTGTTTTTACGTGACTTTGTCTTTCTCTCTGCTTTTCTTTGACTCTCTTGTCTTTCTTGTCTTACTTGTTTTTTTGTTTTTTATATTTTTTATAGGGACCCCCCTGGTTAGGGTTAGGGTTTGTTATAGGGCAGGGACACCCCCAACCCCACGAGGCACTGGCTGGTTAGGTGTTGAGTAAAGAACAGGCCACCAGCAAGCTGGTAGCCTGGCGTGCACGGGCCATCGATGGGGCTGGGTGGTGGTGTCCCTACCCTGGTTCAAAAAATTACCCATATCTTGGGTTTAGTGCACTTTATTGGGCCTTCGCGACGTTTCGGCGTATTTTCGCCTTCCTCAGGCTGGCCCAATATGTTTCTGTCTGTTTGTTCTCTGTGTGCCTCTCTTGGCTTTTATACTTGTGTTGTCTCCTCCCACTTTTAGGTTTTCTGTTTGTGTTTCTTTCAAACTTTCTTTCTTAGTTTCTCACTTGTTTTTCTGTTTCTCTCTTTCTCTTACTTGTTTTTCTGTTTCTGTTATTTGTTTTTCTTCTTATTTGTTTTTCTGTTTCTCTTACTTGTTTTTCTTCTTATTTGTTTTTCTGTTTCTCTTACTTGTTTTTCTTCTTCTCTTACTTGTTTTTCTATCTTTATATTTCTCTTCATTTTCTCTTTGTTTTTATGGCACCCCCTACTTGGTTTGACATCCCGTCCTATTTCACGTACTTGTTTTCTCTTTGTCTTTCTCTTGTCTTTAAGTTCTCTTTTTGTTTTTATGGCACCCCCTGCTTGGTTTGACATCCCGTCCTTTGTTATTCATGTTCTCTTTGTTTTACGTGACTTCTCTTTTTACTTTTCTTGTTTTTACGTGACTTTGTCTTTCTCTCTGCTTTTCTTTGACTCTCTTGTCTTTCTTGTCTTACTTGTTTTTTTGTTTTTTATATTTTTTATAGGGACCCCCCTGGTTAGGGTCAGGGTTTGTTATAGGGCAGGGACACCCCCAACCCCACGAGGCACTGGCTGGTTAGGTGTTGAGTAAAGAACAGGCCACCAGCAAGCTGGTAGCCTGGCGTGCACGGGCCATCGATGGGGCTGGGTGGTGGTGTCCCTACCCTGGTTCAAAAAATTACCCATATCTTGGGTTTAGTGCACTTTATTGGGCCTTCGCGACGTTTCGGCGTATTTTCGCCTTCCTCAGGCTGGCCCAATATGTTTCTGTCTGTTTGTTCTCTGTGTGCCTCTCTTGGCTTTTATACTTGTGTTGTCTCCTCCCACTTTTAGGTTTTCTGTTTGTGTTTCTTTCAAACTTTCTTTCTTAGTTTCTCACTTGTTTTTCTGTTTCTCTCTTTCTCTTACTTGTTTTTCTGTTTCTGTTATTTGTTTTTCTTCTTATTTGTTTTTCTGTTTCTCTTACTTGTTTTTCTTCTTATTTGTTTTTCTGTTTCTCTTACTTGTTTTTCTTCTTCTCTTACTTGTTTTTCTATCTTTATATTTCTCTTCATTTTCTCTTTGTTTTTATGGCACCCCCTACTTGGTTTGACATCCCGTCCTATTTCACGTACTTGTTTTCTCTTTGTCTTTCTCTTGTCTTTAAGTTCTCTTTTTGTTTTTATGGCACCCCCTGCTTGGTTTGACATCCCGTCCTTTGTTATTCATGTTCTCTTTGTTTTACGTGACTTCTCTTTTTACTTTTCTTGTTTTTACGTGACTTTGTCTTTCTCTCTGCTTTTCTTTGACTCTCTTGTCTTTCTTGTCTTACTTGTTTTTTTGTTTTTTATATTTTTTATAGGGACCCCCCTGGTTAGGGTTAGGGTTTGTTATAGGGCAGGGACACCCCCAACCCCACGAGGCACTGGCTGGTTAGGTGTTGAGTAAAGAACAGGCCACCAGCAAGCTGGTAGCCTGGCGTGCACGGGCCATCGATGGGGCTGGGTGGTGGTGTCCCTACCCTGGTTCAAAAAATTACCCATATCTTGGGTTTAGTGCACTTTATTGGGCCTTCGCGACGTTTCGGCGTATTTTCGCCTTCCTCAGGCTGGCCCAATATGTTTCTGTCTGTTTGTTCTCTGTGTGCCTCTCTTGGCTTTTATACTTGTGTTGTCTCCTCCCACTTTTAGGTTTTCTGTTTGTGTTTCTTTCAAACTTTCTTTCTTAGTTTCTCACTTGTTTTTCTGTTTCTCTCTTTCTCTTACTTGTTTTTCTGTTTCTGTTATTTGTTTTTCTTCTTATTTGTTTTTCTGTTTCTCTTACTTGTTTTTCTTCTTATTTGTTTTTCTGTTTCTCTTACTTGTTTTTCTTCTTCTCTTACTTGTTTTTCTATCTTTATATTTCTCTTCATTTTCTCTTTGTTTTTATGGCACCCCCTACTTGGTTTGACATCCCGTCCTATTTCACGTACTTGTTTTCTCTTTGTCTTTCTCTTGTCTTTAAGTTCCCTTTTTGTTTTTATGGCACCCCCTGCTTGGTTTGACATCCCGTCCTTTGTTATTCATGTTCTCTTTGTTTTACGTGACTTCTCTTTTTACTTTTCTTGTTTTTACGTGACTTTGTCTTTCTCTCTGCTTTTCTTTGACTCTCTTGTCTTTCTTGTCTTACTTGTTTTTTTGTTTTTTATATTTTTTATAGGGACCCCCCTGGTTAGGGTTAGGGTTTGTTATAGGGCAGGGACACCCCCAACCCCACGAGGCACTGGCTGGTTAGGTGTTGAGTAAAGAACAGGCCACCAGCAAGCTGGTAGCCTGGCGTGCACGGGCCATCGATGGGGCTGGGTGGTGGTGTCCCTACCCTGGTTCAAAAAATTACCCATATCTTGGGTTTAGTGCACTTTATTGGGCCTTCGCGACGTTTCGGCGTATTTTCGCCTTCCTCAGGCTGGCCCAATATGTTTCTGTCTGTTTGTTCTCTGTGTGCCTCTCTTGGCTTTTATACTTGTGTTGTCTCCTCCCACTTTTAGGTTTTCTGTTTGTGTTTCTTTCAAACTTTCTTTCTTAGTTTCTCACTTGTTTTTCTGTTTCTCTCTTTCTCTTACTTGTTTTTCTGTTTCTGTTATTTGTTTTTCTTCTTATTTGTTTTTCTGTTTCTCTTACTTGTTTTTCTTCTTATTTGTTTTTCTGTTTCTCTTACTTGTTTTTCTTCTTCTCTTACTTGTTTTTCTATCTTTATATTTCTCTTCATTTTCTCTTTGTTTTTATGGCACCCCCTACTTGGTTTGACATCCCGTCCTATTTCACGTACTTGTTTTCTCTTTGTCTTTCTCTTGTCTTTAAGTTCTCTTTTTGTTTTTATGGCACCCCCTGCTTGGTTTGACATCCCGTCCTTTGTTATTCATGTTCTCTTTGTTTTACGTGACTTCTCTTTTTACTTTTCTTGTTTTTACGTGACTTTGTCTTTCTCTCTGCTTTTCTTTGACTCTCTTGTCTTTCTTGTCTTACTTGTTTTTTTGTTTTTTATATTTTTTATAGGGACCCCCCTGGTTAGGGTTAGGGTTTGTTATAGGGCAGGGACACCCCCAACCCCACGAGGCACTGGCTGGTTAGGTGTTGAGTAAAGAACAGGCCACCAGCAAGCTGGTAGCCTGGCGTGCACGGGCCATCGATGGGGCTGGGTGGTGGTGTCCCTACCCTGGTTCAAAAAATTACCCATATCTTGGGTTTAGTGCACTTTATTGGGCCTTCGCGACGTTTCGGCGTATTTTCGCCTTCCTCAGGCTGGCCCAATATGTTTCTGTCTGTTTGTTCTCTGTGTGCCTCTCTTGGCTTTTATACTTGTGTTGTCTCCTCCCACTTTTAGGTTTTCTGTTTGTGTTTCTTTCAAACTTTCTTTCTTAGTTTCTCACTTGTTTTTCTGTTTCTCTCTTTCTCTTACTTGTTTTTCTGTTTCTGTTATTTGTTTTTCTTCTTATTTGTTTTTCTGTTTCTCTTACTTGTTTTTCTTCTTATTTGTTTTTCTGTTTCTCTTACTTGTTTTTCTTCTTCTCTTACTTGTTTTTCTATCTTTATATTTCTCTTCATTTTCTCTTTGTTTTTATGGCACCCCCTACTTGGTTTGACATCCCGTCCTATTTCACGTACTTGTTTTCTCTTTGTCTTTCTCTTGTCTTTAAGTTCTCTTTTTGTTTTTATGGCACCCCCTGCTTGGTTTGACATCCCGTCCTTTGTTATTCATGTTCTCTTTGTTTTACGTGACTTCTCTTTTTACTTTTCTTGTTTTTACGTGACTTTGTCTTTCTCTCTGCTTTTCTTTGACTCTCTTGTCTTTCTTGTCTTACTTGTTTTTTTGTTTTTTATATTTTTTATAGGGACCCCCCTGGTTAGGGTTAGGGTTTGTTATAGGGCAGGGACACCCCCAACCCCACGAGGCACTGGCTGGTTAGGTGTTGAGTAAAGAACAGGCCACCAGCAAGCTGGTAGCCTGGCGTGCACGGGCCATCGATGGGGCTGGGTGGTGGTGTCCCTACCCTGGTTCAAAAAATTACCCATATCTTGGGTTTAGTGCACTTTATTGGGCCTTCGCGACGTTTCGGCGTATTTTCGCCTTCCTCAGGCTGGCCCAATATGTTTCTGTCTGTTTGTTCTCTGTGTGCCTCTCTTGGCTTTTATACTTGTGTTGTCTCCTCCCACTTTTAGGTTTTCTGTTTGTGTTTCTTTCAAACTTTCTTTCTTAGTTTCTCACTTGTTTTTCTGTTTCTCTCTTTCTCTTACTTGTTTTTCTGTTTCTGTTATTTGTTTTTCTTCTTATTTGTTTTTCTGTTTCTCTTACTTGTTTTTCTTCTTATTTGTTTTTCTGTTTCTCTTACTTGTTTTTCTTCTTCTCTTACTTGTTTTTCTATCTTTATATTTCTCTTCATTTTCTCTTTGTTTTTATGGCACCCCCTACTTGGTTTGACATCCCGTCCTATTTCACGTACTTGTTTTCTCTTTGTCTTTCTCTTGTCTTTAAGTTCTCTTTTTGTTTTTATGGCACCCCCTGCTTGGTTTGACATCCCGTCCTTTGTTATTCATGTTCTCTTTGTTTTACGTGACTTCTCTTTTTACTTTTCTTGTTTTTACGTGACTTTGTCTTTCTCTCTGCTTTTCTTTGACTCTCTTGTCTTTCTTGTCTTACTTGTTTTTTTGTTTTTTATATTTTTTATAGGGACCCCCCTGGTTAGGGTTAGGGTTTGTTATAGGGCAGGGACACCCCCAACCCCACGAGGCACTGGCTGGTTAGGTGTTGAGTAAAGAACAGGCCACCAGCAAGCTGGTAGCCTGGCGTGCACGGGCCATCGATGGGGCTGGGTGGTGGTGTCCCTACCCTGGTTCAAAAAATTACCCATATCTTGGGTTTAGTGCACTTTATTGGGCCTTCGCGACGTTTCGGCGTATTTTCGCCTTCCTCAGGCTGGCCCAATATGTTTCTGTCTGTTTGTTCTCTGTGTGCCTCTCTTGGCTTTTATACTTGTGTTGTCTCCTCCCACTTTTAGGTTTTCTGTTTGTGTTTCTTTCAAACTTTCTTTCTTAGTTTCTCACTTGTTTTTCTGTTTCTCTCTTTCTCTTACTTGTTTTTCTGTTTCTGTTATTTGTTTTTCTTCTTATTTGTTTTTCTGTTTCTCTTACTTGTTTTTCTTCTTATTTGTTTTTCTGTTTCTCTTACTTGTTTTTCTTCTTCTCTTACTTGTTTTTCTATCTTTATATTTCTCTTCATTTTCTCTTTGTTTTTATGGCACCCCCTACTTGGTTTGACATCCCGTCCTATTTCACGTACTTGTTTTCTCTTTGTCTTTCTCTTGTCTTTAAGTTCCCTTTTTGTTTTTATGGCACCCCCTGCTTGGTTTGACATCCCGTCCTTTGTTATTCATGTTCTCTTTGTTTTACGTGACTTCTCTTTTTACTTTTCTTGTTTTTACGTGACTTTGTCTTTCTCTCTGCTTTTCTTTGACTCTCTTGTCTTTCTTGTCTTACTTGTTTTTTTGTTTTTTATATTTTTTATAGGGACCCCCCTGGTTAGGGTTAGGGTTTGTTATAGGGCAGGGACACCCCCAACCCCACGAGGCACTGGCTGGTTAGGTGTTGAGTAAAGAACAGGCCACCAGCAAGCTGGTAGCCTGGCGTGCACGGGCCATCGATGGGGCTGGGTGGTGGTGTCCCTACCCTGGTTCAAAAAATTACCCATATCTTGGGTTTAGTGCACTTTATTGGGCCTTCGCGACGTTTCGGCGTATTTTCGCCTTCCTCAGGCTGGCCCAATATGTTTCTGTCTGTTTGTTCTCTGTGTGCCTCTCTTGGCTTTTATACTTGTGTTGTCTCCTCCCACTTTTAGGTTTTCTGTTTGTGTTTCTTTCAAACTTTCTTTCTTAGTTTCTCACTTGTTTTTCTGTTTCTCTCTTTCTCTTACTTGTTTTTCTGTTTCTGTTATTTGTTTTTCTTCTTATTTGTTTTTCTGTTTCTCTTACTTGTTTTTCTTCTTATTTGTTTTTCTGTTTCTCTTACTTGTTTTTCTTCTTCTCTTACTTGTTTTTCTATCTTTATATTTCTCTTCATTTTCTCTTTGTTTTTATGGCACCCCCTACTTGGTTTGACATCCCGTCCTATTTCACGTACTTGTTTTCTCTTTGTCTTTCTCTTGTCTTTAAGTTCTCTTTTTGTTTTTATGGCACCCCCTGCTTGGTTTGACATCCCGTCCTTTGTTATTCATGTTCTCTTTGTTTTACGTGACTTCTCTTTTTACTTTTCTTGTTTTTACGTGACTTTGTCTTTCTCTCTGCTTTTCTTTGACTCTCTTGTCTTTCTTGTCTTACTTGTTTTTTTGTTTTTTATATTTTTTATAGGGACCCCCCTGGTTAGGGTTAGGGTTTGTTATAGGGCAGGGACACCCCCAACCCCACGAGGCACTGGCTGGTTAGGTGTTGAGTAAAGAACAGGCCACCAGCAAGCTGGTAGCCTGGCGTGCACGGGCCATCGATGGGGCTGGGTGGTGGTGTCCCTACCCTGGTTCAAAAAATTACCCATATCTTGGGTTTAGTGCACTTTATTGGGCCTTCGCGACGTTTCGGCGTATTTTCGCCTTCCTCAGGCTGGCCCAATATGTTTCTGTCTGTTTGTTCTCTGTGTGCCTCTCTTGGCTTTTATACTTGTGTTGTCTCCTCCCACTTTTAGGTTTTCTGTTTGTGTTTCTTTCAAACTTTCTTTCTTAGTTTCTCACTTGTTTTTCTGTTTCTCTCTTTCTCTTACTTGTTTTTCTGTTTCTGTTATTTGTTTTTCTTCTTATTTGTTTTTCTGTTTCTCTTACTTGTTTTTCTTCTTATTTGTTTTTCTGTTTCTCTTACTTGTTTTTCTTCTTCTCTTACTTGTTTTTCTATCTTTATATTTCTCTTCATTTTCTCTTTGTTTTTATGGCACCCCCTACTTGGTTTGACATCCCGTCCTATTTCACGTACTTGTTTTCTCTTTGTCTTTCTCTTGTCTTTAAGTTCTCTTTTTGTTTTTATGGCACCCCCTGCTTGGTTTGACATCCCGTCCTTTGTTATTCATGTTCTCTTTGTTTTACGTGACTTCTCTTTTTACTTTTCTTGTTTTTACGTGACTTTGTCTTTCTCTCTGCTTTTCTTTGACTCTCTTGTCTTTCTTGTCTTACTTGTTTTTTTGTTTTTTATATTTTTTATAGGGACCCCCCTGGTTAGGGTTAGGGTTTGTTATAGGGCAGGGACACCCCCAACCCCACGAGGCACTGGCTGGTTAGGTGTTGAGTAAAGAACAGGCCACCAGCAAGCTGGTAGCCTGGCGTGCACGGGCCATCGATGGGGCTGGGTGGTGGTGTCCCTACCCTGGTTCAAAAAATTACCCATATCTTGGGTTTAGTGCACTTTATTGGGCCTTCGCGACGTTTCGGCGTATTTTCGCCTTCCTCAGGCTGGCCCAATATGTTTCTGTCTGTTTGTTCTCTGTGTGCCTCTCTTGGCTTTTATACTTGTGTTGTCTCCTCCCACTTTTAGGTTTTCTGTTTGTGTTTCTTTCAAACTTTCTTTCTTAGTTTCTCACTTGTTTTTCTGTTTCTCTCTTTCTCTTACTTGTTTTTCTGTTTCTGTTATTTGTTTTTCTTCTTATTTGTTTTTCTGTTTCTCTTACTTGTTTTTCTTCTTATTTGTTTTTCTGTTTCTCTTACTTGTTTTTCTTCTTCTCTTACTTGTTTTTCTATCTTTATATTTCTCTTCATTTTCTCTTTGTTTTTATGGCACCCCCTACTTGGTTTGACATCCCGTCCTATTTCACGTACTTGTTTTCTCTTTGTCTTTCTCTTGTCTTTAAGTTCTCTTTTTGTTTTTATGGCACCCCCTGCTTGGTTTGACATCCCGTCCTTTGTTATTCATGTTCTCTTTGTTTTACGTGACTTCTCTTTTTACTTTTCTTGTTTTTACGTGACTTTGTCTTTCTCTCTGCTTTTCTTTGACTCTCTTGTCTTTCTTGTCTTACTTGTTTTTTTGTTTTTTATATTTTTTATAGGGACCCCCCTGGTTAGGGTTAGGGTTTGTTATAGGGCAGGGACACCCCCAACCCCACGAGGCACTGGCTGGTTAGGTGTTGAGTAAAGAACAGGCCACCAGCAAGCTGGTAGCCTGGCGTGCACGGGCCATCGATGGGGCTGGGTGGTGGTGTCCCTACCCTGGTTCAAAAAATTACCCATATCTTGGGTTTAGTGCACTTTATTGGGCCTTCGCGACGTTTCGGCGTATTTTCGCCTTCCTCAGGCTGGCCCAATATGTTTCTGTCTGTTTGTTCTCTGTGTGCCTCTCTTGGCTTTTATACTTGTGTTGTCTCCTCCCACTTTTAGGTTTTCTGTTTGTGTTTCTTTCAAACTTTCTTTCTTAGTTTCTCACTTGTTTTTCTGTTTCTCTCTTTCTCTTACTTGTTTTTCTGTTTCTGTTATTTGTTTTTCTTCTTATTTGTTTTTCTGTTTCTCTTACTTGTTTTTCTTCTTATTTGTTTTTCTGTTTCTCTTACTTGTTTTTCTTCTTCTCTTACTTGTTTTTCTATCTTTATATTTCTCTTCATTTTCTCTTTGTTTTTATGGCACCCCCTACTTGGTTTGACATCCCGTCCTATTTCACGTACTTGTTTTCTCTTTGTCTTTCTCTTGTCTTTAAGTTCTCTTTTTGTTTTTATGGCACCCCCTGCTTGGTTTGACATCCCGTCCTTTGTTATTCATGTTCTCTTTGTTTTACGTGACTTCTCTTTTTACTTTTCTTGTTTTTACGTGACTTTGTCTTTCTCTCTGCTTTTCTTTGACTCTCTTGTCTTTCTTGTCTTACTTGTTTTTTTGTTTTTTATATTTTTTATAGGGACCCCCCTGGTTAGGGTTAGGGTTTGTTATAGGGCAGGGACACCCCCAACCCCACGAGGCACTGGCTGGTTAGGTGTTGAGTAAAGAACAGGCCACCAGCAAGCTGGTAGCCTGGCGTGCACGGGCCATCGATGGGGCTGGGTGGTGGTGTCCCTACCCTGGTTCAAAAAATTACCCATATCTTGGGTTTAGTGCACTTTATTGGGCCTTCGCGACGTTTCGGCGTATTTTCGCCTTCCTCAGGCTGGCCCAATATGTTTCTGTCTGTTTGTTCTCTGTGTGCCTCTCTTGGCTTTTATACTTGTGTTGTCTCCTCCCACTTTTAGGTTTTCTGTTTGTGTTTCTTTCAAACTTTCTTTCTTAGTTTCTCACTTGTTTTTCTGTTTCTCTCTTTCTCTTACTTGTTTTTCTGTTTCTGTTATTTGTTTTTCTTCTTATTTGTTTTTCTGTTTCTCTTACTTGTTTTTCTTCTTATTTGTTTTTCTGTTTCTCTTACTTGTTTTTCTTCTTCTCTTACTTGTTTTTCTATCTTTATATTTCTCTTCATTTTCTCTTTGTTTTTATGGCACCCCCTACTTGGTTTGACATCCCGTCCTATTTCACGTACTTGTTTTCTCTTTGTCTTTCTCTTGTCTTTAAGTTCTCTTTTTGTTTTTATGGCACCCCCTGCTTGGTTTGACATCCCGTCCTTTGTTATTCATGTTCTCTTTGTTTTACGTGACTTCTCTTTTTACTTTTCTTGTTTTTACGTGACTTTGTCTTTCTCTCTGCTTTTCTTTGACTCTCTTGTCTTTCTTGTCTTACTTGTTTTTTTGTTTTTTATATTTTTTATAGGGACCCCCCTGGTTAGGGTTAGGGTTTGTTATAGGGCAGGGACACCCCCAACCCCACGAGGCACTGGCTGGTTAGGTGTTGAGTAAAGAACAGGCCACCAGCAAGCTGGTAGCCTGGCGTGCACGGGCCATCGATGGGGCTGGGTGGTGGTGTCCCTACCCTGGTTCAAAAAATTACCCATATCTTGGGTTTAGTGCACTTTATTGGGCCTTCGCGACGTTTCGGCGTATTTTCGCCTTCCTCAGGCTGGCCCAATATGTTTCTGTCTGTTTGTTCTCTGTGTGCCTCTCTTGGCTTTTATACTTGTGTTGTCTCCTCCCACTTTTAGGTTTTCTGTTTGTGTTTCTTTCAAACTTTCTTTCTTAGTTTCTCACTTGTTTTTCTGTTTCTCTCTTTCTCTTACTTGTTTTTCTGTTTCTGTTATTTGTTTTTCTTCTTATTTGTTTTTCTGTTTCTCTTACTTGTTTTTCTTCTTATTTGTTTTTCTGTTTCTCTTACTTGTTTTTCTTCTTCTCTTACTTGTTTTTCTATCTTTATATTTCTCTTCATTTTCTCTTTGTTTTTATGGCACCCCCTACTTGGTTTGACATCCCGTCCTATTTCACGTACTTGTTTTCTCTTTGTCTTTCTCTTGTCTTTAAGTTCTCTTTTTGTTTTTATGGCACCCCCTGCTTGGTTTGACATCCCGTCCTTTGTTATTCATGTTCTCTTTGTTTTACGTGACTTCTCTTTTTACTTTTCTTGTTTTTACGTGACTTTGTCTTTCTCTCTGCTTTTCTTTGACTCTCTTGTCTTTCTTGTCTTACTTGTTTTTTTGTTTTTTATATTTTTTATAGGGACCCCCCTGGTTAGGGTTAGGGTTTGTTATAGGGCAGGGACACCCCCAACCCCACGAGGCACTGGCTGGTTAGGTGTTGAGTAAAGAACAGGCCACCAGCAAGCTGGTAGCCTGGCGTGCACGGGCCATCGATGGGGCTGGGTGGTGGTGTCCCTACCCTGGTTCAAAAAATTACCCATATCTTGGGTTTAGTGCACTTTATTGGGCCTTCGCGACGTTTCGGCGTATTTTCGCCTTCCTCAGGCTGGCCCAATATGTTTCTGTCTGTTTGTTCTCTGTGTGCCTCTCTTGGCTTTTATACTTGTGTTGTCTCCTCCCACTTTTAGGTTTTCTGTTTGTGTTTCTTTCAAACTTTCTTTCTTAGTTTCTCACTTGTTTTTCTGTTTCTCTCTTTCTCTTACTTGTTTTTCTGTTTCTGTTATTTGTTTTTCTTCTTATTTGTTTTTCTGTTTCTCTTACTTGTTTTTCTTCTTATTTGTTTTTCTGTTTCTCTTACTTGTTTTTCTTCTTCTCTTACTTGTTTTTCTATCTTTATATTTCTCTTCATTTTCTCTTTGTTTTTATGGCACCCCCTACTTGGTTTGACATCCCGTCCTATTTCACGTACTTGTTTTCTCTTTGTCTTTCTCTTGTCTTTAAGTTCTCTTTTTGTTTTTATGGCACCCCCTGCTTGGTTTGACATCCCGTCCTTTGTTATTCATGTTCTCTTTGTTTTACGTGACTTCTCTTTTTACTTTTCTTGTTTTTACGTGACTTTGTCTTTCTCTCTGCTTTTCTTTGACTCTCTTGTCTTTCTTGTCTTACTTGTTTTTTTGTTTTTTATATTTTTTATAGGGACCCCCCTGGTTAGGGTTAGGGTTTGTTATAGGGCAGGGACACCCCCAACCCCACGAGGCACTGGCTGGTTAGGTGTTGAGTAAAGAACAGGCCACCAGCAAGCTGGTAGCCTGGCGTGCACGGGCCATCGATGGGGCTGGGTGGTGGTGTCCCTACCCTGGTTCAAAAAATTACCCATATCTTGGGTTTAGTGCACTTTATTGGGCCTTCGCGACGTTTCGGCGTATTTTCGCCTTCCTCAGGCTGGCCCAATATGTTTCTGTCTGTTTGTTCTCTGTGTGCCTCTCTTGGCTTTTATACTTGTGTTGTCTCCTCCCACTTTTAGGTTTTCTGTTTGTGTTTCTTTCAAACTTTCTTTCTTAGTTTCTCACTTGTTTTTCTGTTTCTCTCTTTCTCTTACTTGTTTTTCTGTTTCTGTTATTTGTTTTTCTTCTTATTTGTTTTTCTGTTTCTCTTACTTGTTTTTCTTCTTATTTGTTTTTCTGTTTCTCTTACTTGTTTTTCTTCTTCTCTTACTTGTTTTTCTATCTTTATATTTCTCTTCATTTTCTCTTTGTTTTTATGGCACCCCCTACTTGGTTTGACATCCCGTCCTATTTCACGTACTTGTTTTCTCTTTGTCTTTCTCTTGTCTTTAAGTTCTCTTTTTGTTTTTATGGCACCCCCTGCTTGGTTTGACATCCCGTCCTTTGTTATTCATGTTCTCTTTGTTTTACGTGACTTCTCTTTTTACTTTTCTTGTTTTTACGTGACTTTGTCTTTCTCTCTGCTTTTCTTTGACTCTCTTGTCTTTCTTGTCTTACTTGTTTTTTTGTTTTTTATATTTTTTATAGGGACCCCCCTGGTTAGGGTTAGGGTTTGTTATAGGGCAGGGACACCCCCAACCCCACGAGGCACTGGCTGGTTAGGTGTTGAGTAAAGAACAGGCCACCAGCAAGCTGGTAGCCTGGCGTGCACGGGCCATCGATGGGGCTGGGTGGTGGTGTCCCTACCCTGGTTCAAAAAATTACCCATATCTTGGGTTTAGTGCACTTTATTGGGCCTTCGCGACGTTTCGGCGTATTTTCGCCTTCCTCAGGCTGGCCCAATATGTTTCTGTCTGTTTGTTCTCTGTGTGCCTCTCTTGGCTTTTATACTTGTGTTGTCTCCTCCCACTTTTAGGTTTTCTGTTTGTGTTTCTTTCAAACTTTCTTTCTTAGTTTCTCACTTGTTTTTCTGTTTCTCTCTTTCTCTTACTTGTTTTTCTGTTTCTGTTATTTGTTTTTCTTCTTATTTGTTTTTCTGTTTCTCTTACTTGTTTTTCTTCTTATTTGTTTTTCTGTTTCTCTTACTTGTTTTTCTTCTTCTCTTACTTGTTTTTCTATCTTTATATTTCTCTTCATTTTCTCTTTGTTTTTATGGCACCCCCTACTTGGTTTGACATCCCGTCCTATTTCACGTACTTGTTTTCTCTTTGTCTTTCTCTTGTCTTTAAGTTCTCTTTTTGTTTTTATGGCACCCCCTGCTTGGTTTGACATCCCGTCCTTTGTTATTCATGTTCTCTTTGTTTTACGTGACTTCTCTTTTTACTTTTCTTGTTTTTACGTGACTTTGTCTTTCTCTCTGCTTTTCTTTGACTCTCTTGTCTTTCTTGTCTTACTTGTTTTTTTGTTTTTTATATTTTTTATAGGGACCCCCCTGGTTAGGGTTAGGGTTTGTTATAGGGCAGGGACACCCCCAACCCCACGAGGCACTGGCTGGTTAGGTGTTGAGTAAAGAACAGGCCACCAGCAAGCTGGTAGCCTGGCGTGCACGGGCCATCGATGGGGCTGGGTGGTGGTGTCCCTACCCTGGTTCAAAAAATTACCCATATCTTGGGTTTAGTGCACTTTATTGGGCCTTCGCGACGTTTCGGCGTATTTTCGCCTTCCTCAGGCTGGCCCAATATGTTTCTGTCTGTTTGTTCTCTGTGTGCCTCTCTTGGCTTTTATACTTGTGTTGTCTCCTCCCACTTTTAGGTTTTCTGTTTGTGTTTCTTTCAAACTTTCTTTCTTAGTTTCTCACTTGTTTTTCTGTTTCTCTCTTTCTCTTACTTGTTTTTCTGTTTCTGTTATTTGTTTTTCTTCTTATTTGTTTTTCTGTTTCTCTTACTTGTTTTTCTTCTTATTTGTTTTTCTGTTTCTCTTACTTGTTTTTCTTCTTCTCTTACTTGTTTTTCTATCTTTATATTTCTCTTCATTTTCTCTTTGTTTTTATGGCACCCCCTACTTGGTTTGACATCCCGTCCTATTTCACGTACTTGTTTTCTCTTTGTCTTTCTCTTGTCTTTAAGTTCTCTTTTTGTTTTTATGGCACCCCCTGCTTGGTTTGACATCCCGTCCTTTGTTATTCATGTTCTCTTTGTTTTACGTGACTTCTCTTTTTACTTTTCTTGTTTTTACGTGACTTTGTCTTTCTCTCTGCTTTTCTTTGACTCTCTTGTCTTTCTTGTCTTACTTGTTTTTTTGTTTTTTATATTTTTTATAGGGACCCCCCTGGTTAGGGTTAGGGTTTGTTATAGGGCAGGGACACCCCCAACCCCACGAGGCACTGGCTGGTTAGGTGTTGAGTAAAGAACAGGCCACCAGCAAGCTGGTAGCCTGGCGTGCACGGGCCATCGATGGGGCTGGGTGGTGGTGTCCCTACCCTGGTTCAAAAAATTACCCATATCTTGGGTTTAGTGCACTTTATTGGGCCTTCGCGACGTTTCGGCGTATTTTCGCCTTCCTCAGGCTGGCCCAATATGTTTCTGTCTGTTTGTTCTCTGTGTGCCTCTCTTGGCTTTTATACTTGTGTTGTCTCCTCCCACTTTTAGGTTTTCTGTTTGTGTTTCTTTCAAACTTTCTTTCTTAGTTTCTCACTTGTTTTTCTGTTTCTCTCTTTCTCTTACTTGTTTTTCTGTTTCTGTTATTTGTTTTTCTTCTTATTTGTTTTTCTGTTTCTCTTACTTGTTTTTCTTCTTATTTGTTTTTCTGTTTCTCTTACTTGTTTTTCTTCTTCTCTTACTTGTTTTTCTATCTTTATATTTCTCTTCATTTTCTCTTTGTTTTTATGGCACCCCCTACTTGGTTTGACATCCCGTCCTATTTCACGTACTTGTTTTCTCTTTGTCTTTCTCTTGTCTTTAAGTTCTCTTTTTGTTTTTATGGCACCCCCTGCTTGGTTTGACATCCCGTCCTTTGTTATTCATGTTCTCTTTGTTTTACGTGACTTCTCTTTTTACTTTTCTTGTTTTTACGTGACTTTGTCTTTCTCTCTGCTTTTCTTTGACTCTCTTGTCTTTCTTGTCTTACTTGTTTTTTTGTTTTTTATATTTTTTATAGGGACCCCCCTGGTTAGGGTTAGGGTTTGTTATAGGGCAGGGACACCCCCAACCCCACGAGGCACTGGCTGGTTAGGTGTTGAGTAAAGAACAGGCCACCAGCAAGCTGGTAGCCTGGCGTGCACGGGCCATCGATGGGGCTGGGTGGTGGTGTCCCTACCCTGGTTCAAAAAATTACCCATATCTTGGGTTTAGTGCACTTTATTGGGCCTTCGCGACGTTTCGGCGTATTTTCGCCTTCCTCAGGCTGGCCCAATATGTTTCTGTCTGTTTGTTCTCTGTGTGCCTCTCTTGGCTTTTATACTTGTGTTGTCTCCTCCCACTTTTAGGTTTTCTGTTTGTGTTTCTTTCAAACTTTCTTTCTTAGTTTCTCACTTGTTTTTCTGTTTCTCTCTTTCTCTTACTTGTTTTTCTGTTTCTGTTATTTGTTTTTCTTCTTATTTGTTTTTCTGTTTCTCTTACTTGTTTTTCTTCTTATTTGTTTTTCTGTTTCTCTTACTTGTTTTTCTTCTTCTCTTACTTGTTTTTCTATCTTTATATTTCTCTTCATTTTCTCTTTGTTTTTATGGCACCCCCTACTTGGTTTGACATCCCGTCCTATTTCACGTACTTGTTTTCT
Source organism: Rhamphochromis longiceps (assembly GCF_057381845.1). Lineage (NCBI taxonomy): Eukaryota > Metazoa > Chordata > Actinopteri > Cichliformes > Cichlidae > Rhamphochromis > Rhamphochromis longiceps. The sequence goes on along the minus strand of NC_140574.1, from coordinate 38,359,392 downwards.
CTTTGTCTTTCTCTTGTCTTTAAGTTCTCTTTTTGTTTTTATGGCACCCCCTGCTTGGTTTGACATCCCGTCCTTTGTTATTCATGTTCTCTTTGTTTTACGTGACTTCTCTTTTTACTTTTCTTGTTTTTACGTGACTTTGTCTTTCTCTCTGCTTTTCTTTGACTCTCTTGTCTTTCTTGTCTTACTTGTTTTTTTGTTTTTTATATTTTTTATAGGGACCCCCCTGGTTAGGGTTAGGGTTTGTTATAGGGCAGGGACACCCCCAACCCCACGAGGCACTGGCTGGTTAGGTGTTGAGTAAAGAACAGGCCACCAGCAAGCTGGTAGCCTGGCGTGCACGGGCCATCGATGGGGCTGGGTGGTGGTGTCCCTACCCTGGTTCAAAAAATTACCCATATCTTGGGTTTAGTGCACTTTATTGGGCCTTCGCGACGTTTCGGCGTATTTTCGCCTTCCTCAGGCTGGCCCAATATGTTTCTGTCTGTTTGTTCTCTGTGTGCCTCTCTTGGCTTTTATACTTGTGTTGTCTCCTCCCACTTTTAGGTTTTCTGTTTGTGTTTCTTTCAAACTTTCTTTCTTAGTTTCTCACTTGTTTTTCTGTTTCTCTCTTTCTCTTACTTGTTTTTCTGTTTCTGTTATTTGTTTTTCTTCTTATTTGTTTTTCTGTTTCTCTTACTTGTTTTTCTTCTTATTTGTTTTTCTGTTTCTCTTACTTGTTTTTCTTCTTCTCTTACTTGTTTTTCTATCTTTATATTTCTCTTCATTTTCTCTTTGTTTTTATGGCACCCCCTACTTGGTTTGACATCCCGTCCTATTTCACGTACTTGTTTTCTCTTTGTCTTTCTCTTGTCTTTAAGTTCTCTTTTTGTTTTTATGGCACCCCCTGCTTGGTTTGACATCCCGTCCTTTGTTATTCATGTTCTCTTTGTTTTACGTGACTTCTCTTTTTACTTTTCTTGTTTTTACGTGACTTTGTCTTTCTCTCTGCTTTTCTTTGACTCTCTTGTCTTTCTTGTCTTACTTGTTTTTTTGTTTTTTATATTTTTTATAGGGACCCCCCTGGTTAGGGTTAGGGTTTGTTATAGGGCAGGGACACCCCCAACCCCACGAGGCACTGGCTGGTTAGGTGTTGAGTAAAGAACAGGCCACCAGCAAGCTGGTAGCCTGGCGTGCACGGGCCATCGATGGGGCTGGGTGGTGGTGTCCCTACCCTGGTTCAAAAAATTACCCATATCTTGGGTTTAGTGCACTTTATTGGGCCTTCGCGACGTTTCGGCGTATTTTCGCCTTCCTCAGGCTGGCCCAATATGTTTCTGTCTGTTTGTTCTCTGTGTGCCTCTCTTGGCTTTTATACTTGTGTTGTCTCCTCCCACTTTTAGGTTTTCTGTTTGTGTTTCTTTCAAACTTTCTTTCTTAGTTTCTCACTTGTTTTTCTGTTTCTCTCTTTCTCTTACTTGTTTTTCTGTTTCTGTTATTTGTTTTTCTTCTTATTTGTTTTTCTGTTTCTCTTACTTGTTTTTCTTCTTATTTGTTTTTCTGTTTCTCTTACTTGTTTTTCTTCTTCTCTTACTTGTTTTTCTATCTTTATATTTCTCTTCATTTTCTCTTTGTTTTTATGGCACCCCCTACTTGGTTTGACATCCCGTCCTATTTCACGTACTTGTTTTCTCTTTGTCTTTCTCTTGTCTTTAAGTTCTCTTTTTGTTTTTATGGCACCCCCTGCTTGGTTTGACATCCCGTCCTTTGTTATTCATGTTCTCTTTGTTTTACGTGACTTCTCTTTTTACTTTTCTTGTTTTTACGTGACTTTGTCTTTCTCTCTGCTTTTCTTTGACTCTCTTGTCTTTCTTGTCTTACTTGTTTTTTTGTTTTTTATATTTTTTATAGGGACCCCCCTGGTTAGGGTTAGGGTTTGTTATAGGGCAGGGACACCCCCAACCCCACGAGGCACTGGCTGGTTAGGTGTTGAGTAAAGAACAGGCCACCAGCAAGCTGGTAGCCTGGCGTGCACGGGCCATCGATGGGGCTGGGTGGTGGTGTCCCTACCCTGGTTCAAAAAATTACCCATATCTTGGGTTTAGTGCACTTTATTGGGCCTTCGCGACGTTTCGGCGTATTTTCGCCTTCCTCAGGCTGGCCCAATATGTTTCTGTCTGTTTGTTCTCTGTGTGCCTCTCTTGGCTTTTATACTTGTGTTGTCTCCTCCCACTTTTAGGTTTTCTGTTTGTGTTTCTTTCAAACTTTCTTTCTTAGTTTCTCACTTGTTTTTCTGTTTCTCTCTTTCTCTTACTTGTTTTTCTGTTTCTGTTATTTGTTTTTCTTCTTATTTGTTTTTCTGTTTCTCTTACTTGTTTTTCTTCTTATTTGTTTTTCTGTTTCTCTTACTTGTTTTTCTTCTTCTCTTACTTGTTTTTCTATCTTTATATTTCTCTTCATTTTCTCTTTGTTTTTATGGCACCCCCTACTTGGTTTGACATCCCGTCCTATTTCACGTACTTGTTTTCTCTTTGTCTTTCTCTTGTCTTTAAGTTCTCTTTTTGTTTTTATGGCACCCCCTGCTTGGTTTGACATCCCGTCCTTTGTTATTCATGTTCTCTTTGTTTTACGTGACTTCTCTTTTTACTTTTCTTGTTTTTACGTGACTTTGTCTTTCTCTCTGCTTTTCTTTGACTCTCTTGTCTTTCTTGTCTTACTTGTTTTTTTGTTTTTTATATTTTTTATAGGGACCCCCCTGGTTAGGGTTAGGGTTTGTTATAGGGCAGGGACACCCCCAACCCCACGAGGCACTGGCTGGTTAGGTGTTGAGTAAAGAACAGGCCACCAGCAAGCTGGTAGCCTGGCGTGCACGGGCCATCGATGGGGCTGGGTGGTGGTGTCCCTACCCTGGTTCAAAAAATTACCCATATCTTGGGTTTAGTGCACTTTATTGGGCCTTCGCGACGTTTCGGCGTATTTTCGCCTTCCTCAGGCTGGCCCAATATGTTTCTGTCTGTTTGTTCTCTGTGTGCCTCTCTTGGCTTTTATACTTGTGTTGTCTCCTCCCACTTTTAGGTTTTCTGTTTGTGTTTCTTTCAAACTTTCTTTCTTAGTTTCTCACTTGTTTTTCTGTTTCTCTCTTTCTCTTACTTGTTTTTCTGTTTCTGTTATTTGTTTTTCTTCTTATTTGTTTTTCTGTTTCTCTTACTTGTTTTTCTTCTTATTTGTTTTTCTGTTTCTCTTACTTGTTTTTCTTCTTCTCTTACTTGTTTTTCTATCTTTATATTTCTCTTCATTTTCTCTTTGTTTTTATGGCACCCCCTACTTGGTTTGACATCCCGTCCTATTTCACGTACTTGTTTTCTCTTTGTCTTTCTCTTGTCTTTAAGTTCTCTTTTTGTTTTTATGGCACCCCCTGCTTGGTTTGACATCCCGTCCTTTGTTATTCATGTTCTCTTTGTTTTACGTGACTTCTCTTTTTACTTTTCTTGTTTTTACGTGACTTTGTCTTTCTCTCTGCTTTTCTTTGACTCTCTTGTCTTTCTTGTCTTACTTGTTTTTTTGTTTTTTATATTTTTTATAGGGACCCCCCTGGTTAGGGTTAGGGTTTGTTATAGGGCAGGGACACCCCCAACCCCACGAGGCACTGGCTGGTTAGGTGTTGAGTAAAGAACAGGCCACCAGCAAGCTGGTAGCCTGGCGTGCACGGGCCATCGATGGGGCTGGGTGGTGGTGTCCCTACCCTGGTTCAAAAAATTACCCATATCTTGGGTTTAGTGCACTTTATTGGGCCTTCGCGACGTTTCGGCGTATTTTCGCCTTCCTCAGGCTGGCCCAATATGTTTCTGTCTGTTTGTTCTCTGTGTGCCTCTCTTGGCTTTTATACTTGTGTTGTCTCCTCCCACTTTTAGGTTTTCTGTTTGTGTTTCTTTCAAACTTTCTTTCTTAGTTTCTCACTTGTTTTTCTGTTTCTCTCTTTCTCTTACTTGTTTTTCTGTTTCTGTTATTTGTTTTTCTTCTTATTTGTTTTTCTGTTTCTCTTACTTGTTTTTCTTCTTATTTGTTTTTCTGTTTCTCTTACTTGTTTTTCTTCTTCTCTTACTTGTTTTTCTATCTTTATATTTCTCTTCATTTTCTCTTTGTTTTTATGGCACCCCCTACTTGGTTTGACATCCCGTCCTATTTCACGTACTTGTTTTCTCTTTGTCTTTCTCTTGTCTTTAAGTTCTCTTTTTGTTTTTATGGCACCCCCTGCTTGGTTTGACATCCCGTCCTTTGTTATTCATGTTCTCTTTGTTTTACGTGACTTCTCTTTTTACTTTTCTTGTTTTTACGTGACTTTGTCTTTCTCTCTGCTTTTCTTTGACTCTCTTGTCTTTCTTGTCTTACTTGTTTTTTTGTTTTTTATATTTTTTATAGGGACCCCCCTGGTTAGGGTTAGGGTTTGTTATAGGGCAGGGACACCCCCAACCCCACGAGGCACTGGCTGGTTAGGTGTTGAGTAAAGAACAGGCCACCAGCAAGCTGGTAGCCTGGCGTGCACGGGCCATCGATGGGGCTGGGTGGTGGTGTCCCTACCCTGGTTCAAAAAATTACCCATATCTTGGGTTTAGTGCACTTTATTGGGCCTTCGCGACGTTTCGGCGTATTTTCGCCTTCCTCAGGCTGGCCCAATATGTTTCTGTCTGTTTGTTCTCTGTGTGCCTCTCTTGGCTTTTATACTTGTGTTGTCTCCTCCCACTTTTAGGTTTTCTGTTTGTGTTTCTTTCAAACTTTCTTTCTTAGTTTCTCACTTGTTTTTCTGTTTCTCTCTTTCTCTTACTTGTTTTTCTGTTTCTGTTATTTGTTTTTCTTCTTATTTGTTTTTCTGTTTCTCTTACTTGTTTTTCTTCTTATTTGTTTTTCTGTTTCTCTTACTTGTTTTTCTTCTTCTCTTACTTGTTTTTCTATCTTTATATTTCTCTTCATTTTCTCTTTGTTTTTATGGCACCCCCTACTTGGTTTGACATCCCGTCCTATTTCACGTACTTGTTTTCTCTTTGTCTTTCTCTTGTCTTTAAGTTCTCTTTTTGTTTTTATGGCACCCCCTGCTTGGTTTGACATCCCGTCCTTTGTTATTCATGTTCTCTTTGTTTTACGTGACTTCTCTTTTTACTTTTCTTGTTTTTACGTGACTTTGTCTTTCTCTCTGCTTTTCTTTGACTCTCTTGTCTTTCTTGTCTTACTTGTTTTTTTGTTTTTTATATTTTTTATAGGGACCCCCCTGGTTAGGGTTAGGGTTTGTTATAGGGCAGGGACACCCCCAACCCCACGAGGCACTGGCTGGTTAGGTGTTGAGTAAAGAACAGGCCACCAGCAAGCTGGTAGCCTGGCGTGCACGGGCCATCGATGGGGCTGGGTGGTGGTGTCCCTACCCTGGTTCAAAAAATTACCCATATCTTGGGTTTAGTGCACTTTATTGGGCCTTCGCGACGTTTCGGCGTATTTTCGCCTTCCTCAGGCTGGCCCAATATGTTTCTGTCTGTTTGTTCTCTGTGTGCCTCTCTTGGCTTTTATACTTGTGTTGTCTCCTCCCACTTTTAGGTTTTCTGTTTGTGTTTCTTTCAAACTTTCTTTCTTAGTTTCTCACTTGTTTTTCTGTTTCTCTCTTTCTCTTACTTGTTTTTCTGTTTCTGTTATTTGTTTTTCTTCTTATTTGTTTTTCTGTTTCTCTTACTTGTTTTTCTTCTTATTTGTTTTTCTGTTTCTCTTACTTGTTTTTCTTCTTCTCTTACTTGTTTTTCTATCTTTATATTTCTCTTCATTTTCTCTTTGTTTTTATGGCACCCCCTACTTGGTTTGACATCCCGTCCTATTTCACGTACTTGTTTTCTCTTTGTCTTTCTCTTGTCTTTAAGTTCTCTTTTTGTTTTTATGGCACCCCCTGCTTGGTTTGACATCCCGTCCTTTGTTATTCATGTTCTCTTTGTTTTACGTGACTTCTCTTTTTACTTTTCTTGTTTTTACGTGACTTTGTCTTTCTCTCTGCTTTTCTTTGACTCTCTTGTCTTTCTTGTCTTACTTGTTTTTTTGTTTTTTATATTTTTTATAGGGACCCCCCTGGTTAGGGTTAGGGTTTGTTATAGGGCAGGGACACCCCCAACCCCACGAGGCACTGGCTGGTTAGGTGTTGAGTAAAGAACAGGCCACCAGCAAGCTGGTAGCCTGGCGTGCACGGGCCATCGATGGGGCTGGGTGGTGGTGTCCCTACCCTGGTTCAAAAAATTACCCATATCTTGGGTTTAGTGCACTTTATTGGGCCTTCGCGACGTTTCGGCGTATTTTCGCCTTCCTCAGGCTGGCCCAATATGTTTCTGTCTGTTTGTTCTCTGTGTGCCTCTCTTGGCTTTTATACTTGTGTTGTCTCCTCCCACTTTTAGGTTTTCTGTTTGTGTTTCTTTCAAACTTTCTTTCTTAGTTTCTCACTTGTTTTTCTGTTTCTCTCTTTCTCTTACTTGTTTTTCTGTTTCTGTTATTTGTTTTTCTTCTTATTTGTTTTTCTGTTTCTCTTACTTGTTTTTCTTCTTATTTGTTTTTCTGTTTCTCTTACTTGTTTTTCTTCTTCTCTTACTTGTTTTTCTATCTTTATATTTCTCTTCATTTTCTCTTTGTTTTTATGGCACCCCCTACTTGGTTTGACATCCCGTCCTATTTCACGTACTTGTTTTCTCTTTGTCTTTCTCTTGTCTTTAAGTTCTCTTTTTGTTTTTATGGCACCCCCTGCTTGGTTTGACATCCCGTCCTTTGTTATTCATGTTCTCTTTGTTTTACGTGACTTCTCTTTTTACTTTTCTTGTTTTTACGTGACTTTGTCTTTCTCTCTGCTTTTCTTTGACTCTCTTGTCTTTCTTGTCTTACTTGTTTTTTTGTTTTTTATATTTTTTATAGGGACCCCCCTGGTTAGGGTTAGGGTTTGTTATAGGGCAGGGACACCCCCAACCCCACGAGGCACTGGCTGGTTAGGTGTTGAGTAAAGAACAGGCCACCAGCAAGCTGGTAGCCTGGCGTGCACGGGCCATCGATGGGGCTGGGTGGTGGTGTCCCTACCCTGGTTCAAAAAATTACCCATATCTTGGGTTTAGTGCACTTTATTGGGCCTTCGCGACGTTTCGGCGTATTTTCGCCTTCCTCAGGCTGGCCCAATATGTTTCTGTCTGTTTGTTCTCTGTGTGCCTCTCTTGGCTTTTATACTTGTGTTGTCTCCTCCCACTTTTAGGTTTTCTGTTTGTGTTTCTTTCAAACTTTCTTTCTTAGTTTCTCACTTGTTTTTCTGTTTCTCTCTTTCTCTTACTTGTTTTTCTGTTTCTGTTATTTGTTTTTCTTCTTATTTGTTTTTCTGTTTCTCTTACTTGTTTTTCTTCTTATTTGTTTTTCTGTTTCTCTTACTTGTTTTTCTTCTTCTCTTACTTGTTTTTCTATCTTTATATTTCTCTTCATTTTCTCTTTGTTTTTATGGCACCCCCTACTTGGTTTGACATCCCGTCCTATTTCACGTACTTGTTTTCTCTTTGTCTTTCTCTTGTCTTTAAGTTCTCTTTTTGTTTTTATGGCACCCCCTGCTTGGTTTGACATCCCGTCCTTTGTTATTCATGTTCTCTTTGTTTTACGTGACTTCTCTTTTTACTTTTCTTGTTTTTACGTGACTTTGTCTTTCTCTCTGCTTTTCTTTGACTCTCTTGTCTTTCTTGTCTTACTTGTTTTTTTGTTTTTTATATTTTTTATAGGGACCCCCCTGGTTAGGGTTAGGGTTTGTTATAGGGCAGGGACACCCCCAACCCCACGAGGCACTGGCTGGTTAGGTGTTGAGTAAAGAACAGGCCACCAGCAAGCTGGTAGCCTGGCGTGCACGGGCCATCGATGGGGCTGGGTGGTGGTGTCCCTACCCTGGTTCAAAAAATTACCCATATCTTGGGTTTAGTGCACTTTATTGGGCCTTCGCGACGTTTCGGCGTATTTTCGCCTTCCTCAGGCTGGCCCAATATGTTTCTGTCTGTTTGTTCTCTGTGTGCCTCTCTTGGCTTTTATACTTGTGTTGTCTCCTCCCACTTTTAGGTTTTCTGTTTGTGTTTCTTTCAAACTTTCTTTCTTAGTTTCTCACTTGTTTTTCTGTTTCTCTCTTTCTCTTACTTGTTTTTCTGTTTCTGTTATTTGTTTTTCTTCTTATTTGTTTTTCTGTTTCTCTTACTTGTTTTTCTTCTTATTTGTTTTTCTGTTTCTCTTACTTGTTTTTCTTCTTCTCTTACTTGTTTTTCTATCTTTATATTTCTCTTCATTTTCTCTTTGTTTTTATGGCACCCCCTACTTGGTTTGACATCCCGTCCTATTTCACGTACTTGTTTTCTCTTTGTCTTTCTCTTGTCTTTAAGTTCTCTTTTTGTTTTTATGGCACCCCCTGCTTGGTTTGACATCCCGTCCTTTGTTATTCATGTTCTCTTTGTTTTACGTGACTTCTCTTTTTACTTTTCTTGTTTTTACGTGACTTTGTCTTTCTCTCTGCTTTTCTTTGACTCTCTTGTCTTTCTTGTCTTACTTGTTTTTTTGTTTTTTATATTTTTTATAGGGACCCCCCTGGTTAGGGTTAGGGTTTGTTATAGGGCAGGGACACCCCCAACCCCACGAGGGTTAGGGTTAGGGTTAGGGGTTAGGGTTAGGGTTAGGGGTAGGGTTAGGGTTAGGGTTAGGGGTTAGGACATTGGTTATGGCTCCGTCCCCCCTGGGGGGGACCGAGAAATGCACGGTCCTTCCCTCCTGGGCCCCTCCCTCCCCGGTTCCAAAAAAACCAGTCCTGGTCTCGAGATTGGGGTCGATAAGTATCGGGCCGCATACGGGAGCGACCCCTCCTCCCATAGCGGACCTGCTGCCACCCCTCATCAGACATGATGGAGGGCTTAAGTAAATTTTTTCAATATTTTTTTGTTATTTTTTTGTGTTTTTTACTTTTTTTAATTTTTTATTTTTTAGAAAAAGAGAAAATAAAAATCCAAAAAAGAGAATAAAACTCTTAAAAACTAAAAATGCCCGGAAAAGGGTTCAAAAAACTAAAAATTCCCTGAAAAGGGTTAAAAAAACTAAACGTGTGCCACTGTGGCGACGTTTCGACCAATTGTGGTCTTCTTCAGGCCTGGGCACACTCAAAACCAAAATAAGCCCGCTGCAGAAAAAGCGACTGTCATCGTCGAAGGGCAGCCAAAAAAATGAGCCTGGCCTGCAGGCTCACCCCTTAAATAAGCTCTGGCTCCGCCTCAACGGCTTCTGAAATTCCAACAAAAAGAGAAAGAAAAAGAAAAAGAAAACCCCACAGTAAAAATGAATTTAAACGTTTTTTTAACCCTTCCAATGAATTAAAACAACACCATATGAACTAACATGAACTAAATGGTGTATATACAGAAAATAAAATTACTATTTACAAAAAGGTTTTAAACTTAATATTTATACATCCATGAAGTATTTATTTATTCATTCATTTGTTGTTTTTGTGTTTTTAATTTTTTAATTTTTAATTTTTTTAGTATTTTACATATTTTCACCAAGTATTCAACAAAATAGTGGGGGATGGGGGAAAGGGGAAGGGGATGGGACTAGGGTTAGGAATAGGAGTAGGAATAGGGAAGGGGATTAGGGTTAGGATATAGGACAGGGGTTAGGGTTAGGGTTAGGGTTAGGGTTAGGGTTAGGGGTTAGGGTAGGGTTAGGGTTAGGGGTTAGGGGGTTAGGGTTAGGGTTAGGGTTAGGGTTAGGGTTAGGGGTTAGGGGTTAGGGGGTTAGGGGGTTAGGGGGTTAGGGGTTAGGGTTAGGGGGGTTAGGGGGTTAGGGGGTTAGGGGGGTTAGGGTTAG